>NC_067157.1:15524574-15861717 GCF_903995435.1 Acomys russatus | reverse complement strand
GCTCTCCTCAGTATGGCGAGTCGCAACTGAATTGGAGGCTGGCTGCCTGGTGGAGGAAGACAGTGTATCTGTACAGCGCGTGGGGAGAGGGTCATCCTCTCTCCTCCTCCCAGCCAGGACACCATGGGCAGCGTCTGTGTGAGGCTCTGGGCATACCTGCAGCCTTTTCTTCCCTGCTGGTCCCAAGAGGCAGACAAGTCAGTGGTGATTGAGAATCCAGGGGCCTTCAGTCCTCCGGAGGCTCCCAGGTCCCAGGAGCCCAAGAGAAGCCATGGTCCCTACTTTGTGGCTCTCTTTGATTACCAAGCTCGTACTGCGGAGGACCTGAGCTTCCGGGCAGGCGACAAACTCCAAGTCTTGGACACTTCGCACGAGGGCTGGTGGTTGGCCAGACACTTGGAGAAGAAGGAACCCGGCTTGGGTCAGCAGCTGCAGGGCTACATTCCTTCTAATTACGTGGCGGAGGACCGGAGTCTCCAGGCAGAGCCGTGAGTAGCACAGACCACACTTTGTTTCTTGATTCTCTGGGGGCTGTTTACTGAGCTCTCCCTCCTTTCTACCCACGGCCACTCAACTCATCCGCAGGTGTGTGGCAGCACTCCTCAGAAGCCACTAATTAAAAGATGAGAGAGAGAGCAGGGCGGGTGATTACTGTTAAAAAAGACTTTGATTACAGTGTGTGCACCTACGGGCCATTGCCCTAAACACAACTACATTTTCATTTATGGGCAGTTGTAGTTTCCCCTAAACGAACTTTAAAATCTAAAACCTGAGGCTTTTTGTTTAGTTACTGTTAACTTTCCAAGCATTCCAGACCAATGCTACACACCCTACAGCTAACTACAGGCATTTCCATTCTGGTAGGCTCACAAGTGGGCCTACTGACTTACATAGATGTAAACACAGTTACACAATAGTAGCTCTTCTGGTGAAATCGTGACAGAGAAATCTTTCTTGGAATTCCTGGATCCTGAGGTGTAACTATTCAAATTATGAGAGCTTGTGGTTGTTAGGATTAAAAACTGGCCAGGTATAGGCAGGGATTTGAGCAAGAAAAGTAGTGGCAATATTTCTTCAGAACAGTAGATAAAGGTTTCATCCTGGAAAAAAAAAAATGACTTTATAAGGGGGCCTGATGATGAACTCACCAACTGTTGTTATTTGTTGTCTAGTTCTGGCTCTGTGTCTCTGATTGGGATTAAACAATCACCTAACCTTGTAAACATGACCACGAAAGGTTGCTGAATAAATCCGAATGGCCTGAATCAGAAACGTACCCCACCGGCTTAGGTCTTGAGTGTTTTCTCCAGCTGGTGGTGCTGTGTTTGAAGTCTATAGAAACTTCAGGGGGGTGGCACCTACGTGATGGGCAGGCCTTTGCAGAGTGTACCCAGCCTTTACTCTCCACCTTACTCCTGTTTGCTGCCCCACCGTAATATGAATAGTCTTGTCACGTGCTCTTTTTTTTTTTTTTTTTTTGTCACGTGCTCTTTCCACTAGGCCTGCTCTCCCATGATAGATGAAATCCTTCAGAAATGATGAGCCAAAAAGTAATATTTCAGAGAGAGAGAGAGAGAGAGAGAGAGAGAGAGAGAGAGAGAGAGGAGGGAATCTTAGTATTTGAATAATTCCTATGGTTTAATGTGGCATAAAATAAGAAAAATTTATTAATTTATTAAAACCACATCCATCCATTCATCCATCCATCCATCTGTCCATTCAAAGAACAGGTGTAGTTGTGGGCATGTTCGGGCTCTGTGAATAGGAAGTGGATCAAATGAAGTCTTGACAGTGGCTATGTAGGAGCAGGATTAGGGAGGAGGAGGAGATTCGAGGTTGATGATGAGTTCCAATGAACTCTAACACAGGGAACAGCTTCCAGGGTGTGGGCATATGGTAAAGAGAAGCTCCTTACAGGGGAGAGCACTGGAGATCCCCTCATGTTCTCCTCCAGAGACTTCATTTCTGATTGTTCCCTCTTATTATTATTATTTTAATATGATATTTTTACCAATTCATTGAGAATTATGTACTGTGTAATTTGATTATATCCACTCCCCTTCCTCTGTAATTTTTGTTTCTTTGTGAACTGTACTTTTCTAACTGTCCCAGGAAACAGAAGACAAGTAGCAGCCAAGGGCCACTTAATATTTCCACAGGAAGGACAGTTTGGATTTTTTTTCCCCCCTAACATCAAGAGCCTTTAAAATGAAAAAGGTTATAATTTATGCATCCCTAGACATTAACTGACTTAGACTTTTGGTGGGCAGAGTTGATACATGATCAAATGAGAAGGTTCCCTAGCTGGTCATGGTGGTGCGCTCCTGTAATCTCAGCAACCCAGGGGAGTGAGGAAGGAAGATTGGTACATGTTTGAGGCCTGACTGAGCTACACAGTGAGGACAAGGCCAGTCTCAGATGCGTAGTAAAAGCTTGCTTCAAGGAAATGAAAAAAGTGAATGAATGAGTGGATGAATGAATGAGTGGAAGGAAGGAAGGAAGACCAAATGAACTCTATTTCTGGGGGAGTCTACATCTTTTCTTGCTTAATCTCACGGGAAAGTGAGTAATACCTGAGGCGCATCTAGACAGAAAAAAAAAAGTATCTTCTCAACTGCTCAATGCTGAATCGCATGCATTTCCAAATGCTTTGTTTCTGTGTCAAGGATTGTGTGTATTTTGCATTCAGTGTAACATTATCAGAACAAACACTTTAATGTTAATATCTAGTGCCTTGAATTCATGATATACTAATGTTTAAACATATTTGACTCACAGTTAACTTAGACTCCGGTTCCTCTGTAAGATCTCTGGACTGCCTAGATTCCCTCATTTCGTGACTGTCATGAATGAAATCTTTTATAGTTTTTTTTTTTTTTTTTGAGGTGTGTCAGTTTATTTATTTATTTATTTTATTAATTTATTCTTGCTACATCTCAATGTTTATCCCATCCCTTGTATCCTCCCATTCTTTCCTCCCTCCCATTTTCCCATTATTCCTCTCCCCTATGACTGTTCCTGAGGGGGATTACCTCCCCCTGTATATGCTCATAGGGTATCAAGTCTCTTCTTGGCAACCTGCTGTTTTTCCTCTGAGTGCCACCAGGTCTCCCCCTCCAGGGGACATGGTCAAATGTGAGGCACCAGAGTACGTGAGAAAGTCATATCCCACTCCCCACTCAACTGTGGAGAATGTTCTGACCATTGGCTAGATCTGGGTAGGAGTTTAAAGTTTACCACCTGTATTGTCCTTGGCTGGTGCCTTAGTTTGAGCGGGACCCCTGGGCCCAAATCTGCCTATCATAATGTTCTACTTGTAGGTTTCTAGGACCCTCTGGATCCTTCTACTTTGCTATTCTCCCATGCTTCTCTCATTTAGAGTCCCAATAGGATGTCCTCCCCTCTGTCCCAGTTTCCTGGTAAGTGAAGGCTTTCGTGGGACATGCCCCTTGGGCTAGTATGCAGATATAAGTGAGTATATATCATTTGATTCTTTCTGCTTCTGAGTTAACTCACTCATTATGATAATTTCTAGTTCAATCCATTTATCCACAAATTTCGGGAATTCCTAGTTTTTAATAGCTGAGTAGTATTCCACAGTGTATATGTACCACAGTTTCTTTATCCATTCTTCTACTGAGGGACACTTAGGCTGTTTCCATGTTCTGGCTATTATGAATAAGGCTGCTATGAACATGGTTGAGCAAATTTTCTTGTTGTGTCCTGGAGCATCTTCTGGGTATATTCCAAGGAGTGGAATAGCTGGGTCTTGAGGAAGCCCTATTCCCATTTTTCTGAGATAGCACTGTTGGACCCTAGAGTCCACTTGGGTGGGGGGTCGTCGCGAGAGACCACTTGAGGACCACAGTGTTGATGCAAAAGCACAAGGTTTATTGCTGACATCTGTCAGGGGGCCTCAGCAGGGAAGGAGGCTCCCAGAGTCACTGCTACAAGCTTTTTTAAAGGCTAAAACCGCAAAGATTAGGAGGGGCTGCGTGCCCTATGTTAGGATTGGCTCTGGTGGTCGCTAGGGGTGCTTGTCTAAATGTTATTGGCTATTGCCCGGGTCGTTGGTCTTGGGGGCTATTCTTGGCAGGGAGGGGTGTTGGGGAGTTTCCAGATGGTACTTTTCTGAAAATTGTTTACCTTAGTTGAAGTTGTTTATCTCAGTTGGCCACCTTGATCTCAGAAACTGAAGCTGGCCTTCAATTCTTTCTGGGTCAGTTTCTTAAGCTTGTCTGGGTCATGTTCCCAAGCTTAGGCTGAGAGAGAGAGCCTTACAGCACCAGATAGATTTCCAAAGTGGCTGTACTAGTTTGCATTCCCACCAGCAATGAAGGAGTGTTCCTCTCTCCCCACATCTCGCCAGCATGTGGTGTCATGTGAATTTTTGATCTTAGCCATTCTGATGGGTGTAAGATGGAATCTCAGAGTTGTTTTGATTTGCATTTCCCTGATGACTAAGGATGTTGAGCATTTCTTTAAGTGTTTCTCAGCTATTTGATATTCCTCTGTTGAGAATTCTCTGTTTAGTTCCAAGTGGAGAATTAACCTAGTAAAAATGGCCATCCTGCCAAAAGCAATCTACAGATTCAATTCAATCCCTAGCAAAATACCTACACAATTTTTTAAAGACATTGAAAGTTCAACTCTGAACTTTATATGGAAAAACAAAAAACCCAGAATAGCTAAAACAATCTTGTACAATAAAAGGTGCTCTGGAGGAATCTCCATACCTGATCTCAAACTGTACTATAAAGCAATAGTAATTAAAACAGCATGGTACTGGCACAGCAACAGGCTGGTTGATCAGTGGAATCAAATCGAAGACCCAGATATGAATCCACACACATATGGTCACTTGATTTTTGACAAAGAAGCCAAATCCATTCAATGGAAAAAGGATAGCATCTTCAACAAATGGTGCTGGTCTAACTGGAGGTCTATGTGTAAAAAAAATGCAACTGGACCCATATTTGTCACCTTGCACAAAACTTTTATAGTTTTTATGTGGTATATTAGTGACAAATGCTGCTGACTAGTGGCCTGAAAGTAGATGAGCTTTCCGAAGGTGAACATACTCTGGTTAAAAGGCCAGGAACAGTGTCTGGACTAGTTTAGATGGTCTGTCGATGAACGCAAAATGAAGCTGCTAAAGTATTGTGGTTATTTTCCAATTCACAGGGATGGTCTATAGCCAAGAAACTCACAGAGATCTTCCTGCCTCTCCCTCCCTGAGTGCTGGGATTACAGATGTGCACCACTGGCCAAGAATACTCTTTTACTTTCCACCCAACTCTAGCTCTTTCCTCTTGGGGTTGGTTGTCAACTATATTTATGTCACTGCTAACTCAGATCTCCAGAACATGCTTCCCTATGCACTCTCCAATAGAAATGGGATGTCAAAGGGACAGGATACCTGTTTCCTTCTAGATACACATGTAAGTTTCACCTAGATTCCTGTTTCTTGTCACCACTTGGCTGAATGCTGCAGGTTGCTGTATGTCTACTCTACTAACAAGTGATTTTAACTTTGCATTTTTCAGAGGGAGGATGATCAAGACACCTGTACAGTGCTTATTAACAAAGAAACCATATTGAAAAGTTTCAATATCTTCCTTGACATTTTCATTCCATATTTAAATTTTCCCCTTGAACACTAAAAATTAATGTGGTTAATTGAGTTCAGTAAATAGAACTGGAGAGAGATTGTTGTCTGTGTTTACTTAGTGGCTTTAAGTACACAATGGGAAGCCAATTGAAAAGGATTCATCTAATTTCTAATTATTTAGTTAAAATATAGTAGTGCTTATGTGTTTATGTCTTTATTTGACTTTCATTAGTAGGAAAACAATTTAGCCATTTCTGCAATTATTACTACCGGGGCAAATAAATTCAAGATTTTAGTTTGTTGAACATAATCATCCCCAACTTTTGATACCTGGAAGTTGAGATGTTACAAGAACCACACTATTGTTAAAATGAACTATTGTACTAATGGATTATTACAACACTTGGACATGCTTTAGGTTTCCTGAATCTTACATTAAGTGAGACAATGGCCCAGTTCTTAAAGAACTTTGTTTCTCTGAAGAACTCTTGTATTTATATTATCTTTAATTCAAATTCATTCCTAGCTCCTCTTAAAGATGAGTGCTTTTCTTCCACACTTTCAATCCAGAATCCATCAAAAACTTTATACTTAAGGTCTTCTTACTCAGAGTGTCTTTAGAAATTGCTAGTTGGTGTTTTTAAAGACATCTGTTACCTTGGTTCCTATGTGTTAAAGGCTTGGTCCCCAGGTGGGGACTAGTGGGAGGTCCTTAGGTCACTGGCAGTGTGTCCTCTAAGATGACTGGCCTCAGTCGTTTTTCTCTCTTTCCCTCTACCATGTGAGTATTTTTTTTCCTACTATGCCCCCACTTGTGCTAACATGCTATCGCTGATGTCCACAGCATTGGGGTCAACTTGGTCTGGAGCCTAGAAAATTACCAGCTGACTAAAACCTTTCCTTTAGTGCATGCATGTATATGCATGTTGTGTACATGTGTATATATAGAGGTGTGTATGTGCACATATACATTTGCATGTGGAGGTCAGAGGACAACATCCTTAGGAACTGTCCACTTTGACTTTAACATAGATCTTCCACCGGTCTGGAATTGGCCAAATAGGCTAGGCTAGCTGCCCACCAAGTGTCAGGGAACTGCCTGCTCTGTCTCCTGAGAGCTTGGGTTATTAGTAAATGCTACCATTTTCCACATAGGTTTTAGAGATGGACCCAGTCTTCATGCTTACAAAGCCCTGGGTCCCACCAGTACTACAAAAAGCAAACTCAACAGCCACAAAAACAAAACAAAACAACAAAACAAATCAAATCACTACAGCGATTTCTGAGTGTTATTTTTAAAATTAAGTTCCATCTTTTTGTATCATACTCCTGTGTGTGTGAGTGTGTGTGTGTGTGTGTGTGTATACCTAAGAATCAACTGCTGTGTTCTGTGGCCACCTGTTCAACTAAAAGAAAGACTCAGCAATGCCAGAAGAATTGATATTTGCTTTGTGAGGTATATAACTTGCCTTTATGTTCCTAAGTGTCTACGAAGCACATGAAGTTTCTCTCTGCCCTGCTGAGTTTGAGGATGACTTACCTCAGTGCACAGGATGGGTAGAGGAGCCCCGGGCACAGAAAAGTCTCTGTATCTCATGTGATTACCTGGACAAGAAACAAAACACTATGTGGAAAGCCTTGTCTTTTCCTCTGCTTCCCTCCTTCTTAAAGCTAGGTTCTTCTCTCCCTCCCTTTCTTCTCTTCCCACCTTTCTTTTGTTGCCTACATACTATGTTAGAGTCTACCTTGAACAAGAAAGCAAGGGTCAGTATTCTCTTTTAATATTAATTAATTTATTTTAAATGTATGTGAGAGTTTTGTCTGCATTGTATTCAAGTGCAGCATGCCTGGTGCCTTTGTAAGTCTGTGGAGGGTTAGATCCTCTGGAACTGGAGAAACAGATGTTTATAAGATGCTGCATGGGTGCTGGGAATAGAACTCTGATCCTATGAAAGAGCAGGAAGTGCTCTTAAATTCTGAGTCATTTCTCCAGCCCCAGTACTTGTAATTTGTGATCCTTGGTAGTTGACACTTACAGGACAGAAATACTAGGATGTTTTGAAGTACGCAAATAATGGCATTTTCCCTCTGTCCTTTTGAGATATATGCTGCTACTTGTGATCTTTTTACAGTATTGAGAGAGAGATCTTTTAAAGTGCTATAGAATCTAAGGCCATTGCCAATGTCTGGCTTGAAGATAACAGCCTGGGGCCTACAGTGGATATTTTCAGAAATATGCTCATATTGTCATTTTAGAACAGAATGAGGCTTCACTGTTTAGTTGAATATTGTTGAATTTAGTAATTATCAATAGAAAATCTATGCAGTGCTCTAAGTCATTTTCAACCCTGCTGTCAGTTCATTTCTCTTTCAGTTGGGATCTGAAGCCAACTTTTGAGAATTACCTTAGCTGAAGATAAGCAGTATAGTTTCAAAATAAACAGTTTATCAATGAATGAATGAGGGAAAAGGCTTCAGAATATGAGAGAAGCACACTGGGATAATAAACTTCAGCCCTATTGAGCAGTTAAGTCACTAGAAGATCCCCACAGGCAGCTGATCATGCAATCGTTCTTTGTCTAAATTATTTATTTCTTTGCCTTTGTGCTTGTTTTCAAGGAATATTAAGTGTATACATAAAAAAATAATAGACGTGTAGCTCCTACCACAAATAAAACACTTAAATATTATAATTCTAGAAATCAACTAAACATAAGTTTATATGCTGAAAAGCAGAATACATCTTAAATACACATATGGTTATCTATGAAATAAAGTGTTTTTGATGAATCAAAGATAATAATTTAGGACCAACATTTCAAATCAGACATATAAGTAGTTAGATGCAATGAAATCAATTGGGACTATATATTCCCTAAATGACTGTGTCACCCCTGGATTCTTACTCCTTCTCTTCTGCTTCTTGCTGTGGCTTGAATCAAGATTATGACAAATGGGTTGCTGAAGGAATTAGCTTATCAAAAGTTTTATCTCAGCTTTAATGTGGTTTCTCATGTGAACACTGTACTGTTTGTGTTCACAAAGCTGTTTATATTAAGGTTTATAGAATAAGTGTTTATATAATTGCTGCAACTTTAAGAAAAATGACAAGCGACTACTGGTTTCATCTGTGTTGGAAGGATGGCTAAATATCCAAAACTGTGAGTAATGCTTTTGTTTAGGCACCCCCAAAATAAAAAAAGAAAAAGAAAAAAAGAAAGGTATAATGAAGTAGTAAGGAGTGCTAGGAATTAAACTGCATTGAAATCACAGTTAAAAATCGAGTTAATAGGGTCTTACATAATTAATAGAGGATTCTGTGCATCTCATTATATCATTGAAGCACTGAGGAACTGTGGTTTAGAATCATTATGATGAGTTTGGAGTTAGCTTTTCTACAAAAAGTGACACAATTGATAACACTTTGGAATGTCACTTACAGTATTTCATTCAGGACTATTTTCTATTTGTCAAGAAAGTTGATTTTCCCCCTGAGACAGGGTTTGTCTGGGTAGCTCTGGCTGTCCTGGACTCACTTTGTAGACCAGGCTGGCCTCAAACAGAGATCTCCCTATCTCTGCCTCCCTGAGTGCTGGGATTAAAGGCGTGGGCCACCATATCTGGCTGATTATTTTTTTCTTTTCAGATTTTCAGCAAATTACAACCAATGGAAAAGTCTATGAGAATGAGATAAATCATAAACTATGAATGCTAGATTCAAGTATTGAAAAGTGGACCTAAATTTCACCTTGGTTGAATTTACTTTTTGATAACAATGGTTTAATGGACTCCTAAGTAGCTTGTTTTTATTCAGATGATATCATTTGAGAGCTTGGGTTGCTATTTTGGCCTTTTTTCTTTCTCTCTTTCTTTCATTCTTCCTTCCTTCCTTCCTTCCTTCTTTTCTTTCTTATTTTTAACAAATAAAAGGTAAACATGTCAGTCATACAGAACCTTGTACACAGTAAGATAAGCGCTAACTATTTTCTGTGCTTTTTGGTTTATCTTGTGACTACCAAGAAAGGAAAAACCACATGACTGAAAAAAAATCCTTTAGGATTATTTAACTTCCAATATAACAGTAATAATCTCTATTATACACAAATCTTAGAGCAATACTTTGCTTCTTCTAGCAAATATCTGAGTGGGGCTAAAGCACCAATGGCATAGAATTTTAACATAAGTATAATACTGGTTGGTCTTTTACACCTACACTACTTGTATGCTTCATGACACAGGATTTGGATTTAGGTATGGCCGTTATCATTTAGCTGTGTAACCTTGAACAAACCACTGATCGTCCTATCTCACTTTCTCATATAGAATACGGGGAACAATGTCACCTTTTCCTTAGGATTCTATGACATGATACTGTTCAAACAGCTGCAGTGTGAAGAGCCTCTCTATTGTAAGGGTTTAAGACGTGTCATGTGCTTTTTGACTTGGCAACTTCTTTTCCACTTCTATCCCAATGGTTCACTCTTTGTAAGTCACTGTTTTAGTCTAGGCCCTATACTGGGAACCTTTTGGTCTTAGACAGCCCAATGCTATCCCTTACCTGAAGATTTGGTCTTCAGACAGACTTTTCCATTTTGTCTTCCCATAACTCCCCTTTCCTCTTCGTTTCCTGATGAGGTGGAACTTACTGTATACCTTTTCCTCTCCAGTCCTACCATAGAGTACATTAAGAGTTTTTGTTTATAGGCTTTTGCATCCTTTGTCATTATGGACACATTGCTTTCAGCATAACTATAAACTTGGGACCTTGGTGATAAGAAGTAGAGCCATTGTCTTACCTGTGCCCTGAGCTTGGCATATGTGTAATAAGACTATTTGGGCAAATGACTAGTTCAGTGAATGACTACTGCAAATCTCAGGTCTTTTTAAAAGAGCAGATGAAAGAGTGACCAGTCTGAGTTCCTTTTTTTTTTTAAAAAAACATATTAGGACATTTTTCAATGGTGTTAACCCTATGCACCATCTCTGTGAGTTGTTCATACCTTACTTTTTTGCTAGATTCACAGACATAGTAGCATCATCTCTAACCTCCAAACCAGTAAGTTGCTGTGATCTATCCTCAGACTGACAGAGTATTTTTCATAACATAGAATGAATATAAAATCAGGAAGAAATGATAACTCTCATGGAGATGGCATCTAATATAATCCTGGTTATATTCAAGGTAAAGGAATTACTAAGCAGAGCTTTAAAATGGGACGCAAACCAAAACCCAATTTACAAAATTAATGTTGTGGGCTAGACTTGTAATTTCAGTTTTTATGGCCAACATATATAATTTCAAATTAGTATGTTTGTGAAATATTTTTTTTAGCTTATGTATGCTGAAAGTTGACTGCAATGGGTAGTAATAGTTTCACTGTTACATTATAAACATTACCAAACCAAATAATTCTACCTTCTTTTTTGCTAATTTTCTTGCTAATTAACTGCGATTTTCTCTCCGGCCTTCTCCCTGATTTCCATTTTTAATGGGGTCTTTAGCACTTCCTAGCCCCAGAAGCACTGAGCTGCTTTCTCCAGGGAAGGTAGTTATGCAGATTAATAGCAGCTTTAATGGTGTTTCAGGGCTCCTTAGAGCGATTTCCCCAAAGCCTGCAACTTTAGTGTAAGTTTATGTGGCTGTTTCTTTGAAGATTAATGAAACATCAGGATTTTGCTAAAATGCATAGATGCAAATATACATCATGTGACCTCTATTACCCACCTTACTGCTTATTTAGCTAAATTTCAGATACTACCCCTTGCGTAAGATCTTTCTGTTATGTCATGCTTTTTCTACAGAGATTTTTTTTTTTAGTTAGATGTTTTTCTATTTAAAAATTGAGTTAATTTGCATGTCAAAGTGTTTAATGATTTTATGTTTTTTTTTATAATCCATATGAAGGCTTATAATGCCTTCAAGTTTTGAAAAAAAATTAATAAGAGACTTTTTTCACGATTTCCCTGACTTTTTGAAGGTAGAATGAAAAGCATAACTCAAGGAATGCAGTTACTAGGAGCTTCTGAGCTTCATGTACATAGTAATTTGAAAGGAATTTAGAATCACATTGAAAAATATTTCTGCTAACCCAAGTGTTGCATAGGTCACTGGCAGCTGGATTTAAATGGCTCAGAGGAATCTCATATGGTTCTTCTGAAGGACCGGTATCATGGGTGGCTGTTAGGTCATTATAATGCTCTTCTGATCCCACATTTCTGAATATTAATTATAACATATTGACATGCTATACCATGAGACCAGAATGTTTTTTTTTTGTTTTTTCAGAGCCGCTGCTCAGGAATCGTTTCTGGAGGGGGCTGTGGGGTTTCTGAGTGGTACAATTTGAATGCTTTCTCCTGAATTTCTGCGTCATTTCTGATTATCTCAGGAAATAATTTCTAAGGGAGCGTGCTTGCTGTGTTAAAATTTCTATGTGTGTGCTATGAAAAGTGACTAATACGGTGCCGCTTCTGGTTTTTTTTTTTTTTTTTTTTTTTGAGAATTTTCCAGTTTTAGGAAGTCAGAAGAATAAGTAAAGAGAGTTACGCAAACTCCATTTAGCAAAAGCCCACCAGTAGCACATCTGGAGTGGTATGCAGGAAAGGACATACTAAAGTGAAGAAAGGATCATCTCAGAAGTAGGACATTACAAAAGACTCATACAGTTTTGGGAAGGATGTAAAGAAGAGATGCTTTGCTGTGGATTAGATTGCTCTATCGAGAAGTATGTTTGAACATATATGTTTCAGCGTCAATGAATGCTGTTGAGGAGGCAAGACTACCCAGAGACTGAAGATGCCATTGGCAAAGAAGCAGTGGTCACCCAAGTGAGCCAGGGTACATGAGTATGTGGTTGTTTGTGTCAGTAGACGATGCTTATGCTATGGTTACTTAGAGATTTGGTCCTGTTTTTGTTGTGATCTGTCGATGACCATAAAGTGATCTTGTTCGATGTTGATGGTCCGTTAGATTGTTTATGTTTAACAGTGAACACCAGTATCTAGCCTTAAGTGGTGGGCTAGCTTCTGAATGTAGGGGATTATTCTCACTGTTTTGAGATAGACGGATGCTGATTTATGCCACAGGAATGGCACTTGAAAAAATTGTTGCTTAGTGCATGAGTGAAGAAAGCAACACATGGATGAGTAGGTATAGGTAAAAGAGCTTAATCTTGATTGGAATAGAATCAGACCATTTAAAGCTCTATTCACGCAACTTTCTTTGTAGAAGAAAGTCTTTATTGAAAAGATTCATAATTGATTTTCCTTATAATTTTGCATTCATTGTTAATAGAGCAAGAAGTTATAATAAGTGTCGTTTGGGAAGGGTTACCATTGTATTACCCCAAACAAATGGAAATTAGTTTGTATTGGCTTTAATCTTAGAACAGCTACCTCAGCTGTTCGCTTCTATTATAACCATTTTGTAAATGTGGAAAATAAAGTTAAGTAAACTGTTTAGCAGGATGTTATTAGGAATTTTGATTTCTAGGACTAATTAAAACAGAAGAGTGGAGAGGTGAGCAATTCTATGGCTTGACATAGGACTTGAGGGCAAAGGAAATAATGAACATTTTTGTGCATCTTCAAAGTCCTAAGCACACATAACCAATTTAATTCTGACGTGATTGCTCTGTCTGCAAAGCTTTCCTATCACTGTTTTTAGGGCTAGAAAATTGAAACTAAAATTAAATACATTGTCTTATCTGCTGAGTAGCAGAGGAGGAACTAGGTTAGATGAAGGAGAAGAGAAAGGGAAACAGGTTAAACATTAAGTGCAATATTAATTTTGTGTAGTAATTTCATTTCATACATCAATTTTGTGTGCAGAATTTTTATTTTTAAAAAATATGCTTTTGATTGGAATATAATTTCATCTCTTTTCCAATCTCCCTTTGACATGCCAACTTTTAAGTCACAGTAAGATATCTCAATTGAAATATCTGGAGGAACTCTAGGAACCGAAATACCCCGACAGAGGGGCAAGTTAGTTCTGTAAAGGCGGACCTTGAAGTTATTCAAATGGAGAAAATATAACATGACAGAGATGTCAGAACCATGGAGTGCTGTAGCCTTTATAAGGACCACACAGTAAAAACTCAAGAAACAAAAGGGACACAAAGATCAAAGCTTTAGAGACACCTGTAGTCAGCTGAGCAAGAGTGATGTGCAAATTTTTAACAAAATCCCTTTCTGGGTTGTGTATAATATGCCCACACTCTAAGGCAACCTCCTGCCTCACTAACAACTGCCTCAATCAGGCTGAGTTGACTTGTTTTGCTCTATGGAATAGTAGCAAATGTGGCAAGAGCAGAGATTTAAGAGTTTATAAGTTAGTATTTATTTTCTACTCTTAGAGTTCTATAGCTATCACGCAAAACACAAGCCAACCTCCAGGAATGTAAAAAAAAAAAAAAAAAAAAATTGTGAAAAGCTCCTTCTGGTCAACCTGTGTTGCCAGTTGACTGAAGGCCCAGGGTTAAGCCCAGTGAAGATGAGTGGAGCCTATCCTATGTAACTAACCTTTAGTTTGTGAACTAACTAAATAGTTGTTATGAATCAAGTGTAACAAATGCAGAAAGAAAAAACTGGAAACAATGGACTCACTGAAGCAGATGAAAACCAAAGCCATCTTTCTCAGAAGAAGTTAATAGGATTTCAAATAAAAGGTTTTTGGGTCCATTGCTAAAGAAAGGTCAAGGGAACAAGAGAAAAAGAGACGATGGCCATGGACTGGTGATCGCATGCAATAACACTACAGACTTAAAAAGTAGCATTGCGGGTTCCATCTGGGACTCTGTCCTGGGTGGCTTAGGGCTGTTGACTCAAAGTAGAAGTATGAGACTTGGGTCAATCCAGAGATTCAGCATTAGGGAATGTAGGAGGCACAGGGTCAGTGGAATCCAGCTGCCTTCACCTCTAAGCAGAGTTTGCAGCCTCTTACTGGACTGTTTGGTTAGGGTTTACAGCCTGTGTCCTGTCTCTAGAGTGTCTTGGGAGCTATTTAGCACTGTATAGTGGAGCGCGTATTTTTGCAGTTGAGAGATCAACGGGTTTGGCTGTCCCCGAGCCATTTTAGAACACAGTAGGGTTTTCTGATTGTGTACCAGCCCCTCTTGAGGGTCCATATTATAGAAAGAGTGCCCTCAGCACTAGATCTTGAAGAGAGGAAAACAAAAAAAGGGATCACTTTGAAAGATGTTTGATTGGCACTAGATTAAGATGATGTCGGGATGGGGGTTTGTTTGAAAATACTCAGTCAAGTTAATAACTTTAAAAATGCTTCACTATGTAGTAATATACGCTGCTTGTACCTGGGAATAATTCCCTTTCTATGACATGTTAGTTAACACTATTAAATCAAAAGGATGCACTCCGAGGCTCTTGTTCTAGGAACCTTCTGTGGGCCTCTGCTTTCTGGCAATCCCTGGGGACTGAGTTAGGTGCCCTCTGGTTTCTGCTCTGGCATGCTGCCACTGCCTTAACAGTTATGATACAGTAGAAGTGGTGGTGTTTCAGATAAGAACAATATAAAGAATGACTAAGAGGCTGGAGAGATGACTCAGAGGTTAAGAGTACTGGGTGCTCTTCCAAAGGTCCTGAGTTCAAGTCCCAGCAACCATACGGTGGGCTCACAGCTACCAAAATGAGATCAGGTGCCCTCTTCTAGTGTGCAGGCATACATGCAGATGAAACACGGTATACACAACACATAAATAAATCTTGAGAGAGAGAGAGAGAGAGAGAGAGAGAGAGAGAGAGAGAGAGAGAGAGAAGAGGAGAGGAGAGGAGAGGAGAGAGACTGACTCAGTAGCTTCAATTCCTGTGTTATAGAATAGCTGATAACAAAACAGGTCAAACTGGTTTTGAGGTTGAGTCACTGGACTCTGGGCTCTGTCTTAGCAGAGTGCTGCCTCAGGGAAGCAGTAGGTTACGAAAATGAGAGGTCACAGTACCTACTTAGGTTCTTGTAAGATAATAGGAAGCAAAAGATGTACGTTACAGTTATTGGAAGCTAAAGAATCACAGCAAGTGATTTTTCAAGATTGAAAGAAACTTGGGGGTTTAGAGAAAATCCCAATCCCTTCTGAAGCCAAAGAGTCCATCCCAAAGTTATGGAGTATTATACAATATTCTGATTAACAATAATGTGTTTTCGTCTTTTAAGGTAAATCCGATGAATATAAAGAGTATATGTAACTTTTAGGGGAAGTTTTGAACTTACAATTGATAAATATCATTCTAGCATGTCCAACATGCAAACCATTACTAACAGCAGCTCCTTAAGGGTCTCCTCCTCCCAGACCCACAGCAAAACCTGGTTTCCCTAGAAAATGCTAATAGCACCTCAGTTTTGGGAAGAAAATGTCAATTCAAATGTCCACTGATGAAAGAAGGATAAATTTATTTGTTTAATGAAACATTATTTTCACCCACTGGTGAAAAGTAATGACTTGAATGACATACAGCAATAGGGAAGAGCTTTGAAAGCCTAACATTGAGCTAAAACATGTTTCAGAAGATGGACAAGTGATTAAAGGGCTTGCACACAAATGAAGGTGGTGGCCCACCTGCAGTTCTAGGGTGAGGAAGACAGAGACAGGGATCCCTGGAGCAAGATGGCTAGGAACAGGCTCTGGCTTGATGGAGAGACCTTGTTTCTATGAATTTCATGGAGAAGAGGTGAGGAAGATACTAAGTGTTAGCACAAGGCTCTGCGTACATACTCACACACGTGCATATGAACATACACATGTGTGCCCACATACATGCATTCACAGCACCCATATACACATGTGAGAACAAATTTCAAGAGACTATGTATGTTTATAAGTATATATATAGTAATGTCATTAAATAAATAATATATTGTGTGGGATGTGTATTTTTAAAAAGTGCAAACAAAATTGAAGGCACAGTGAGTAGATTGCGGTTTGATTTATTCATTTGAGTAGTGTAGATTAAGAAAATGATTAGATATTGGAGTTGGGTGTGTGGCCTAGTGGTATAGGACACTTGGTTTGCAAGCTTGTGGTCTTGAGTTCAATCCATAGCACTGGGAGAAAAAAATCCAACAACAACAACAACAAAATCTAAATGCAACTTAAGTATAAAATCTAAGGGTGGCAAGTCTGGTGACCATAAAATCAAACTTAGGCATTGTAATCACACAGGCAGCACACGACTCTACCTTCCCCACAATACTGGTTTTGCCAATGTAGTCTTTAATATCATATTCCTAACATGAGTTGGAAAGACCTAAGGTCAGATGACTTTGCAGCTTCTGAGGTCATTATACTCCATGACTTTTAAGATTCTCGTGTTTGCGTTCTGATGCCAAAGGTCCTTGTCCTGTATCCTATAACTGTGTTAAGATTTTGAAGGCCCACTTATACACCTTGAGATAGTTCACGAGCCTCTGAAATTATGTGTGAAGTGTGTTGAGGATGAGGGGGTTAAGAAACTATTTTAAAAGTACAAGATCTTGCATTCTGCACTTAGTATGGGCTAAAGTTTGAAGTTTTTTTCCCTTAAAAACTTAATTTCCTTCATTATATTAGGCATGAGAACTTTATTGTGTCCCAATCTCTTCTAAGTTGCCAAGTAACTCAGGCCAATTGCATGCCTATTTGTAATAACTGCATTTGGCCTTAGTATGGTTTATTCTTGGTCCCACTTGTTTTCTTCTAAAAATAAGTTTATAATTCCTCATCAATAAAGAATACCTGTTAAGGATTTTGTTTTGGTACAGGTCTGAATTGTAATCTACTTTAATATATAAATAACAATTATCGACATAGACGTAATTTATATTCTAGAACCAAAACAACTTTTCTATGCCAATCTGCATACTAATCAAAGTGCAGAATAAAAAATTGGCTTTCTCCGTTGACTTGAGAGACTAGTCCTGAACCATTCAGGGCAGGTTGTTTGCCTGTAGCCTGGGGAACTGCAGCCTTTTCTTCCTTTCCTTCTGCTTTTCTGACCTCGAGCTGCTTGGTTCTGCCTCGTCTGCTTCGTCCTGTGTTCCCTTCATCAGTTGGGAACACCACTGTCTGCTGGAGAGCTTGACGTAGCCTCACCGTTCTCTTTGTGAGTTTGTACATGTGTGTATTATATTGCTTTGACTTGTCTCTTACCTACAGCATCAGCTAGGGAGGTGCCTGTTACAAGAGACCCAGCAAGGCACGAAGAAAACAGGAGGTTGAGACAAGAAGGGTACACAGTGGATTGAGACGCAGGTGATGGGTGACTGACGGGAAGGGCTGATGGAATGAAGATGTGAAAGTAAAGGAAGGACACTGGTACACAGCAGTGTAAGCAAATTAAAAGAAGATAAGCGAACCTTTAAGCTAAGCAAATAAAGCTGGAGTGTATGAGGAAGTGGAGAGATTAAAAGAACGATCAATAGGCAGATAAAAGCATGAGCTGGTTCATGGTTCAGAAGACTCGTCCAGGAATCTACGCCAAATAAGGAGCTGAGTCTGACAACTGTGGTTATTCCAGGAGGATGCAGGCATGGAGGGAGGCGCAGGATTTGATGCTTAAGTATTTTAACTGTGTTTAAAATACCCCGGGAGCTTTTGTGTTCATTTTATGTAAGCATTTATACCAAGGAGATGAGCAAACTTTAACCTATGTTTGGTTGCTACATCTAAAATGAAATATATATGTATAAGTCTGGTCATTGTCACTGACAGAGCTCTCATCCCTATGGCGTAGGCAATGATAAAAAGTGCCTTGAAGTGCTGAAAAGGACCCTGGCCTATACAGCGTGCATACTGGTTAAAACAAATAGGTGTTGCTATAATAACTCTTTCTATTGGCTAATGGAAAATGGGCCATAGAACTAAGGTACTAAAAACAAGAGTAGCCTTACTTTGGCACCCAACGATTCAAGAAATGAGACAAGGAAGCACAAATACACAAGATGGGCCTGATCATCCCCACTGGAACAGACAGGAAATCCATGTTATTCAGTGACTGGATGCTCAAAGAAATGCTATGCAAGTGGTAAGGAAACCACGTGTATAAGCAGGCTGGGAAATTGGTTTTTGAGACGTTAAACATGAATTGGAGGTGATTTATACACATTTCTACAAAATCCCAACGTGCAAGCTGTCTGCTCATTGGTTTACAATGAAATAGGTGGATACTAATGCTCTCACATTCTTCTTTAATGCACAAAATACAATTGTCTCCTTACTCAAATGAATATCCCCAGCTGATTTGACTTAGAAAGTAACCTCACAGAAGCCGATACTCTCCAGCTACAAAGGGAGAATGTCTTTAGGAAATACTGTTTGCTCGGCAGTCCTGTGAAGACAAAATCCTCCCTAAAGCGTGTTGTAGTTCCCATCTCTAACTGCATCATTGCATCCTAGCTGGCCACGAAGCAGGCTTGGTGGCTGAGGTTTGGACAGTGGGCATTATGAAAAGAATGATCTCAATTCATTTTTTTTCCAGCCTATGTTTTAAGTTAGCCATTTGATATGTTTTTAGCAAATTTTGGTTGCCATGATTTTGTGCCACCAGAAGTCAAGGGCGGCAGAAGTGATGAATGGTTTAATTGGCTCCAACAGACAGCCAATGTGTTTGCTGAAAGCAGTAGGAGTGGGCAGCTCCCTGCCTTGCAGATTCTCTGGATTTAAGACTGTGCTGAGAGAGAAGGGCCAAGGGCCGGGTCACCCATTGCTGGTGATTTGTCCAAGAAAGAGGTTTTGCCCAGCCGAGGGAGCCAACTGATCTAATTTTCAGAAACAATGCTTGTGCTCAAATTTATTCTAAAAATAGTAGGCTGGTCTCACTCTGTGGTTTCTGTTCTACCCAAATGCTTCTCCTGGGATTGAAAAGGGAAATTAAGTCACACTTTACACATAATCATTGATAGAGAAAGGGATCTAGAGGGAGGGACAAAGTAGGTGGCACGAGGGACAGGAATTTGGGACTTTTAAGACACTGGGACGGCATAAGGGAGGGGAAGACAATGCTCGGGTTTCTATTACAAAGTGGCAAGTGTCCATTACCCATGAACATGCTCTACTATAAATAGAAACCATAGCAACCGATTCCACCTGCTCGCTACTTATTCACAGGTAGTTGTTACAACACAGAAAACCTGGATAAGTAAGCTCAGCCAACAATACTAAAAAAAAAAAAAAAAAAAAAAAAAGAAAGAAAGAAAGAAAGAAATCAGTGCAGTAGGGATTAAAGAAAACGTTTCACACTGACCCTATTAAGGGCTGAGTGGGTTGAGCGTTCAGTTGTATGGAGTTCACGTCATCTCTCATGTCTCTTCCCTCTTGTTGCAGGCTCCCAGTGGCACAGTCTGAGTACTCTAGCCAGCGGGCACTGACACTTTGCTGATCAAGTCTAATAGGGTATTCTCTCTTTGGAAAAGAGTCTTCAAATCAGTTTTTATTAGAAGGCTCTGGAAGTGTGTTGTAAGTGGATGGGTAGGAGGGCGTCATAGTTGTGCCTAAATTGGAGAAGAATAAGGTTGTTAGCATGGTTAGGATGTGCGTGGTTCTGAAGCATTCTCTGGCCTCAGTTGAAATGATATGTGGGTATTGATTTCTTATAAAAATTCTTGACTGCTCGTAAGCTCACTGCTATAATTTAAATTCTGGTTGGAAGGCCACATAGCAGCAGACAAATAAAATCAATATTCTTGCCTCTTATAAAGCAATTCGTGACTCCATTTCCCCTCTGGCTACTGCTTATGAAACCGCTTTTCTCAAACAGCAGAGCTCTGAAAAAAACTGTCTCAACAAGGAGTTATGTTTCTTTCTTTTTAGTTTTAACTTCTTTTTAAAATTATTATCTTTATTTTTAACATATACATTTTAGTTTTAACTTCTAAAAATGTTTAGTGTGTGTGTGTGTGTATGTGTGTGTTTGTGTGTGTTTGTGTGTGTTTGTGTGTTAGCATCCTATGACCTGTGGAGGTCACAAACCAACTTGTAGGAGTTGGTTTTCTCTTTCTGCCAAGTGAGTTATAGGTATTAAACTCAGGTTTTTAGTTTTGGGTAATTAATTGCCTTTATCCACTAAGCCATCTTCATGGTGCTGCCTTTATCTATCTATCTATCTATCTATCTATCTATTTATTTATTTTTAATGTGAAAAATAAAACAGTTGCAAAATTGTAGAAAACAGTGCCTCCAATCCATCACTTAACTCGAAAGCTATCAACACATGGAAATCTTTTAAAATATAATATTTGTATTAATTCTTTGAAAGTTGTCTTAGTTGGGGTCTTGATTGCGATAAAACACCATGACCAAAGCAACTTGGGAAGAGAAGGGCCTATTGGATTTATACATCCTAAATCACAGTCCACTGAGGGAAGCTAAGGCAGAAACTCAAGCTGGGCAGGAGGCAGGAGGCAGGAGGCAGGAGGCAGGAGGCAGGAGGCAGGAGGCAGGAGGCAGGAGGCAGCAGGCAGGAGGCAGGAGGCAGGAGGCAGGAGGCAGCAGGCAGGAGGCAGGAGGCAGGAGGCAGGAGGCAGGAGGCAGCAGGCAGGAGGCAGCAGGCAGGAGGCAGGAGGCAGGAGGCAGCAGGCAGGAGGCAGGAGGCAGGAGGCAGGAGGCAGGAGGCAGCAGGCAGGAGGCAGGAGGCAGGAGGCAGGAGGCAGCAGGCAGGAGGCAGGAGGCAGGAGGCAGCAGGCAGGAGGCAGGAGGCAGGAGGCAGGAGCTGATACAGAGGCATTGAAGAAATGCTGCTTACTTGCTTGCTCCTCATGGCTTGCTCAGCCTGCTTTCCTATAGAATCCAGAACCATCGACCTATGGGTGTCACCACACACAATGGGCTGGGCCCTCTCTCAATCACACAGAAAATGCTGTACAGGCTTACCTACAGCCCAATCTTATAGAGACATTTACTCAGTGAAGGTTCTCTCTTCTCAGATGACTTATAGTTTCTGCCACGTTGACATAAAACTAGCCAGCACATTTCATGAATGTACATAATGTATTCTACCTCTTATGACCTACTTAGTAAGGATGCTCCACAGTCTTGCCCAGCTCTGTCCATGGCAAGTGGGATGACTCTTGCTAAGTAAGGACAGATATAGTCATTCTGTCTCCCATTTTCCTTTCCTATTTCACTTCCAGTCAATCATTATGCCATTTTCTTTTCTTTTAATATGTACTTGTAACCCACCATCTCTTACTACATATTTTAAGATCCCTTTGATTTTTCAGTCTGGTTTAGTGTGCTAGTTATTCACCAATTTCCTTGCTTTAGGCCATGCTTTACAAAATCTATACCAAACCTAACGTGAAATGTCAGAAAATTAAGATTTCCTTTCTATTCCAAATTCTCTTGCAGCTTTCTGTCTTGTTCAGGTAACCCCCACCCCACCACTGCAGCCAGTCTCGCTATGGTTACTTACCAGGCCTTGAGGACCCTCTGTTTCTGTTTACCTCTTTGAGTTTTATTCTCATCACTCTAGTTTGGCTCCTACTTCTGCCACAAGTCCCACCTCCCCTCCCCCTTTTTTGGCAGTGACCAAAAATAGTTAAATATCCATTTTGTAACATTTTGTTTGGAGCCTCATACTTGATTTCTATTGTTCAGTAAATCACAAAGAAATGGAAAAAGCAGACATGGCTCAAATATAGTTTGATGGCTGGAGAACTTTGAGAATGGTCTTGAGACAAGGGACCTTGCTTATCTTAATCCCCTGACCTATGATGGCAGGTCCCAAATGATCCCAAATGTTTGATAATAAAAGGCAGTGTCTTTCTTTGTCTTTTTATGTATACGTTCACTGTAAAATACTAGAAACCAGTCAATTTTAAATTTTATTGATAATACGAGGAAAGCCCATATTCTCATGAAAAATTTTAATTAGTTTGTGTTGAGGGCTCATCTATGTTTGACATTTCAAACGAATTGTTATTAAATGCCAGTTGCCCCTGATTCGTTGCATAGTTTCAATAACAGTCTTTTTTCCTCATTGATTCTTTTTGAATCATAAAGGGGAAATTTTGAGTATCGGAGGGTAATAGTACTTAGGGTTTCTAACGAGACAAAATGCTATGTTATCAATAAGCAGGCATGTACATTTTATACCAGACATTTAAAAATATTTATGTGTTTAAAGAAAGATTTGGTTTTATAGTGAATTCAATGCAATATGCGTATTTATAAAACAGATTTGAACAAGGCAAAAATAATGTAAGCATTTCTACAGTGCTACCACAAAATTGCTGCTTGAAAGACGTGTCTGCCTCCCCTAAGAAACTAAAGACGGCCATGGACTAAGAATGGATATGTGTTTGCTGTAATGCCACTTGACATGTTAGTTGTACTTATTAATACCTCTGGTATTAACCAACATTAATTAGCACTGTAAACTGTTTAAATATAGACGGCAATAGCCATGCTTAGGAACAGTCATCAGCTTACCTCATGTTTACTGAAGGTTTCTTTTTCAATGCTGAATCGTTGAATTTGCTAAACCTATCACATGCATGTGATTGTTCTGCTATGCTCACTTGGTGTGTAGATATAATTACTTATTTACATGTTGTGGCACTGGAGACAGGCTCTGGTATGTGATGTCAGTCTGTAGGATTTACAGAAAACCCTTCTCAAGGTGAGGGCATAGCTGGAGGGGAGGTGGTGCTGGCAGGATACAAAACTGCCCTCCTGTGTTGGTGTTACTTAAGTCAATGTTGGGTGTTTAAAAAAATAGGTGTTTACCTATGCTAAAAACCAGTAGATATCCACTACAGAAAGTTTCAGGAAACCCTGAGAAATGTGGCTACTGCAGGAATTGAGAATAGAATGTATGGTATAATTTTCCTTTAAAAAGTCATCTCATTTCTTAAAATGAACTTTATACTTAATCTGTTGAATTGTATTTTGGAGCTAAACCCACCAAAGATAATTTGACCAATTTCACAGTAATTTCATTCTAAAAAGAATAGGTTGCATCTGCTTGTAGATGACTCTAAGGTGTTTTGATTCAGGGGTGGGGGGTGGGGAGGGACTGTAGGACCATCCTGGAACTGCAATTATAATTGATTTGGACATATTTAACCCAGTTGTGTGAGTTCTTACTCACCCACACTGGAATGGCTGTTGGAAAGGAACACAAAGTATTGTTCTGAGCACACTTGCTCTGGTTTCTCTGCTATCTAAAAATTTAAAAGTCCAAGTTTAAATTCAAGTTGTATTACGTCTTCCCTCAGCCACTGCCTCTGCACATGATTTTCTGTGCCTCGGAAATTGAATTGAGAGTTTTTCATTCTTTATTCTATACTGTCTTATGGTGACATTCGAAGGCATCGTTAAGACATCTTCAAGTGTTTTGCATCAAGAATACTGCACAGACAGAGTGCTTCCTTGCTGTTTACGTGTAGGCGTCCTCTCCATCAAACCCTGAGCACATTGTCTACAATTTTACTCATCTTGTTTCAAGCTGCTACTTCGTCTTCATCTCAGCGTTTATAATTTGCATTATAGCCCTGTCAAGTGAGTGTACTATAGCTTCTTGGAACTTGTCTCGACAATCAGCATTTAAGCTCCGGGGCGTTGTTTATTATTTACAGTGTTTTGAATAGTGAAACAGAAACCATCTTCCTACGTAAAGATTCCCTCCCCACCCGATGGTCTGTAGGATTTTGTTAACATTTATTCCTAGAATCAGAACGAATAAGCCCAGGGATATGCAGCCAGTGTTCAGGCTCTTACTGCTTTTGCCAAATGTTTTTTTTTTTTTTTTTTTTTTAAAGAGTCTAATAACAGAGTAGTTATATGTTCATAAAACTCATCACTGTTTGGAATTATTCCTATTTTTCTAACAGTGGAAAACTTTTTTTATACTGATCAATTTTCATTTTTCTCCATATGACTTTTTGTGTGTTTATGTATATCTGTGCGTACATCTCTGTGCATGTTCACGTATGTGCTTCTGTATGTGCCCATGTATGTACTTGTCTGTGAGTAGGCCAGAGGCAACCTTATCTATTGATTTTCATTCTCTGTCTACTGTAGTTTTCGAGACAGTAAGTCTTCCTGGACCTTGCCAATAGGCTAGGCTGGCTGGGTACTAAGCCCTACCATATCTGCCTTTTCAGCTTTGGGATTACCCTGTAATGCACCACAGCTGGCTTTTTCTTTTCTTTATTCTCTCTCTCTCTCTCTCTCTCTCTCTCTCTCTCTCTCTCTCTCTCTTTTCTTTCTTTCTTTCTTTCTTTCTTTCTTTCTTTCTTTCTTTCAGGACAAAGTTTCACTGTATAATAGCCCCTGGTTGTCCTGGGACCTGGTTTGTAGACCAGGTCGGCCTTGAACTCACTGAGATCCACCCACCTCTGCCTCCCAGCTGCTGAGATGAAAGGTGTGCACCACAACTCCCTGCACATCTGGTCTTTTCTTGTGGCTAGTTGGGGTAGAGCTCATACTTTTGTGCTTGTCTGGCAAGCACTTCACCAACTTAGCTATATAGCCAGCTCTGTATGTTCTTCTTAAAACTACATTTTTCCTAATTAAATTTAGACCTTTAACTGTTTGTAAATTGGGAAATTCGCTCACTACAGACTCTGCTAATGAGAATCACAAGTACAATGGACTACCAGGGCACTACTATAACAAGGTAATCTATTGTCTTGTAGTGGGTCAGGGGCCCATCCTACTCTGAGATGACTTTATCTTAATTAAATTTGTAATGACTTTATTGCAAATGCGGTCATATTTTGATGTAAAGGGGGGGAATATCAATTTAACCCATGAACTTTTAGGAGAGGTGTGAGCATGCTTCAACTCAAAACATTCAGTATTTGGACACTGCTCGGTGTCAGAACTGTGTTCTCTCATTGTCTTTAAAATCACTAATTGAAGTAGTTACTTACTATTGCCTTCACCCCATGGGAGTCTCCAACACACCTAACACATCTTTACCAACGTACTTCAGAGCTTCGAATGCCTCACGGTCAAGTTTAAGGCTTGACTCTAGCCCTATAGCTGTATACCCACTTGGGCCTAAAGCAAATGTTGTGGCCAGTGTCCAGGATCCTGGGGATACACTGAGAACCCCTTTTCTTCTCTTCCCCACTTCCTGTCTTCCATTGTGCTCCCTTTGACTCATCTTTCTCTACTGTTCAATCTGTACCCCATTGATATTCAATTAGAACATTATCATTCACTTGTCAGACTGCATTTTTTTCCCTTCTGGAAAGTCATTTGTATAATAGTTAGTCTAATTATGTTTTTCCTTTTCCTCCTTCCTCCTCCTCATCTTCCTCCTCCTCCTCCTCCTCCAAACTTTCCCTTCACTGATTACTCTCATGGACAGAAGAGCCAGCTGTCTTTAAAGAACTTAACTCTTTGAAATACAATTTATTCATATTTCCGACACTTTATTAATAAAAAGAAACTTGATGGTCTGGTTATGTAGATAGATACACCCCCCAGCCCCCTCTCTCTGTGTCTGTGTATTAGCTGTGACTGACAAGGAGCATCTACAAGAGGAAGGGTTTGCTTGGCTTACAGTTTTAGGGAATACAGTCAATCTCAGCAGGCGTGTGAAAGGACAGATTACATTGCATCTGCAATCAGGAAGCACAGTTCATTCAGGAAGTGGGGCTAGTCTATAAATTCCCAAGATCTGTCACAGTGACCCACTTCCTCCAAGGATGCTCATTGCCCCGAGCTTTTTGATCCGTTGTCCTTATTGTGTTTTTGGTCAAGGATGTAAAGTCTTAAAGACACGTAGGTTTTGAGCACCATATGTCATCAAATATTTCTTGAGGCTGACCTCAATATGGAATTTCCTCAACTCAGCCTGACTCACTTGTCATCTCACTGGCATTAAAATGTGGCACTCGTGTCAGCACTCTGGAACTTTTTTTCTTTCACATTTTCTTGAGAGTAAATGTTCGTACCTTTCCCCAAGCCTTACAAATATAAATGAGTTTTGCTTTACATTTTTTCTTGTGGATAGTAGAAACTGAATTTTGAATAATGATATGAAAACTTTTTCATGTTTTTATTAGCCTATGTTCAGTGGATAAAATAAGGAATTTCATTGTGACATTTTTATGCTTGTGCATAACAAACTTTCATCACATTTGCCCCTTCATTTGAATACTTCGTATACACAGAACATAAATATTTTAGAGTCCTGCACCACAGAAATTTGTAATCCTATAAACATTAATATACAGTACAAAGAAACTTGAATTTCTTTTTTTCTAGCTCTTTTAATTATACTACAATTCTTAGCAGAATAGAGGAATAATTTGTAAATATCAATGCTACTGATGGAGCCCACGTCTTTGCACATGCTAGCAAGTTCATACCATTGAGTCATATCCTAGGATCCTGTGGTATTAAAAAATTTTAAGTCAGTTTCATTTTTTTTAAATTTGCATTTATATTTAATTAATTGATTTAAGCACTCTCTTTCTCTTCGTGTGTGTGTGTGTGTGTGTGTGTGTGTGTGTGTGTGTGCGCGCGCGCGCATACATGCCATGGTGCACATGTAGATGTGACATGGCTACTAGCAGGAGCCACTTCTCTTCTACCACGTGAGACATGAGGCTCGAACTCAGACACTCAGGCTTGGAACAAGCGTCTTTACCTGCTGAGCCATCTCACTGGCCGCTGGTCTTATTTTGAGATGATTATAGCTGTAGATGCTAGCAATTATCCCATTTCACCAATGATAACAACTTTCAATGTGGCACTTCAGCGTCATGAGCAGGTGAAGCTGCAGACAATTGTGTCCACACAGGGGGGGTCCCTTCTTCTGCTCAGATACAGCAAGACCCTCGCCTTCC
Organism: Acomys russatus; assembly: GCF_903995435.1. NCBI lineage: Eukaryota > Metazoa > Chordata > Mammalia > Rodentia > Muridae > Acomys > Acomys russatus. The sequence continues at coordinate 15,834,313 of NC_067157.1, read as the reverse complement.
TCCCGCCCCCCCCCCCTTTCTGTTTTTTATCTCTACCTGCTCAGTCTTCCTTACAGCCTCCAGCCCTGGTACCAGCAAGCATGAGTGTTTTTTTTTTTTTTTAACTCAGTTTCAATATTAGTTTCACCCAATATATTTAGACTTTTTTTTCAATCCAATAAAAGTTCCTAAATATTAATACAGATGTCTACACATTAATATCTCCCTTTCAGTTGTCTCACAACATTTCATGGCTTGAATGTGCATAGCACCACTTACTCACTGCAAGAGATCTGAGTGCTTATGAATTTTCTGGTTTATATGAATGAGGACACTGCAAACATTTTTCTACAGATTTTTGTGTAGAGATAAATGCTCATTTCTTTGGGATAAATGCCCATGTATATAATTGCTGGGCCATATGGTACTGCATCTTTCATTTTAATAAAAATCTGCCATACTGTTATTACGAATGGCGGTCATTATATTCCTACGAGCAATATGTGAATGACCCAGTTTCTCCACATCCATATCAGCATTTAATAGTTACTAGTTTTTATATCAGTTATTCTTGTAGTGGTGGCATTGTCTGGTTTTAACTTGCTTTTTTAATGGCTAATGATGTTGAACATGTTTCCATGTTTATACTTTCACATTTTACCTCCCAAGAAATCTTTCTGAGAGTTAAAAAATTTTTTTTATTTAAATAATTTATTCAGATTATATCTCAATTGTTATCCCCTCACTTGTATCTTCCTGTCTGCTCCCCTTTTCACCCTATTCCCCTCCCCTAGGCCTTGAGAGAAGGGGATCTCCTTCCCCACCATATGATCACAGCCTATCAAGTGTCATCCTGGTAGCCTGCTTCCCCTTCCTCTGAGTGCCACCAGACCTCCCCACCAAGGGGAAGTGGCCAAATATGGAGCACCAGAGCTCATGTCAGAGTCAGTCCTGGCTCTCCACACAACTGTGGAGAATGTACTGTCCATTGGCTAGATCTGACTAGAAGTCTCTGAGTGTTTTTACCCAATCTTTTAGGATGTACTTTTTTTTTCTACTACTGATCTTTGAAGAATTCTTTATAATTCCAAATATTAACCTTCTGTCAGATATATGATTTGTAAATACATTATTTAATTTTTATCAGCCTGTGCATTGTCTCCTTAAACAGAAGAATTTAGCCAACAAACACTTTTCATTGTGTTGAGGTTTAACTTCTCACGTTTTCCTCTGTGATAGCTTTCTGTCAGAGTGACAAAATCTGGAGATGAACAACTTAAAACAAACAGTATTATTTCACCTTATGTAGTCAGAGATTAAAGAGATGGTGCCTTTAGCCAGAGACTGAAGTCGATGGTGACTGGCTCTGTTGTCTTGGCTCTGTGAAACATACTACACACTGGGAGTGCACAGTGAGTGAGACCTGCTCACGTGGTGTCCAGGAAGTAAAGAGAGATGTGCCACTATCCCCTTCTAGGACACATCTCCAATGACCCAGTTTCCTCCCAGGAAATGCTGCTTTTCCAAGGTTCCACTATTTCCCACAAACTTAGAAAAATACTCCTGGTTCAAAGATGAGAAAGGCATTTGTTTGGGCCTGGATTCTGAAGATTTTGTTCTAGCTCTTTTGATTTGGGATTTTAATAAGAGAAGTATTTGCTCTATTTCTTGATCCCCTTCCCTCTCTGAATATATAGGGCAGAGGTCAAGTCTAGGGGCCTTCCTCAAGCACTTCTTCACATTATTTTTTGATAGAATCTCTAACTAAACTTGGAGCGCATCAGATTGGTTAGGCTGGCAGGTCAGTGATCTGTAGGAATCTACCTCTCTCCATTTCCCCATGCAGGAATTACAGTCATAGCTCGACGTGCCTGGCTTCTTACATGAATGCGGGATATGAAACTCATGTCCTCCTTGCTCTGTGATGAGCACTTTACAGATTGAGTCATCTCCCCAGCCCACAATATACTTATCAAAAGGAACCGATATTTTTGATCCCAGAGTTGAAACCTGTGCCAATGAATTAATGGAGGAGAGACTGTGAAAACCATAGCCTACACAGTTGAAGTCTTTTCTTTCAAAATATTATTGATGGTTCTAAGCATTGTGAAGAATGACAAAGTGCCTCTTCTGTGGGTGTGGCCATGAAAAAAGGAAGGGCATAAAAAGGTAGGACCAGCGTTCTCTGTGCATTGTGTGGTTATTGGTGGGTTACTAGAATGAAGGGCCTTCAATAGAAATGTCAATATGTGATTAAGATGCTCTGTATTTTTCTATCAGGGTCTACTTTTCTTTTTTCTTTTTTTCAATAATCCTGTAAGAAGTACACACTGGGAATTTTGAATGATTACCTCACCTGGACAAAGGTCTGCATTCAATTGGCATCACAGTAAAAACTAAAAAAATAAATGTAGCATTATTAACCCTCTTTATACAGATGAAGAAACTAAGGTCATAGGTCAGATAGCATCATAAACATTCTAGTTAACAGCTAGCTGAGTAGCTAAGTTTGGATTAAAACATGAACAGAGTGGCACTCCCTCATACCCTGTTAAGGAACTAACTTGGCCAGGCTGACCTTCTCATCAGTTAATTGCAACGTACAAAAGTTAGTGATAGGAAAAATGTTATTGAGAAATAGAGTATAATAAAAAAGGATGTAATCATGTACAGCGAGCATTTGGGTCTTAGAATAGGGTGAGTCATTTAAAAGATCAAATGTGTAAGCGTGATTTACAAGATTGATTATTTCTAGAGAGAACTTGATTAGGTGAAAGTACACTTATGGACCAGACATAAATTCACCACTAGCGGCATTGGTTTCAGTGAAACGCTGCAGTTAAACACGGCAGAGGTAACCCACATAACTTTTTAAAGTAAGGTTTCATTCAGGTTTTTAATAGAAGTGAAAAAAAAAAACCCCACATTTTCGCTTAGTTCCGGGTCTTAGAATACAAGTTCCAGCTTCCCAGCCAATTCGAAGCGTGTTTCACCTCTGCTGTCAGAGATGAGCTGCTGTCCTCACACCAGGCCTGAGCAAGCGCCTGCTAGATTTCTGAGCAGCTGAGCAGCATGCAGTTTCTGTAGCTTCATAACAGAAGAATTGGCAGCAGCGGTGAGATCACTGCCACATGTTTTTTCAGGCCTCACCGATTCTAATTCTTTCTTTTCCAGGAGTCTAAAGTTCTTGCTGGTCTTTGACTTAAAACTTTCTCTCCAGAAGCCTTTTGTTTTGTTTTAAAGGTAGCTGTTCCAACAGGAAGTGGATACTATCTGCAAGCAATTCGCATTTCCACGTCTAGCCCTTTGATGAGAATGAGATCTTAAAGCAACAAAAGACAGACCAGTTAAGGGTCTTGTGCTGTGTGTGATGGCATGGGGGAAGACAGTGTCTCTGTGTGTGATGTGTTTGTGTGAGACAGTGTGTGTTTGATGGTGTGTGTGTGTGTGTGTGTGTGTGTGTGTGTGTGATATGTATGACAGTGTCTCTGTGTGTGATGGTATATAGGAGGTATTTGTGAGAGACAGTGTGTATGTGTGTGTGTGTATGTGCGTGTGAGTTTATGCAAGTCAGTGTTTCTCTGTGTGTGATGGTATATGGAGGTATTTGTGAGAGACAGTGTGTGTGTGTATGTGTGTGTGTGTGTGAGATGGTGTGTGTGAGAAGTGTAAGAGACAGTGTCTCTGAGTGTGATGGTGTGTGTGAGTGTGGATGCACTGGCTAGTTTTATGCCAACTTGACACAAGCTGGAGCTAGAGTTGTTATGAAGAGGGACCCTCAGCTGAGAAAGATGCACCCACAAGATTGGCCTATGGAGCACGAGGAGCAAATCAGGAAACAGTGTTCATCCTTCTGCTTCTGCTTCAGTTCCCACTTCCAGGTTCCTGCTCCAACTTCCTTTGATGGAGTGCATGATGTGGAAGTGTAAGCAAAACAAGCCAGTTCTTTCCCAAGTTGTTTTGGCCAAGGTGATTGATCACAACAATAGAAGCCTTAACTAGGACAGTGTATGCATTATGCAATGGTGTTTTTCTGGTGTACAGGTCTTCAGATGCTCATAGCTGCAGCGACACAAATTGCAGGAAGAAGTTTCCTAAAGTCAGACCCTGAAGACATTTACAAACAAAGCCCAGTCTTGTTCATTTTAAGTCCAAACTAAGGAAGTATAAGGTTAATAAGAAAGCTGCTGGGGCTGGAGAGATGGCTCAGGGGTTAAGAGCACTGTCTGCTCTTCCAGAAGTTCTGAGTTTAATTCCCAGCAACCTTTAATGCCCTCTTCTGCTGTGCAGATGTACATGTAGATAGAGCACTCATATTCATAAAATAAATAAATAAAACCATTAAAAACCCCTACCACAGCAGAGTGTTATTGCTTTAAATTTTTATTAGTATATATTGAATATGCAAAAATAATTGATTTCAACATGACATTTTATCTATGACTATAATATATAATGCACAGCATACATATTTCCCCATTGTTCTCTGTTCATAGGAACTAAGTACATGGAAGCAAAATTTACACTTCAAGTTCAGGTTATTTCACTGTCCAAATTTTAAAAAGTAGCAATGGTTTTTAAGAGAATATGACTGCACCAAGAATAGATGTAACAATGTTCTATGTTCAACCAAAATGTAGGTTCCCCCACCCTCCAAATTAGTTTTTCAAAAGTAATTTTAAAAATATTTACTTTGGTGGCTGGAGAGATATTTCAGTGCACTGGCTGCTCTTCCAGAGAACCTAGGTTCAAGTCTCAGCACCCACATGACAGCTCACAACTGTCTGTAACTGCAGTTCCAGGGGTCTGACACTCTCACACAGGCAGGGATAACACCAACACACATAACATTAAGATAAAGAAATCATTACAAAATAATTGCTTTTATTTTCTGTGTTTATGTGAGTGTTTGCACGTGTGTGCGGTTACGGTAGCACATGCCTTCCTGGTGCCCATGAACTTCAGAAGAGGTCATGGGATCCCCTGAAACTGCAGTTAATGGCAACTGTGAGCCACCAGATGTTGGTGCTGGGGACAGAACCCGAGTTAAGGGTCTTAATTACTGAGTTGTCTCCACCCCTGTAACTAACTTTTATAAGGCACAGTTTACTATAGTAGAAGGGACAGGTCTTCAGCTGCTTTTTAGTAGAGTTTGGTAAACATATATACCATGTGTGTGCACATGGTTAACATGTAAACCATTGTCATCTCAGGAACCCGCTGTGCCTCTTTCCTCCTGCGCCTCTGCTTGCCACTATGTCTGTATCACTACCTAACTCTGGCTTTTCATCCTTCCATCTTCTGGCCTTTGTTTTTCTATATGACCATTTTTCATTGTTATCAGAGTTTTTCTTAGTTTTCTTTTATATTTAACTTTTACCCTCTGCCCTCCCCCTTTGATTTGTTCAAAGCAATGTATCTGTGATGGCTTTTCAAAAAGCAGTAGAAATAGTTGCATTGTGATTGTCTTAGCACGTTTATGCCACACAGATTTCCCCACCTTCTTATCTTTACTTTCAAAACTTTTTCGTAGATAGTAATGTGACCATGGCTATAAATTAAAATTTAACTGATTACAAACAATGCAATGGAGATTCCAGGGAGCTTAGAGAGATCACAAGGCAGAAAAAAATTCTTTATTCTTTTCCTGCCAAACTAGACTCCTAGAACTAGCACCGTAAACGGGAAGTGGAAGCACAGTCATGCATCGCGGCCTGTTCGTTGCCCTTCACGGGACTTTTCGCATTGCCTCTGCCTTTCCAGTTGCTGCATGAGGTTTTGTCCACACCATTGACGTATTGATCATACACGCCAATTATGAAGCATTTCCTCCTGACACATTCCTCTGAAAATGTATTTCCCCAATTATCTGGCATCAAAATGATGAATGGCACAGTTGAGTTTTTTGCCCTCCTTTTTAAAACAGTCTACAAGAATGCTTTCCCTACCCTAGGGTGAGCACAGTCTTGTCTTTACTGTTCTAGCTCACAGTAAGCCTCAATGAATATTTATATCTTCAATATCTGTTCTGCGGAGTCCATGCATGGCTCCTAGGGGTTTGGAGCTGATGTTGGGTGGTAAGAAAATAAAGAAAAGTGAGATGGACAAATGGGTAGGAGCTGGGATCCAGTGGTCTGGCTTACTCTGATGACAGAGCCACAGTCCTCTGGAAGCGCAGTGTGTTTGTTTCTATAGAGTTGAACAGGGAGGCACAGCTGTTGCACGCAGTTCAATCAAGGAGGCGGGTTGTCTCATACAGATAAACAAGGAGGCACGGTTATGATGGGCAGCTGGACCAGGAAGATATTTTAGCTAATCTTGGTAGGAGCAGTCTCTGCAGGGGAGTCCTCTTCACACTACAGAAGGATTGAGGGTAAAGTAAAAAAAGCTATGGTGGATGTTTTCTGCCGGCACTGTCAACATCCACACTTGGACCCAGAGGTGCCTCTGAGCCACACCCTGGGGGAAAACTTTGCCATTCTTCTATGGGTCTGAGGCTCTTGGGATCCTTGACATGGCCTAGTTCATCTCGGTTCTCTAGTTTTCTCTGGAGGGTTTGTTACATTTACCAAACTTACAGGACATTTATGAGAAGAAGGATTGATAGATATCATTGTTCAATGTGGGTGTTGGGGGAAGGGTGATTGAAAGCAGAAGTGTTTATCCTTATGTATGTGTCTACGTGAGTGTCAATGTGAGTGAATGTCATGTGTGAGTGTAAGTGTCCCCATGTGAATGTCTGTGTTAGCAAATGCCTTATGTGTGTGAGTGTCCCCATGCTTCTGTGTGAGTGGATGTCATGTGTGTGCAAGCACCCTCATGTGAATGTCTGTGTGAGTGAATGCCACATGCGTGCAGGTACCTCCATGTGATAGTGTGTTTGTGTGTGCATGCTACTTTTGTTCAGGTGACCCCTAGAGGCCAGCCCCCAGTGTTGGGTACCTTGGAACTGGAGTTGTTAGCTGTCTGATACTGAATCCTGGGTCTTGTGCAAATACAGCAAGTGCTGTCAATGGCTGAGCCATCTCTCTAGCCCAAAACACGTATATATTACTTTTAATTTTAAAATATGTTAAAAAATTCTTGTGATACATTGATTACAAATGTTTGTGGTAAGCACATACACCTCTCTCCTTTTTCCCTCCCTTTCCCCTATTTCTCAGGAAAGGAAGGCCCTTCTCCCCCAACCCACCCAGCACATCAAGGCGCATCAGGAATGAGCGCCTCTTCTTCTTATGTGGCCTGTGGGTAGGCAACAGAGTCCATGTCAGAGACAGCCACCTCCTCCCTCCCTTTACTAGGGGACACATGTGAACACCAAGCTGCCCATGGGCTTCATCTGTGTAGGAGGCCTAGGTTCAGTCCATGCATGGTCCTTCTTTGATGCTTTACTGTCTGTAACTCCCCGCTGGGCCCTGGATAGTTGGCTCTGTTGGTCTTCTTACGGAGTTCCTGTTCCCTTCCGCCTGTCCTTCTGGCCACTCTTCCACAAGTCTCTTTGCACTCTGTGCAATGTTTGTGTGGCTCAACATCTGTTTTGATCAGCTGCTGGGTGGAGCCTCTCAGGGACAGCTATGCTAGGCTCCTCTCTGCAAGCATAGCAGAGTATCTTACTGTTTTCTTTAAACAGTTAACTTATTTTGCGTGTGCTTGTGTGTGTCTGTGAGTGTGCCATGCCATGGCACATGTGTGGAGGTCAGAGGACAAGCTTATAGGAATAAGGCTTCATTTTCTACCATATAGGCCCTGGCAAGCCCACTGAGCTGACTCATCAGTCCCACACTATCATGGTTTTTCTTTTTGTTTTTGATTTTTATGGTTGTTTTTTTCCTCATTTGAAATTCATATTCAGTTTTCTTTTTTTAAAACATTTTTTATTTTTTACATATACATTTATATTATTACACATATATACAATAGACTACCTATAGCAAGAGGAACGATGACACAATCAGGAATTATATAAATGTTACATTCTTAGTGTTTTGGCTATTTGTATTTGAGAGACTTTAAGAAAACATCTTTCCTATCATGGTGCCTCTAAAATTCTGAATGTAAATCAATCTCTATCACATCCTGTCATTATCAACTTAAAACATCTATCTAGACCTAAAAAACATCTTAACCCCTAAACAACTAAGCTTCATTGTAAAACTAAGCTACCTGGTCTTCAACTCCCTCAGAGACTTGAGAAGAAATAAACTTGATTACCTGAGTATGCCAGGAGTATAGGTTAGTAGCTTTCCAAATGAGAAGATGACAGAGACAGTTTTCTACCTGAATAGTCACCCAAAACTCTCTATAAAGTTGGAGCATCTTCTTCAGCCGTCTGGCCCGATATATCTTACAGACATATTTGTGAGGCAGGAACTATTGAGGACTTGCTTACCTTGTCTTGGCAGAGTTTGGCCTTCGACTCTGCCTGCATCTAAACTTGCCCGTTTTTTAGGCAGAATTCTGTCTGTGGTAGAAATGAGGATATTTTGCCCAGTGGCTTGTTAGCCACATTTGAAGCCATCTCCATAAGGAGGTTCTTTGATGCTCATCATCCTCTTTGAGGTAGGCTGGATATTGCCAGGAGTTAACCTGCCTTATTGCCAGTGACTCTTTAAAGTAGTAAAAATATTTTTAAATGCCCTATTCTGCATGTCTCTGAGGTTTTTGAAGGCCTTATCTAACTACCCTACCTTATCTTTCTGTAGAATCATATCTATCTCTTGCACCTAAGATGTATATTCTTGTGATAGAAGTAGACCAGCAACTGACATAACCATGATCTGATCAGCCAATAATCAACTCGTATAACTTATTTATCCTAAATAGCCTGCAATAGCACTTTCAAAGTATTGGAAGCAAACCTTGTATTATAATTGAGTTTTACGGGTACAATACCTCATGTTAGAGTAGAAATATGTATGTATAATCACACCATCATTTTTTAAATCAAGAGAGGACAATCAAGGCTACACAGCGAAACCCTGTCTCGAAAAACCAAAAAACCAAAAAACCAAAAAAACCCCAAACAGTTTAGCTTTACCTTTAAAATGTTCGATTTTTGAAAAATTACTGTTAGTACTTTAGAAAGGCTTCTTGAAATGTCTGCACCCATCATATGTGATATCATCTGTAACTTTCACATCCTTTAGGCATTTATTTGATGCCATTTCACTTTCTCCGTTTACATTTAGTTTTGCATACACCCAAAGGAACCTCTAAACAGTATACAGAAGTTAATGCTCAGGGCCATAAAATCCTATTGTGTTATTTTCCAGGACCATGTTTAAACCGAAAGGCTTGCTCTCCACAGCTCATAACTGCTTATTATTTCAGACCTACCCTGGAAAGCTTGAGAACAAACCCACTTTTCTTAGTCCCCAGTCTGCACAGTTTAAGTAGATCACATGGAACGCTTTGTGCGCGTGCCAACGTGGGCTCTGCTTACTATTTGCATGACAAACAATTCAGTTCCATTTCATTCTCTTCCCCTCTCCATAATATCTGAGACTGAGGCCCTTGCCCTGACTACCCTATATGTACTTCACCCCCAAAATGAGGCCAAAGTGATGAAGTCTAAAGTGGAATTGAACTTGAAGTGGAATTCTTCTTGTGACAATTTTTGTCCCCTGATCATGTGACTGACCAGAGCTAACTCATGACTAGCAAGATCTGCCTTGTTGCTTTACCTTGTAACAAAACTTGGGATGCTTCTCTCTGGGTTAAGCTTCTACAGTCTTAAAGTATTGAGTCAGCTTTAGGTTCTGAGTACGAGACTCACGCCCCTAACAGCCACTCGCTCATCATTCATGGATTCAGTTTACAGTATTGATAATGTATTTAGTGACTGGTGTTGTCCTTGGCCCAGGGATTGGAGTGATAGCCTTAAATCATAGCCGGTGTGAGCTTTCAAGTGTAGTAGGAAAGAGTAGAACTTAATCAATTATGCGCCAACTGAAGTCAACCAAGGAAAAGAGTGTGAAAGGGAGGGAAGGCTCCCAGTGCCCAGCCATGCCTCATCTGAAGGGATGAATCCTTTCTGTACACAGCTTGAAGGTGTAGCCCCAGTGGTGAGTGGAAGTCCGTGGGCAGGAAGTGTTCTTTTATAATTAATCTGTCATCATCCACCTTGCAGAAATCTGTTCCCCTGGACTGTTTGATTCCCGTAGCTCTTGGATCCTCGGGTTCTGTGTGTCCACATTCCAAAAAGTAGATTTGAAAACTCTAAGATTTAGAAATATCTTTCATGGGTCGCGAAGGAAGGTCAAACCCTATTATGTAGGCTCCCGAGGGCCCCACTGCTTGTCCTTTTTGTCTTCGATGAAGAGGTTAACATGACATTTTAGTACGCACAGAAGTTGTTCTATCAATTGCCAAAATTATGGAATCATATCTCACTGACTTGTGGTTTGGTAATTATTAATTACAGCTGTTGAAGAGAGACGCTTTCTGTTTCCTGAAATTATCCCTGTGGCCCTCTGTTTCATAAGCTAGGCCTGTGCTTGTCAGAATGCAGCCCCTGGGTGACCTGGTTTAGAATGTCCCACTGCTCTTGGGACCTGTAGCAGTGGTCCCACCTCAGACCAGTTTGCAGTGTTTGCCTTGTACACACTGTTCCTAAGAACACAATTTAGAAACTGGAGTTTGAGAACAGAGTCCTGGGGGATGTTAGCTCTTGACAGCTAGCCCTGACTGAGCAGTACAGGGGACTGGCATGGCCCATTTTCCACAGTGCTTTCTCCAAGGCAATTCTGAGGAATGAGGAATATTATATTTGTGAAACTGCCTCTTCAATGAATTCTGTGTTTAAAAAAAAAGTCAGAAAACTAATTTCAGATTTCAGGAAAAACCACCAGTGCTCTGGAGCCATCCTTTGTTTCCTGACAAACAGCCTGTCTACACCAACAACAGAAGGTGCACTTTCCGGCACTGGCTCTGTCTGAGCTCTGACAGGGAGGGACAAGTGGGTGTGTGGGCCTGCTCAGTGTCGGCCATTTGACTGTCCTAGGAGCTGCATTTTCATGGGAAATAAATGACCTTAAATTACTGATGATGGCCTTAGAACTGGTAGTTATTACTTAAGTGATGTTTAGTGACTATCTGGCTGCTCCGGATCAAATTATCTTTTTTAAAAAAAGAGAATGGGTAAACCTGTTCTGCTGTTTAATGAATTCTGTGTCTGGCTTCTTGGCTGCCTGGGAAGCATGAATTTACTCTCAAAGAGCAGTGAAAAAAATATACACCTATGCATTTATGATGGGAGTTACATACACACATACAAACACATACACAAACACATACACGTACATACACCATCATGCAAACATATAAACACACATGTACACATACTATGTATACATGTACATGCAAACATACCAGAGATATACACACAAACACACACACATATATATACACATATATACATTGCATACATGAACACATGCATACACATAAGCATATACATGCTTATAACACATATATACCACACAGGCACACAATACATTAGTAAACAAGTACACACATATGTATTGACACCATACATACATGCATACACACATACATACCACATATGTCACACATGTAGACACATACACATATACGAACACCACAAACCCTTACACCTACATACAATTTTAATTTACGTATTTTGGTTTTTATGTGTTTAAGGGACATGTATGAAAAGAACTCCTACTTCAAATATGCCACTCTAACTCAATATACTTCATGTGTACATTGAGTTTTCATAAAACATTCCTCTTCCTTTTAAACAGATCTCTCTCTTCTTCTTGGTTAAGGGATCCTAGAGCCCAAGGAATTCCTTTGAGGATGTTCACAGCTTCTGTTGTCTTGTGTTTCTACACACGTCAGTGATGGAAAATGCACGAAGTGGTGGCCGTTGTTTATTTCTCAGTTAGAAGCAAATGCTTATAGGTGTTGGCTAAGCTGAGGCTGAGCATCCTGGCTATGGGCTTCAGTTTTAGGTCATCACTCATTTGGGATTCTGTGAGAGTCCATCCGTGTTTTTTCCCACCCAGCTCTTTCTATTCTTCTGATTGCTTCGACACGAGCAGCATACAAGACAACTCTCGGAATCCTCCTATCATGTTCTGCTGCACATGGAGAGGAATTTTAAAAGACTTCATCTCCTTTCTGAGTTTTTTTTTTCCCTCTCTCTCTCTAGTACCCATCACCTTCAAATACACTGTGCTGTTCAGTCGGTGTTCACTCTGTTTACAGAGTGTTTACTCACTCCTGCTGCTTTCACCTATGTCTGCTCGCTCGTCCTTTTTCTTTATTCCACAAACTTTTAAAACCTCCATCTGAATGCCAGGCAGTTCATCACTAAATAGAAAATTCTCACCAGGCATGGTAGTTCACACCTGTAATCCCAGCACTCTGGAGGCAGAGAGATCTCTGTGAGTTTGAAGCCAGCCTGGTCTACGATGAGAGTCTAGGACAGCCAGGACTACCAGAGAAACCCTGTTTCAACAAACAAACAAAAAACAAACAAACAACAGCAACAACAAAAACACAAAAGAAAATTCTCCCCTATACTATCCTGGAGAAATCTTTTTTTTTTTTTTAAATAATGTATGTAATTTTATGTACATTGATGTGGGAGTGTCAGATCCCTTGGAACTGGAATTACAGATAACTATGAGCTGCCATGTGGGTGCTGAGAATTGAACCTGGGTCCTTTGGAAGAGCAGACAGAGCTCTTAACCACCAAGCCATCTCTCCAGCCCCCTCCTAGAATAATCTTAACTGGCCTTTTCCTCCAACTTATTCCTTTCTCCAACTTGCCCTATAGACTGACTGTGTAGTTCTTTGTGTACCCTTACAATTGCATGCCCTCTGCCCTGCCCTGACTTCCTACTTAAATTGTTATCTCTTCCTTGATACTTTAAGAGTCTCAAAGCAATGATTACCAGGCCATTTGCTTTTTCATCTTTTCACAATATAGTTAGTATGAAATTGACGTTAATGACTTTCCAGCATATTAACTACATAGAAAAAAAATAATACAACTACTAGTTATGTAGGTAACAAGATATATTAGGTTTTAAAAGGTTACAATGCCTTCAAGTTGTTTGCAGTACTTCATTTTGGATCAGGAATTCTGTTGTCATTTAGCGATGGCATGGTGGGCACCGCTGCAGGATCTGAAAGCCTCGGGGCTTTTTATTTGGGCTCATGGTAGGTGTGTGCTTGCTAACTGGCTCACTCAACTCAACTTTTAGACCAGTGTAGTTAGTGGTAATTCCCAGTAAAGAGGATATCAGTCATATCATTTGAGTCTATTCAGTGCTTTAAGTAAAATGGAAGGATACCATTCACAAGACTGGGAGTTCTTAAAATTGAGCAGATTAACACATTCTTTGAGAGCCTGGGGAAATGGCTGAGTGGGTGAAACACTTGATAAGTAAGCCTGAGGGTCAGAGTTTGGATTCCCAAATAAAGAGGCAGGTGATCTCTGTAATTACAGAAATCCGAGGAGTGAGGGAAACCCTAAGGTAAGCTGGCCAGATAGAGTAGCTACACTGAGTACCACTGGGGTCAGCAAACATACAGCCTTGATGTATTAGGTGGAGTGCAATCAAAGAAGATGCCTGAAGTCAACCTCTCTCCTCCATGTACGCACACGTGTATGTGTATCTGTATACACATGTGCCCACACAAATGTTAACGTGCATTTAAATACACCTCTCCACTTATGTATACAAACACATGTGGCCCCTAAAAATTCCTGTTTTTTTTTTTTTCACGATAAGAAATAAATATCATTTCAGAAGGGAACTAGGAAGCTAAGTGGCGCTGCACTTTCAGAAATTAGTATTCCACACACCCATTAACAAGCATACTGCTATGAGAAGGCTAACAGTGACAATGAAAATAAACATTTGCGATACTTTGTGAAATAGTGCATTGAGGACATCTTAAGGTCAGTTGTTTTTGGCCTTCATGGAACATAAGGAACAAACTAAGGGCTACTGCTTTTGACCTATTCTTCTAGTTTCTAGGGTAAACAGGACTATAAATATACAAAAACTAAGCAGATGCATTAACATTTACATTTTATTTTGGGGCTGATTATTGGTGTATCATTATACACTTGCACTTGTTTGTATTTTATTTCAAAGACAAATCAACATTGGCTTCCCTCTCCTTTGACACAAATAGGGAAGGTTCTGAAATGAAATCCTGTTTTGTGATGGACTGTCTATCTGAACCTTGTTGTAGTCTCTGTACTTTCTCCCATGAGTTGTGTGATGAATCATGTGCCTTTGAAAACCACCGAGGGAAGTGGGTTTGAGTTATAACAGGATTCCTTAATGAACAGTCACCTCTTCCAATGAGGAACCACAGTTTAGTTCCTTCAAAATTCCCCATCTGAGCTATTAAGGTGTGCAACAGCAACAAAAAATGCTTTATAAAATGGTCCAAGAATAAGCTTCCTGGTTTCTAATGTGACTACATGTCCTACCCCAAATACTCACCTTGAGTGATGCCATCTGTGTAAAATTCTTTACTTGTGTGCAGACAATGGGGTTTTGTTCTAAAGGATGGAGAAGTCAGCCTCCTTTTTTCTTCTTTATGTTCCTGTTCTCCCCCCCCGCCCCCCAGAAAAAGGAGGCCAGATAGGAATATATAGTCAAAGACTAATTAATATCAGACCGGCCCTGCAACTGGTTGGTAGCACATAGGCATTTTATACTGCAAGATATCAACAAGCACTGAAGATTAAATGAAAACACATTATCTAAAGTTCAATGTTCAGGATCAACAGAACTATAAATGCCATGTCAAGGTTCAACGCATCAATAGTTTTATCAAGTATTTAGTTAACAGCTTCAAAGGACATATGGCCAATATTTGCCATTAGAGATCTGTGAAGATACCATATGTGGTCCTTGGTCTAGAGAGGCCTTTGGCAAAAAGTGACTTACCAAAAATAAACGAGTAAATTAAAAATTGGTGCACTGTTTTGTCATGCTTGTGTCAAATCTGAAGTGCAGACACTGAATAGGGTAGGAATTTGGGGATGCAAGTTTAAGTGCGAATTTAACAGATGTAGGTGAGACAAAGTTGGACAAGTGGCTGATGTCCACATGGCGGAAGAACTGACATCCCACTTCAGTAGGCTTTATTTCATAAGCAGTCTGAACAAAACAGCCAGCTAAATCAAAACAAAACAACCAGCTCCCCAACCAACAACTACAGTAAACGACCTTGTCCGTGTAGTGAGATGTACCTGGACATGCTTTCAGAGGACAAATCCAGGGATGTCAGCCTGGGGAAGAGGCAGACAGATGGCTGTATATGAGACTCGCGACAGCTTTGGTAGGCTCCTGGATTTGATGAAAACAATAGAAATGATTAAGATTAAAGAGAAGAGATGGTGCCCTATTACCATGATCTGTGTGTGGACCAATTAGAGAAAGGTCTTGGTGAGGGAAATAGGAAAGGAAAGGAGGAACAAATAATCCTGTTAAGAATTGCTGTCTTTCCTTTGCTGTAATTAGGCCACATGAAGAGAAGGAGAGGCAAGGGTAGCTGGCCCTTAGTCAAGGAGGCACTGAGTCCAGGAAGAGTTCATCGAAGGGGAGGGACCTGATTAGCTGGTACAGGAACTAGACAGAGGCCTTCCTGGTAGTGTTGATGACACATAGATGCAGGGGAGTGATACAGAGATAGGGAACCACAGGAGCTCCAGGGTACTCTAAATGGAAGAGCTTTGTTTATGTGTGATAGACTGGAGGTGGATGAAGGTACCCTGCTAACTGTATGCATTTTGTAATAGAGCCACTGAAGCCTCCCGAGCCGTGCTCGTATGGGACAGGAGTTGGTTTTATTCATTGTGACACGTGCTGCGATAGGCGATGACAGCAAAGACATCCCAGCCCCAGTTCCAGTGTTGTGTTGCTCTAACCTACTTGCTATGTAGGGAGTTTGCCAAGTTGACCTGCACATTCCTTTCTTTGTTTTCTCAGGAGACAGTTCTTCCCTCACTTCCACTGCCCTTGGTGTCTGAAGACCAGCTGCCTTAGCTTCTATGGAGACAGAATAATTTATGAGAGGTCAACTTTTTTCAATCTTACTCAGCATTTACTGAAAATGGTGCTTCTCTTCCTCCTCTTTAAAAGAGAGGAAATTATATACATCTGTTCAGAATTATGTGTGACCTAGATACCTACTTTTTAACCACCCGATGGTGCGGCTCGGACTGTAGTTTAACATCTATTTGCTTGTCTGTTTCATAGTGGCATAATGTCTTATGGATAATGATAGTATTTAGATGTGATGCTATTTACTGTATTTATATGTGATATGCTTTAATGCTGCTTTTTTTTTTTTTTGGGTGTGTGTGTCAGTTGTGAGCAGTGTGTGTGGTGTATGCACTTAGCATGTATGGACCCGCAAAATTGTTCCGTTCCTTGAGATAGGGTCTCTCACTGAAACTGGAGGTAGGCTGGCAACCAGCAAGCCCCAGAGATTGTCCTGTCCCTGCCCCGTGTAGGAGCTAAAGACTTGAACTCAGGTCCTTGACCTTGTACAATAACAACTCTGACCCACTGAGTCCCTTTATTTTCCTTAATGCTGTCATTGTTTTTTAAAAACAGATGAGCCCTTGCTACTCATAATACAGATTCCATTAGTCTTTTCGAATTAATAAGATGGCATCTATCAAGAATGACAAGAGAGGAGGATCACTCATGACAATTAGAGGTGTAAGATCACACTCATATGTTAACCTGGGTCCCGTCACGACTTCAAATCCAGCACTCGGGAGGCAGAGGCAAACGGCTCGCTGTGAGTTCAAGGCCAGCCTGGTCTACAAAGTGAGTCTAGGACAGCCAAGGTGACACAGAGAAACCCTGTCTCAAACAAACAAACAAACAAAAAAACCCAAACAAACAAACAAAAAATAAATCAAATCTAGAACATCCAAAACACTATCCAAAACAGATACATGGTTCCGCCGGCATTTTTCTTGTATCTTTCAGTTTTGATTGTCACAACATCTTGAATCTTGACCTGGTAATGTGTAGATTTTTCTAGCATATTATTAACTGTCTCCTTATAGTCATCTGTATTTGAGTAGCTGTTAAGTTGTTCTGCAATTCCGTCTTAGCACAAACCTTCACGCCAGAGAGAAGGACACGGAGTGAAGACTGAAGGTCCTCAGCTGTTATTCCCATTGTCTCCCACTAATCGTGGAGATGTGCAGACATCCACAAACATGCATACAGGTGCTTGTTTTAAAAATATAAACAAATGTAGCATTCCTATTGCTCTGTAGCTTAGCAGTTTCATCTGACAGTGACCTGCAGATATTTCCACATCTATATGACAGACACCTGACAGTTTTTTGGTCATATGTGTCTTACTTCCACGACGGGCATTTATTTTCTCTGTTTTCATCTCAAGGAAGCATTTCTTTCTCACAGTATCCAAGTTATTATAGGTTTTTTTTTGGTTACTGTATGTCAGGGTATGATATAATAGAAACATTATTTTCCTTAAGTGTCAGTAAAGTATATGTGTTTGTATGCTTGCGGTGTCATTTTACTGGATAACTCCTTTTCCCACCTAAGTGTCAAACTTTGACTTATTTTCAGGTGTCATGTACAAATTTCTAATTTCTTGGCTTTTCTGCACACCCATAGTTCTCAGATTCTAGTGTACATCAAATTCACCTAGAAGATTTTTTTTATGCTCCTGATTGCTGAACCACAGGCCTGGAATGTCTGCTTGATTAGGTCTGGAGTAAGGCTGTAGAGTTCCCATTGTAATGGTTCCATGCAAAGCTGATATTCTTGGCCTAGAGACAGCATTGTGAGGACCATAGACCTACATGACTCTGTAGCACTTCACATCTCCTTTGATGTTTAGAGGGCCCCTCTTGGCCCTCACTGTTCATTCACTGCCCAGGACAGCAGTTCAGGGAATGGTTGAAATGTTTTGTTGGACAGCCAGGCCTGAAGTGTGTGGTTCTTTCCAGAATGGTGCCAACGAAGTCTCTAAAAGTCAGAGCCGATGGTCTTGGCAGGAGAGTCAACCTCAAATTAAGGAAGAGTTTCCACAGGTGCAAAGGGTACATGAAACACTATTTCCCCATCAGACTTGACAGTATCACATGCTCTAAAGTTTACAATCCACAGCAGGTGCGTCATCTTTGAGTATGAAGGATGACATTATAATGTGACTGCAAGCAGAAAATAACTTTTTATTTATATTCATTCCTTCCTGATGGGACTATAGCCAAGCAGACTTCTAAGTATTACATAAACAGATACACTTAGTCAAACAGTCAAATTGTATCTATGTAGGAAAGTCCAGAGTTGTCCAAGCAGAAGTTCTGAAAATTAGTAAATAATTTCTCTACAAGTGAAGACTGTCTTATATTTAATCATTGGATTTGGACAAACTTCTCACTTCTATGTATCATGGGCAGAAGAAACATCATTCACAGACAATTATTCCAAACACAAATGTAATGTATGCACATAAGACTTATATAATGGAGTATTTATACATGAGAATAAAATCTAGGAGATACCGTAATTTTTAAAAATGTAACTTGTTAGAGAAATTGATGCATGATCAATGCCCTTTGAATCAGGAGAATGCACAAAGATGATCACTATATTTCATCCTTGTTCCTTGCTGGAAATAGATGGAGACTTTTTTTTTATCATTTCTGGAAACACTTGGCTATTTTAATTATTCATTTACAATAAGCATGTACATATCTATAAAATATGTACAGTTTTGGAAAATGTGCTTGCTTAAGTTTTGTAAAAATGAGACCACAACATCCTTTTGTGCCCTTACGGTATATTTGTTTTAACCTCTATGCAAAATTCCACTTAATTCCTATAACTGTTTATTCCCTATGATGGATAGTAATATTCTGTCTTTTTAAAATTTATTTTATTTATTTTTCTTTTTTATGGTGCTGCGTACCCAACCTAGGCCCTACATCATGCCAAGTACACATTCTACCATGGAACAAAGCTCCCTGCTCTTGCTTTCTGTGTGCCAGTGATAAAATTTTTTTGGTGAGCTTTCTTGGTGCATATCCTTGAGGATATAAAATATAGAACTGGGGAGTGACTTTGAGCAGCACAGAAATACTCAGCTCCACCAGCTGGTGCCAGATTGGTCTCTGAATAGGTCATTTTAAACTGTTGCTACTAGAATCGCCTAAATGCTGCTTGACATCTTCCTAACACCTGACAATAGGAGGACTTTAACTTCATCCAGTTGTAAAGTATGACATTATATTTTATTGTTACTTTATATATAATACTTATGTATGGCATAGGAACTGGCCATAGTGCTTATTTTTATTCGTTTTATATTTTTTATTTTTATTTATATTTCATTAGTTTCTTGACTTTTCTATTCCTGTGAATTGTCCACTTAAAGCCTTTCCCATGCATTTCCTGTTTGTCTTTTATTGATTATTGACTCCATGGTACAATTTGAATACCAATCATATCTTGGTTATATACTTTGCAAATATTTTTCAAAGTTTTGTGGCTTTTATTTTATAATACTTTTTTTTGGGAATCGAAATTTAAAGTGTATTGTAATAAATAATTCAAAATCTTATCAGATTTGTCCCATTAGTGTCACATATCTGTTTTGTAGGATTCTTTTTTGGGGGGGTTGTTGTTCTGGCTCAATATCCTAAGAAAGTTTTAAAATTCCCCTTTTATATTAGATCTCTTTGTGAAATCAGTGTATATTTGGGAGGGAGCATATATGTGTCCATATTTTTTTAATGGCACCAATGTCATTCACCGAGTTCTTAGCACTAATGTGCTTTTTGGGGTATGAAGTTTTACAATTGTGTTTAGAATTAGAGTGTCTTTGACAATGAAGATATGTAATTCCTGGTTTGATCGCACTCACAAACTTGTTTATTCAATATCTTACTTATATTTCTGTGATAATGTGTTTGTGTACATGGCCAGGGGAGCAAAGATGGAGGTGAGTGTAACACAGATGACTTATTGCCAGGCAGAAAAACTCCTTTTATAGTCTGCTCACTGAAGAAGTTTTCCTTAGGTTAATAAATTTCTTCTAAGCACATGAAACAATTCCACATTACCAAGGGCTTCAGTAGTGATGGAGGCAGAAAAAAAAAAAAAAAAGAATGAATGAAGAAAGTATTTTTAATTGTTCTCATCTTAAGGGTGGTGGGAAGTTTAATGGGGAGTGTAACATGTAGTCTTTTGTGCGCATGCTCATACAAGCATCAGATCTCAGAAAGAGTTAATGGTGAGGAAGGGTATGGAGCAAGCACCAATCAGATTTCGGTATGGAGCAAGCACCAATCAGATTTCTGCTTCATACCTTTATTTTAGGACTCCTGGAGTAGGTTTCTCATGATAGACGTAGAGATACAGAGATCTAGACGAGATCCTGAGAAGTCCTCTCAAGTACCAACAGCCACCGTTTATATGTGTGATGATTTTACTGAAGAAAATCAAATGTTTCTGATGTTGGAATGTTCTCCTCTTGTTCTTTTCCCAATGAGCTCTGATTGGTTAATTGAGGTTTACATCTCTCTCCTTTTTAGGTGGTTCTTTGGCACAATCAAAAGAGCAGATGCGGAAACGCAACTACAGTTTTCAGAAAACCAGACGGGCGCCTTCCTCATCAGAGAGAGTGAAAGCCAGAAGGGGGACTTCTCCCTCTCAGGTGCGGGTCTTGCTCGTTGTGATTGGCATATGCATTTGAAAGTTTGCAGTCACGGACTTCCTGTGTGTACCTGAGTATGCTAATGTTAAAATTTCCTGATTTCTTTTATTCACATTTTCTCCAAAATTAAACCTATGGAACTACTCAGGAATAACATCAAAATTAGACAAAACTCTCCTATGGCTAGACGTTTCGACGAACAGTTCCCAATATGTGAACTGTGGAGATAAAATGAGAAGTATAGGAATCATGGGGTTGAGTTTTGTTTTACCTAGCTGTCCTTTTGAGAAATGATTAAAAAGAAGCAAAAATTGCACTATTATCAAAACTGATTTGCAAGAGTGCAATTTTCTTTTCTCTTCCCTCTGTCCCCTTCCTTCTGTGTCTTCACTTACCTTTATCGGAGAGCGAGGGAAAAAATGTTGAATGAAAATGCATTTAGTAGGCCTACTGGATGCATAACTTTGCCAAATACAGTCCAAAGGAAGGGACATTGCTCCATTGCCCTAAGGAAACAGAAGTTTAGGGGATGTGAGATGCATCTTCACAGTGGTAAACATGCATGTCTACTTTCTCAAGTCTGTGTTCCAATCTGTTTGCGACAATGCAGAATATCTTGCTTAGAGCTGCCACCCTAACCCACCTCTAAGTGAGAGACTCTTACCTTGTCTAGATCTCTGTATCTCTATGTCTAGCATGAGCCTGTTTGTATTTTTTCCCCCATTATCATCCTTTTAAGCATGTTATATTTCTCTGACTAGATTACACTTTTTGGGGGGTGTGGGATTTTGCTTGCATGCATTTCTATCTCCCTGTTATATGTTAATCATGATCTTGTGTATTTCACGATGTCTTGTTGGCTCACTAGAAGTTGTGGTTACCTTCAGAAGGCCACACTGAGCTCACCTTTTAGGAACTTGACTAGCAACCCCAGACAAGTTGTGCATACTTGACACTCTTTAGTCTTCCACAAGCCTGTGGTGCCAAAGGTTGGGAAGGTGAGTTGACCCTAGACAGAATCAAGGGCAGTGGTGTACACATAGGTTTTGTGTTGGGTCTGTACTTCTGCTTTTGATGATTCTGGCACTGAATTGGTGTGATATTCTAGAATCAGATGGACCCAGCATCATCGTTGCTCAGCTCCATGGATAGAAGGACAAAAATGCTGTTTTGATTTTCATTCTTGAGATGTGCCTAATCATCCCTGATTTTGGAGATGGCGCTGACACATACAGTAGTAATAACATTATTTAATATTGGGGTTGGCCACTCATAATAGATACTCTAAACAGTTGTGACTTCACACTAGAATATGCCTGTGTAAATCCACATGATGGAAGTCAATATTTTATACAATGGCTTTTCTTCTGGTTATGAAACAAATCTACACAAACAGAATGAGTTTTTTGTTAGTTTTGTTTTTTGAGACAGGGTTTCTCTGTGTAGCCCTGGCTGTCCTAGACTTGCTTTGTAGACCAGGCTGGCCTCAAACTCGCAGCGATCCACCTGCCTCTGCCTCCCAAGTGCTGGCATTAAATGCGTGCACCACCATGCCTGGCTCAGAACAAGTTAAAAAAAACAAAAACAAAAAAACCCAATAACAATCTAGAATGTTACTAATTGGAGAGGTATTTTTAATGCTGAAAAACTTTCTATTGGCTTCTTTCTATAATTGACCTATATTTATTGATGTATATGCATTTCTATATGCACACCTTTATACACAGGAAATAAAACAGATTATCTTGTAATCAGTGAATACCTACGTACATCTATATTTATAACATAAACATGTACATACATAAACATTTGGACACACATGTGTGTTATGTGAAGCTAGCCTCCATTTCTCTTATTTCTGGTTTGCAGTGCCATGTATTTATGCTACACTACCACTTTAGAAGCTAACTTTCCATTTGCATGAGGGGAATTATTTTACTTGACTTATTTTGTGTTTTATACATTGGTGTTATTTTCAGTTATTTTGCTATTATAAAGAATGATGCACTGGGAATCTCTGTAGATAAATATTTTAATATTTCTGTGAGAATATTATTTTTATGGGAGAAAAAAAAATCAAATCTTTTTGAACCCTAGATGCTTAATAAAAAGAGATATAAGAGTGTTCCATGTTTAGATGCATCCATATTTGTTTATTAGTTGTTCTTATTATTTATATATTCAATGTGCTTGTAGTTGTTTATCAAAAGCTAGATTAAATGATTCAGATTAGCATAAGATTTAGAGGAATAGCTTCAGGGGGAAGCAATCGGAAAGTAGAGTCACCTGATTCATGCATATCTTTGAATGATGCTGGGGCTAGAGCAACTATTCAGAACATTCTCTACAACGAGTATTCTGGGACAAAACAGCTTTACAGGCTTACAAGGATATTGGCTGCTATGAGCTGTGAATACTCCAGAGTTTGCTTATGGACTTAGGAAGTGCTGGAGAAGTGGTTTGGAGACCAGCAAATCATTATAGATTCTTTTCCAATGAAGTCAAACAATTTAGAGTCTTTCAAACAAATTATCTGATTGCTGTGTATTCACCGGGGATAAAGTAAATGCATCTGATTATGTTTTGCTGAAAGGGAAATTCTCCTATTAGTCAGAGGGAAGGCTGTGCAATAGAAAAATAGAGAAAAAAAAAAAAAAAAGGGAGGGGGGTCTTCAATAGATCCACATAAGACAAACAAACAAACAATCCAATTGCTGATGGTTGATTATCACTAAGGAGCATCAGATGTACCACTCATAGATTTATTTCTTAGTGCAGTTGTCTTCTTAATCAGTCAGAATTGATGGTCTTCAATTTTGCTGACTGCTGTGCCATTAAAGGGAGGCAAACAAAATCCTTTCTCTATTGCTGTCTTTCCCGCATGACTTTTCTTTACAAGTATTGTCTTTATTCCTTGGGCGTCAATGGCTTGCAGCTGTCAGGGAAGAGCTTCCTGAGGGAGCTTGATTTATTGAGGCTGGGGGCAGCTCTGGGAAGGAGAGGCCCAAGGTTGGGATGAGTGCTAATTGGGTTGTTGTGATCTACGCATGGTTGTCGGATCTTATGAGGTGTGAGGAGATCAGCAAAGAGGCTTAGGGCCATGATACGTCTCCTAAAGGTGAGACGCTAATTAGCTATGAATCACAGCAGCACTTTTGAATATTACACGTTGTACGTGGTAGCCAGAGAATCTGTCTTCATTAGACACATGACAGGTAGTTTTAGTGGCCCTATTGTTATTTGTCATTGATGGTGAATTGTTTTTCTGATGAAAAATATAGAATTCTCACTGCATGTCAACTAGTTCGGTTATTTTTCCACATCAATCAATTACTTAAAAGGAAATGATTATCGCTGCTACCATTAATATTAATTTGATGTCTGGTGTCTTGTAGAGCATTCGTAGTCTTGTTTGATGGGCTCTTTAAGAAATGTGAGCTTTGAGGGCCAGTACCAAGCTGTGATGAGTTTTTCAGAATAGATTCTTCACTGTACATTGTAGTTTTGCTTTTGGCATCTATATATAATAACCTACAAGGTCCAAGACAGAGTATCAGCTTCACTGGATTTGAGATCCCTTCAAGAGAAAATTGTAATAGATATAAAGACAGAAGGCCATCAAGGTAATCAAAAGTTGGTGTTATTTATTCATATATTGTTCTGTATTATTTATAATGTTATTTATGCTTTTTTTTGTTTCTTCTTTGAGTGGGCCCATTGACGGTGCACACTGGTTTCCAGATTCTTTACTAGGTGGTAGTGGTGAGTGGGACAGAGCTCAGCAAGGAGCAATCCTTGAATTCAGTCTGGAGGAGGATTGTAATATAGTTGCCTTATGAGAAAAGGGGGTGCAGAGGCCGAGTCACCCAGAGAAAGTCAGGCAAAGCAGAGGCTGTCCTTGTGCTCTGTGTCTGTTTGTATCAAAAGGTGGTGGTTTAGAAAGGACTATTCCTGGCAGACGCCAGAGTTGTGTTTTTGGAGTGGTAGGAAGGGTGGATAGTACAGGTGTGTGTGTGTGTTTGTGTTTGTGTGTGTGTGTGTGTGTGTGTGTGTGTGTGTGTGTGTGTGTGGTGTAGATAGAACCATCAAGTCCAGAATCATGTATCCATGTTGTAGTAATTATAAACACATCTAATAATGTTTATTATAAGATTATCCTATAATTATTATGGTGGTATTGTCTTACTTGCTATCATAACCAATAAAAGACACAGGCACTTTTCGTATTTTAGAGTAAGCGTTATTTTACCTAGGCCTGGGCAGATATTAACCCTTTGAACTACCTTCCATTTTCTCCCGGTCCCTATCCCATGCCATCTGCTTTAATCATTTCTATCTGGCCTGTTTCCCTAATTTCTCATACATAAGCCCTAAGTATTTGCTTGTGCTGTTCATCTAGGCTGCTTCTTTCCTTGTGGAACTTCAGAGTTCCTCCTATTGGCCCACATCACTCTTTCCTATCCTATGTCAGTTCTTCTCCTTCTTCCTCTGCTGGTACCTCTCTGTCCTACCCAAGATCCTCCTGTCTCCCAAGCCAGCGAAACTTCACTGTGCCCCTTCCTTCTGCCCTGCCCAGGTGTAGGCCTTTTACTTGTCAAACAGGGAGGCAAGGTTAAACATCAATATTTGGGGTATATGACAGTCTGCTCATAAACAATAAGCACTTGAGGGGCAAGCAATTAAGAGATATAAAGCACCAGACCATGCTCCAAAATTCCTCTTTTCTGTCTAAGTTAAAGGGCCATTTTTATAATAACATACAATAAGAACAATTATGAAATAATTATAAGACCTAATTAAGTAAGACTTATGTACATAATGCCTAGTTTAAAAGTATTTGGTGCTGGGCGTGGTGGCACTTGCGAGGCAGAGGCAGGTGGATTGCTGTGAGTTAGAGGCCAGCCTGGCCTACAACATGAGTCCAGGCAAGCCAAAGCTACACAGAGAAACCCTGTCTTGAAAAACAAAAAACATAGCCGGGCGTGGTGGTGCACGCCTTTAATCCCAGCACTCGGGAGGCAGAGGCAGGCGGATCGCTGTGAGTTCGAGGCCAGCCTGGTCTACAAAGTGAGTCCAGGATGGCCAAGGCTACACAGAGAGACCCTGTCTCGAAAAACAAAAAAAAAAAAAAAAAAAATCAACCAAACAAAAAAACAAAACAAAACAAAAAAACAAACAAACGAAAAATTATTTGGTAACCTTGAAGAAAATAGTATCTATCCTCTCTTGGTGAATCTTAAGTTTTGTATCTAAATTAATTTCTATTATATTTTGTATCTATCAGCCTAAAAACACCTATCTAGGTGTGCAGGCCTTGGGCAGTGAGGGACAGGGCAGTTCAAGGCCTTGGGTAGTGTCTGAATGACAGGAGGCCAGAGGCTGTACAGGCAGGGTGAAAAGCTGTAGCCCTGTGGGTATGGTTAGACACACTCAAATACGTATTTGAAATATAATGCAGCTTATGGCTGTAGCCCAGGGAAAGCCCACAACAGGAAGATAAAGGCATGCCTTTGTGTTGGAAGTGATTGATGAAGATGTGTAACTGGTGCACATTTAGATGCAATGTTTAAAGTTGATTGTCAATAAAAACCAAATTTGCACTGGTGAAAAAAAAACACCTATCTAGGCCTTAAAACATGTTCACTCCTATATAGCTAAGCTTAATTGTAAAACTGTAACTATCTGGTATTCAGCCCCATCAGAGATGTGAGAAAATTAATTACCCAAGAAAATAAAAAGCACAGGTTAGCAGTTTAAAAAAAAAAAAAAAAAAAAAGGTGACAGAGATAGCAAGCTGCCTGGATAATCACCCCAAACCCCTCTATTCGGATTGGAGCATCATCTTCAGCCTTCTGGCCCAGTATATCTGAAAGACATATTTGTGAAACAAGAGCTGTTAAGGACTTGCTGACTCTGTCTTGGCAGAGCTTGGACGTCAACTCAACCTGAATCCAAGCTTGGCCATTAGGCGGAATTCTGTCTATGGTAGAAATGAGGGCTTTTTCTTTGTCCTGGTGGCTAGCTTGCCAATTTGAAGTCATCTCTTATGGACTTCTTCAATGCTCGTCATCCTCTTTGAGGTAGGCTGGGTGCTGCCAGGAGTTGACCTGCCTTGTCAAAGAATCTTTGAAATAATAAAAACACCTATAAATGCCATATTCTGTAGGTCTCTGAGGTTTTTGAAGACCCATGTATTTATTCATTTTTACATAATCTATTTATGGAATCACATCTATCTGTTAAACCTAGGATATTTATTCCTGTGATAAACTAGACTAGTATCTGACATGACCAGGAGGTGATCAACTAACAATTAACTTGCATTATTTAATTATCCTAAAAAGTTTGTAATAGCAGTTTTAAAAATACTGGATGTAAACCTTGTATTATAAATGAGTTGCACGTACAGTTCCTCATACCAGAGTAGAAAATATGTGTGTATGTGTGTGTGACAAAGTAAACTTGAATTTGTATCAATATATCAAAAAAACCCCTTATTTAAATATAACAGTCTCTCTAAGTTGAAGAATAGATATAATAATCTACTTTTTGTCTGATTATTCCTATAAAGTATTTCTAGATATCCATGCTGATGACCTTTGGTCCTTAATCTACAGAGAGATATTTCAGTCAGATGATTGATTTGATCTGTAATAGATAGTGTGTCAGATCTTTATTCATTGCTGTGACAAAAATACATGACAAGAAGCAACTTCAGCAAGGAGAGGCTTATTTTTCTCTATAGTTTGAAGGGGCAGTGCCTCATGGTGCTGAAAGCCTGGTGGCCAGAGTGTGAGGTGGCTGATCACACTGTGTCTGCAATAGAAAGAGAGGCCTTCTGCCACTCAGCTCCCTTTCTCCTTTTCCCCTTTTGACTAATCTGGTACCTCAGCCTATGAGATGGTGCTATGTCCATTTTCAGTGTGTGTCTTTATTTTGCAGTTCAGTATCTCTGGAAAAGATATACAGACATTTTCAGGGATGTGTCTCTTGGGTGGACTCTAAATCCAGCCCAGTTGTCAATGAAAGGTAACCATCGCAGCTGATTTGATGAGAACTGTGAAGGAAATCATTATAGAATGGCTATCTGGGGAGAAAAGAGAGGTGAATACAGTGGCATCATTTGCTACTATCTGAAGTCCCAGGTGGAAGGCCAGCTGAGGCCACTAGCATTCTGCAGAGGTGGGTGACATACCCTATACTTACTGGGCTGTAGTATTATAAAAACAAATTCCCTGTGTTCCTCTCCTTCTTTGAAGGGAGAGTATAGGAGTGGACCTAGAACTAGAAATTAAAAATACTTTGATGTTAAGCAGTCTTATTTAGTGTCAACTATTTCCAAGATTGTTTAAAATTCCAGAACCTACAGTCACTATTAAATATCAGTTCCTCTTGGCTAAGAAAAGGCAGGCATGTGGCCATAGGAAGCTGAGTTCCAGTGTTTCCTGTGTTGATGCTGGATTCTGCCCAGTGTGCTCTTTATGATGGTATCTAGAAAGAACTCTTAAGCCATCTCACTTTGTCTCCACAAATACCAACCTGAACCAGGATAGTTGGAAAAAGTAGAGACAAGGAAATGGATCTATCTGAAAATGAACTGACAGGAATTGGTAGTTGGTCAGATATGGAGCAAAAGAGAAAAGATTCCCTCTCAGATCTCTGACAAGCTAAGTAAATTCTATAGGAGAATTACTGTTTGTCCCCATCTGGACTATTTGCAGGTTCTTGGTGTTTTGTTCAGAGAGTTGAAGAAACATGCACAGAAAGCAGAATAGCAAATGGCTTTTATCCTGAAGCAAAGAGAAAGTGCAGGATAGATGTTTCTCAAGGGAGCTGGAGGCCCTGAGCAAGCATGTGGTTCAAGAGAATCTGATCACTGCCCACAGTATCTGGAAAGAGGAAGAGGTCACTCAGGCTGGAAGTGGTTACTCAGTATAGGTAGTCTCTATTGTGATTGGTCAGCTTGGGTTATGTAAACCATTGTTCATCACTTATGTTCTTTCCCACAATGCACCTGACTTTAAGGATATGTATGCTCATGTATGCATAGGCATTCCTAGGCTTAAGATGATAAACTGTGGATATTCCCTAAGAGTCCACTCAGAAGACACAGCTGGCCTTACAGCTTGCACACCTCAAACACATTTAGGATATGTTTCAGGATTGGCCACGAAAGGAGAGCTACTAAGGATTTACAGGCAGCTATAGATTGGAGTGGCCAGCTATTTTGTTTGAGAGGAATTGCATGCAGTTTGAGGCAGGTGTGTGAGTCCCAAGTTTCTAAGTAATTTGTTGTGCCAGGGCTGTGAGTGGCAGAGTGATGGCTTGCCAAGCTATCCCTATGCTTCCTGCTCCAGGAAGGCTGATTTGTAGGGAGAAAGTAGAAAGAAAGAGGAAGATACCCTCAGAGGTGTTAGGGAGAATTTTGGGTGGATTTGGTAGCAGCCATTATCTTTTAAATTTTTTAAACTTTTTATTTTATTTTATGTATGGGATGTTTTTCCTCAATGTATGTCTACATACCACTTGTGTGCCTGATGCCCAAGGAGAGGCCAGAAGAGGGCATTGGATCTTTCGGGACTGGAGTCACAAACAGTTGAGAGCTGTCCTGTGTATGATGGGAACTGCCTCTGGGTCTTCTGGAAGAGTCCCCTGTGTTCTCAACCACTGAGCCATCGCTCCGGCTCACATTATCTCTCTTTTTTTTTTGTTTGTTTGTTTCTTTAAAAGCTCTGCCATTTTGATTGAACAAAGAATATGTGAGAAGTTTTCAAGACCAGAAATGGTTCAGACTTAAAAAAAAAAAATCAATTGTAACACCTTTTCTATGATAGAATGTCATTTTACTGATCATGTAGGGTTCCATGGTGTACAGGAGAGATTCATAACAGTTATTTGTTGTTGTTATGAAGCCTTTTTTTTCCCCGTGAAAGTATAAGATGTACCTCTCTAAGGGCGTACCTATTTTTAATATGTGTGTGTGTGTGTTTGTGTTTGTGTGTGTATGAATGTATATGCACCAGAAATCTCAGAACAGAATGCTTTGATCCTTTAAAGTATTTGATCACCATTGCTAGAAGTATCACATACATGGCAAAACTGCCTTTTTTGAGAAGAGTGTCACTTCACATGTTTATCAAGAATAATGTCTACATGTGGAAGCTGCCAGCATGATCCAAAGTTACTACCTGAATACTAGCTATAATAAAAGATTGATCTGAGTGATGCTATAGGGTTCTAATGTAGTATATATTTACACATGCCTCATAAATTAACTTTAAATACAACTTAAAGAGAATGAGGACAAGGACAGTTTCCTTAGAAAAGACGTGCATCTTTTCTGTTGACTTTGTGTGTATCGTTCATGTTGCCCTTGTATCATTCACATTGACCTTGTCTGCTGCATCCTTCACTTGGTCCTAGTGTGCATCTGTCACTGTGAATTTATATACGCAAAGCTTTACTTATTTTTGAGCAGCCCTCTCACTATATATAAGGGTTTCCCCCAGTGGATTACAAAGTAGACACTCAAGCACTCTGTTCTTTATGCTGTGATCTGTAGGAACAAAGAGCAGCAAGGCCAGTGACACTTCCTTAAAACAGAAAGACTGGCCCTTGTAAGGTCATTCTAATCCTCTTGTCTTTTATGCTTTGGATGGTTTCAGAAACATAGTTTCCTACCCTAATGGGCCAGTCCCTGCCCACTAAGTAATATGGCTATGCTAGAAGAGACAAAGTGGAAAATGTCATTCCTCAGTGGGACTCCTGCCTCGCATCCCGCTACCGCAAAGTCCAGAGTTCGGACTCAAGCCCACTTCCCACACCCTACTTAGCCACCATCGCTACTCCCAAACTTTCCAGGTATGCTGAGTCATTCAAATCTGACTCTGGCCCAGTGGCAAAAGGCTCTGTGTTTCATTAGCAGTTTCCTGAGTCATCTTTTCATTCTTCATTTAAAATTAATGTGGACCTTGTGGCCACTAGAGTTTGTCATTAATTCCATTACTATTAACCATGAACGTAAATAGAATTGTATATCCAGAACATGAACAAGTATTAAACGACTTGTGAGGAAAATGTTCCTTGAATTTATTATGTAATGAAACTTGGATGGATTCGGGGAACGTTTGATATTGGTTAAAGATGTTTTGCTTTTTCAAAAGTGCACACACTGCAGAAAGGGAATCGTCTGTTAATAACTCCACTATCTCATATAGAATGTATTAAATTTTAAACATGTTGGTGCCATCTTAGAAAATGCCTTTTAATTAAAGTCGTAATTTAGTTGTGTTCAGCTTAATTGCAAATATCATTGACTGTAATAGCTAGTGACTTTTCTGTGAGCTATGGTATATGCTGTCTTTTCTTAACGTTACTACCCAGAAGTTGAGTTTCAAATGTTTTAAATACTCTATAAAGTTAAATTAACATTTTATTATGTACTCGGTGGATCTGTGCTTGTGTGGGTATGCACACACATACAGATACACAGGCAGAACACCACTCTCCTCTCTAGGGTGCTGATTCTTGGAGGAAGTTCTTACTGAAACTCATTTCATTGCTTGTGTTTTTAGATGCTATGGTATTCTTTACAGGCCTTTTTAATATTTTCTTTTCTGCTTCTCTGTGATGCCATAAGGTAGATTCACTGAAGTCTTCTTGTTTTGAATACCCTGTCATGTTTATTTAAAACACTCTCCCTGTTGTCATTTTGAGCTACTTGAAGGAAAGCATAAGAAATGAGCCGCACTGTTGCTCTTTGAGTGGAATGCTATAAAAATCAACTTCAGTTAAGTAGATACTGATGTCACATGGAAGTCAATGAGTTCGATGTTTTTGTAATTCATGATACAATGAACTTCCTTGCTTTACAATTTTTTTTTTTTTTTTTTTTTTTTTTTTTTACTTCTGGCAAATTAAACTGATCTTTTATTATGTTTTGTCTCACATTGCCTTCACAAGTGATAACCAGTTAATAGTTTCTGAAGGCAGCATCTCCCTGCGTTCTGTTTGTCTACTCAGGAACCCATGAAGAGAGACAGAATCTTAGGAGCCCTGTAAACTGTGGTCACTTGTGGTCATTTGTTTGAATTCCTGTGATTCCCTCCCACACCCTCTTTTATGGCAAAGTAGATGAGTTGATAAGTAAGCAGCTATAGATGAGGGCTAATCAGCAGGAAGGAGGAAGGATTCTTTGACCTGGGCTAGGCATGTGCCCTTGCCTTAGAGAGCAAAGACATTGTATTGCTGAGAGCAGGAAGCTGCTGTTACTCTGCTCTGTGGCAGCAACTCCATTACCCTGGAGTTGTCTATGTGTAGTTTCTTCATTTCCCATGTCCGAGTGGGACAGCAGCTTTCATCCCAGCCAACATGAGTCCAGTTGAAGGCAGATGGGTGATAACAGAGTAGTGCCCACTGGTCTGAGAAGCTGACCTTCAGCAGAAGAGTAAACAAGAACAACAGTCCCTTGGGATTGTTTTCACACATTCGTCTGGTGGAACATTAACCACCGAGCGCTGCTATCATAGTCGGCTTGAAGTGGTTTACAAACCACAAGACATTTGTTTCTCACTGTTCTTGGGGTTAGGAGACTTGATAGAAAGGTGCTGGGATTTTTAGTGTGTTCGAAGGGCTCTTTTCCTGGTGTATGGATGGCTGTCTCCTGTGTCCTGAGTTCTTCTTACCAAAGCATTTAAGGACTCCATGCTCATTAGTTTCTGCAATTATCTCCCAAAGGTTTCACCTCCAAATGCATCATTTGGGGACTTAGAGCCTCAACGTGTGGATTTTTATTTTGGAACAAACCTTCAGATCATATCTGTTGCAAATTACTGAATTATGTTTCCTTTGAATTTTTCATTAGTTTTTAAGAGTCTTATACGATGTGTTTTGATCCTGTTCACCCCATCATGCCCCAGCTCCTCTAATTTCTACTGAGCAGGTCGGTAAAGTAGAAGACACACCCATCATCAGAGGGAAGGTAGATGTTTACCCCACTGGCGTACACTTAGAGGCTGTGTGTTTTAGTGGCTCTGCTGCGTATGCTCATGGTGGAACTGTACACTCATCCAACGGAAAAAGGAAGGCAGAAGGGTGTCTATGTTATTTCTGCCTAGACTTCAGATCATTTTATTCACTCTGTAGCAACAGCTGCCTGAGATTCTTACTACTTATAACAGAATTTCCCAACTTCTGTTCTAATACCTGATTAGCCAACACTCTCATATTGAGCATAGATCAGCATTTATGAGTATTTAAATCACCCTATGTTATATTTCCTCTCTACTGGATAGACAGATCTTATTAAAAACCTCAGAGAATACCAAACCAGGACAATCCCAAACTACACTCTCAATATTTGTTCTTATGCCCATAGATAAGCATAGTGATCCTTACCTTTCATGAAGGAGACTTCTCTTGGCAACAGAAGAGACCATTACAAGAACTGCAGTCGGTCCAAATGCAGAGTTGTGTAGCCCAGTCCCAGTGGAGACATCTACAAAGCAAGTCCAGCACTTGAGGCACACACAGGAACATTGCAGAAGAGGGGGTTGGAATGATCGTAAGAGCCAGAGGATCTGGGAGTTTGGTGTGAGATTGTGTCTCCTAGTGATGTCAGAAGCTGAACCCATAAAGCCACACCAGCATGACTGACAGCCTAACCATAGGGCTAAACAGTATTGCCAAAATGGGTTGGAGAAAGACCACAAGTCCTCAACCCTACACCAAGAACTATAGACAACTAAGGAATGATGAGAGTGGAAAGAATTCTCTTCCTCAGGGAAAAGCACAACAATTGGTTGTCCAGTTCCAATGCATAGGTACAGGTAACATTATACAGACTGAGTGAGATATTCTGAGGAACACATATGGATAGATACACATAAACATATGTGTAGAACAACTATTAATAAAAAAGAGGCCATGAATTTCAAAGTGAGCAAGGAGAAATATATGGGAGGGGCTTGGACAGAGGAAAAGGAAGAAAGAAATGATATGATAACATTGTAACCTCAAAAAGAAAAGAAAAATAATTCAAAAAAGAGGAGAAAGACAGGAAGTAAGCAGCAAGACTGCCTTTGGGGAGGGGGATCTCTAGCAATAAGATCAACTTTTTCAGTATAAAGATTTTCAAATTTCTTGGTCATAGAATAATTTCCTTTTATGTAAAACGGAGTTCAAGAAAAAAAAAATAGTAGCGTATGAGATGGTAAACAATGGTGTGAAGAGAAAGAGAAAATTCTTACTAAAAGGAATAGGAGAAAAATGTGAAAGCATTTGATTTGAAATAGTGGGATAGAAGAAAGCATAAATTCTGTGCAACGGGGCATTAAGAGCACCGGGAAACTGTGGTAGATGACAGATAGACAATTGTCTCTGTAGATGGCAATTGGTGGCTTCACGCGTCTGGTGGAAGAGCCCAGTGGAAAGAGAAGGAAGCAGATGGAAGCTGTGAGGACAGACATCACATATTAAGCAGGCACATCTTCAGAGGCTGCTACATTAAATGGAAGCCTTGGTAAGCAGGTAGCAGAAGGAAACGTTTCTTAGCATGAAACAAACAAACTAACTAACTCTGACCGCCCCCCCAAAACAACCTTTAAGGGAGAAATGACTCAGTATTACATGTAAAGTATGTGCAAACATCTCTATATATGATATCTCTTCCAAATAATTTGATATCAAAGATAAATGGTATTTTTTTTATGAGAATCTAGGAGAAAAATCTGAAAGGATTAAAAAACATTAGAATTCTCTTTTATACCATTAAATACCAAAAAATAAAAAGGAGATAAAGATAAAAATTCTACTCTTTAAAAGCATACCTTTTCAAAAAAAAAAAAGCACACCTTTTCAACCTAGTTTTATTAATAAAGTTGATAAATTGCATACTTTCGCCTTTTTTTCTCCAGCTGTGGACATTGAGACAGTTACCCTCTCCTCCCCCTATTTCTGTGTCTGTCTGTTTTACTGCTTGTTCACATATTCTTTTATTTGGTTTTTCCAGAGAGAGAGAGTTTCTCAGTGTAGCTGTCCTGGACTCGCTCAGTAACTGACGTAGACATTGCATTGTGCGTATTGTAAACGTGGATGTGATGAGTGCAGTGTGGCCTGTATTTGTGAACAGCAAGAGGAAATGGAAACTAGCAGCTTTCCTTACTTTGGAGGCACACATCACATCGTGAGCTCAATGATCTGAGGTTGTAAAAAAGACTGAGGATGAGCAGTTTCGAGTACCGGTTGGAGGAGAGAGGCAAAGAAAAGGAAGAACAATTAAAGGAGAGATGCTAGCTGCAGGCATCCAATGACTCCTTTATTATGTGTGCAATCTAGGAGAAGACTGCATTAAAAAGGAAGAGAGGAAGGAAGGAAGGAAGGAAGGAAGGAAGGAAGGAAGGAAGGAAGGAAGGAATAGAAATAACCCCCACAAACTGCAAGCTTCCCCAGCTGCCCTCTTAAACGCAGCCATTGGTCAGCTTGTAACCACAGACTCCCTCTTGTGGTATGTCAGGAAATAACATTCTATGAAGCAAGAAAATGGAAACATTTTATCATTACTTTTACCTCCTGAAATGCTTCCTTTATTCTGAGAATGAGAAAAATCCACATATATAGTTGGCAAATAATGTAAACCGTAACAGAAAATTATCAAAATTACAAAGTTATTATACTTTTATTGAAATAAAATTCCCAGGTGGCAATTAAATTAATAATTATTTTTCCCTTTAATTTTCATGTTTTCAGCTGCATCAGTCTCTTCTGCCCCCTGTCTTCCTTTGGATCTCTTCCTTTCTCCCAGAAGCCCCTTACTACTTTTTGTATGTGCATGTATGACCAGTCGAATTCAGTGTTATTTTCTTCCATGGTACAGGTACTGAAAAGTCACTCTTACTCCAGTATATAAACTCCCACACATGCTCATGCATGGATGTTTTCTTTTTTGAGTGCTTTATTTACATTTTCAATCTTCATGACCCAGTAGTTTATAGGAAGGCTAGGATTATCTGACTTTATTTCTAAAAATGTATGCTGTAATGAAAACACAACTATTGGCGACGATGCTATTTTTATTGACCTCTAAAGACTGACAAAGGTTTACATTTTCTTATGGCATCTAGTGTCTATGTGGTGATTGTTACGCAAAATGTGTTCATCATATGAAAAGGGAACCGAACAAATACAATCCAATGTAATAATATAGCAGTTCTAGTTTTAAACATGCATTTGAAGTGATACATGCATATCAGATCATTTGTTGCTATTTATTAACATGCCATCAACCAGAAAGTAACTTCTTTTTTTTTTTATTAATTTATTCTTGTTACACCTCAATGTTTATCCCATCCCTTGTATCCTTCCATTCTTCCCTCCCTCCCATTTTTTCATTATTCCCCTCCCCTATGACTGTTCTTGAGGGGGATTACCTCAGGAAGTAACTTCTAATGCATCTTACAAACATGCTTTGCATTAACTTATCAGAAACTTTGGCACAGGAACTAGATTCTTAGAAATCCTTTTGCTGCCTTAAAAGCCTAAGCCTGACAGAAACCAAATTTACTTCCCTGGTTGTTCAGCAGGGTAGAGGCTTCCTTTCAGTCCCCTCTCCTTACAGAGCTATCTCCTCACCACCTGCAGATGCTCATAAAAAAAAGTTTGATGAAAACTGAAACACGAAGAAGGCAAAAACATAACAGAAGAATAAATAAGCAAAAATTATACTTCCATTTTTTTGTGTAATTATAGCGAGAGGCATTTTCTGTATCTCTACTGTAAGCCTAATCCTGAGCAAAGAGATGATTCAGGCTTTAAAGAACTTGTGGTTCATTCATCACATATTTGTTTAATGCTGATCATGTCCCTGTAGATATTCAGAGGGCTGAGCTACAGTAGAAAACAAGACTGCCCCTGGCTCCTGAACATACACCCTGATTAGCAAAAGAGGTGAGATGCAAACTAAATAGAAGAGACATGTTCATGTAGGAACGATACCCATTTATTTGTTGAGCTACTCTGGCTGTTAGCTAAGTGAGAAAATTGCCGAAGTTGCAAAGATATTTTTCTCTACATGACAATACCCAGCTGGAGTGAAAGTGGAGATTGCTTCTTTACATTGGGAATTTGGACGAAACTGGAAAGCAGAACTGTTGGATACAATCCTCTTGCATATGGAAGGATATGTACCATAGAGCTTCATCCTGATGCTAGTAGAGTTGCCTTTCTGGCTAGAGAGCTCTATGGTAGTTTCCCAGAGGCCGACACCTCTTGAATAGTTTATGTGGTGACTCAGTTAGCCTTCATAGCTCTGTGAAGTGCACGTCCTCACAAATTTATAGATGGAGAAACCGAGGCACGGAGAGATGGAAGAAGCTTGTCCCAGGTCACATAGGTAGAAAGAAAAGAATATGAGAGGTATATATAGCCAGACAATTATGGCCGTCCCCTTTTCTCCAGGACTGAGGGCCGCCAGTCCATGAGGGCGAAGGGAGCATAGGCAGAGGGCAGGGTTCAGATGGCCAGGATGCTTCAGCAAGGCAGTTCAATTTTATTGGAGTGAACAAGGGTTATATAGAACTCTGGGGAGGGGGCAGGGGTTTCCAGGGTGGTATACATCGTTGGCTGAAGGCTTCCTCTTTTGCGTGGAAAGGCATTCCAAGAATCCCAGGTGCTTACCCGGAGGGTTCTTATCTGGAGAAAGGAAGTTGAACTTGCAGTCTCCCTAAGGACTACGTGACATTCCTCAGGTAGAGGATGTGAAGATCTGGACTTCCTAGGTAGAGAAGAGGGAGCCCCGCTGACAAAGGGAGCCCTCCACTTCAGGGGCCTAAGCTCAGGGCTTTCCGGTCCTGGTGGACTGCAACCTTAGCAGCAGGATTTCCCAACAGGCAATTGGGTTCAGAGCTTTCTACAACATCTATTCCAGGTTAAAAAAAAAAAAAAAAAAAAATGCATAAACGCGTTACAGTTTTAATGTAAAGTGGAAATTCCATCTGTCATCCTTTAAATGTTAGCAAAGCAGCACTGCCTATTTTATCAGTGTTCCACTGCCGCCCCACCCCCACTCCCCAAACTCTTCTGGAAGGGCCTCGAAGTGCCCACTTAAGGGGCAACCTGAGTGGTGTCACCTGGGCCTTTGGAAGCAGTATAGTGGCTATTATGCACAGAAACCTCTTCAAATTTAAAAATCTATTAGAATGGGGGGTCCTATGAGAATCTTCTACTCTGCTTTACAGAGGAGGAAGTGCTTGCTTCACAAGGTAACAGAGAAAGTGGTTTCCACCCCAACTCCTGAGACCACACCCAGGCCCTTCTGTAGCCTATGCTACCTTACAAGGAAGATGAATTCCTTATCACTAAGTAATGCTCCTCTCACAAATTCCAATGAATGAGTTATCAAAGCTTTCTTGAACCACAATATAAAAACATTCTCTGTGAGGACCTTTAAATTACCACTGGGTCAGAGTGAGCATATTAAAACACTTTTCTTCAAAAAAGTCGACGGAAAGCATTTATTGGTGTTCAGCACATCTACAGTAGGATTGGGCGTTGGCCATGTGATTTGGAGTCTGACTCAGCAGTGGTTTAATATGTTTGTCATTTACATTTTCTCTTGAGTTGCCAAGGTAGTAGCCATAGGAGTCTCCTATTGGGACTGCAGGGAACAAAGAATAATAAACATAAGAACGCACCTGAGTATTTTATAGGTTCCTCATTTCTGTAGCTGCCTATTCCTCAACTGTGCTGAGGACTCATTTCTCTGTTTTAATAGTATGTCAAGTTATAAAGTCACTTAAAAAAAATGTGTAACTGATGTTTAGAGCATAAAGTTTAGACTAAAGTTCCCAGGTGTGGTGCACTCCCCCCCCCCCCCCCCCGCCCCTGTATTCCTGGTACTTGTGAGCCTGGGCCAGAAGAATCTCCCCAAGAGCTCTGATTGGTCTAATAAGATGCAAGACTTAAGACATCAACCAATCTGAATCTATCTGGGTTTCAGTGTGACCTTGAGCACATCGTTAAAGCCAATTTAGCTTCTTTTTTTTTTTTTTTTTTTTTTTTTCCACATCAGGGTTGACTCATTGAGATCATGCATATAAAGCCCTTAGCACAGAGTTTGATATAATAAAAGCCCAATAAGCAATAATTGTGACAATGATGAGACAGTTTTGCGCTTGTTACTAGGCTAATAAAGTAATGAAGACACGGTCTTCACAATCAAATAGCTCAGAGCCTTTAAGGACAGGTAAAGTAAAAATAGATAATAGGAACACTGTGGAATGCCTATCCTGTAGGCCCCGGAGGCTGATGTGCTATGTGGGACTCGGGGCCAAGGAGCCACTCTGTTTAATTAGGATAGCTAGAGAGCTTAAGGAA
The DNA here is from genome assembly GCF_903995435.1 of Acomys russatus. Lineage (NCBI taxonomy): Eukaryota > Metazoa > Chordata > Mammalia > Rodentia > Muridae > Acomys > Acomys russatus. The sequence goes on along the minus strand of NC_067157.1, from coordinate 15,795,256 downwards.
GGGAGAGATACTTGGGCCTAGACTTGAAAAATTATGTATATATATATATATATATGGTATTCTCATTATAGCTAATAGTTTTTACAAATGAACAGGGACAGAATACAATATCGCCTTTTGGAATTATAGTAAGCATTTGAACCTTAAAGAGAGTGTACAGGAGGGAAGGACCACTGTGTTCATGATTGAAGACAGACTGTGACGCTGGAGACAACTTGCATTGGGCCTTACAAAGAGAACCCCCCGCCAAAAAAAAAGGACTGATGAGCCCTCAGCAGGGCAGTGGGAAGGACAGATTGAGGGAACATAGTGCCCACTGAGTTACAAGGTCAGGAAGCAACAGGATTCAAAGATGATCTCCTGTGTCTAGCTTGAGCCTTGCTCCCTGGGTCTCCTGAATATCTTAGTTTTTAGGCTGATCATAGGAGATTCCAGCTAACAGGATACTTGGAGAATAAGAAAATACGAAGTTTTTTTCTTGGTAGAGGGTCACTGTACAAAGAATGAATTTCTTTTTTTGTTTTTTCTTTGTTTTGTTTTGTGTGTTTATTTCTTTTTTCTTTTCTTTCTTTCTTCTTCTTCTTCTTTTTTTTTTTTTTTTTTTTTTTTTTTTTTTTTTTTAAGATAGGGTTTCTCTGTGTTATAGCCCTGTTTAACCTGAACTCACTTTGTAGACTAGGCTGGCCTTAAAGTCACAGAGATTTGCCTGCTTCTGCCTCCTGAGTGTTGGGACTAAAGGTATGTGCCATCACACCCAGCCAAGAATGGATTTCAAAAGGTGTTTTCATACAAATATATAAAGCACTTTGGCCATGTTCCTATCCATACGTCTGCCCTTCTGCTTCACGCTCTCCATTCCTGTCCATTGCATTCACTTCTCTGAATAATTTCTACTTTCATGCCATGTATTCATATATGATTTTATGTATCCATATAAAATCTAAAACCATCAATGAGAAAGACATGTGACATTTGTCTTCCTAAATCTGACTTCATGCACTTACCATTGACAATCTATAGTTGGTTCTGTTTTCCTGAATCCAGCGCAACCTAGTTATTCTTTTAGGCTCAATAAAATTCTATTACTGACACATACCACATTTTCTTTACCCTTTATTGACAGACACCTAGGCTGACTGCATAACCTAAATAGAGCTGTAGTAAACATCAGTGTGCAAGTATCTCTGTGATATGTTGAGACACTGTCCTCAATGTGGTCATGTACTAGTCCTGTTTTCATGCCTTCTCCCCACCATGGCTGGTCTAGTTTACATTACTACCAGCAGTGCATGTGTCATTTTACCTCTGTAGTCACTAGCATTTGCTCTTATTTGTTTTCTTAGTGATAGCCATTCTGAGTCAGTAAAATGAAAACATAATGTAGTTTTAATTTCTATTTCCCTGGTGACTGATGAAGTTGACTATTTTTTTTTTTTTTCATGTTCATTGGCCATTTGTATTTCATCGTTTGAGAACTAGTTGTTCATTTCACTAGTCCACTCGTTGGCTGGGTTGTGTCCTTGCTTGGTGTTTAGTTCTTATATGCTTTCAGTATCAATTCCCTGTTGGCTGTGCAGTTGGCAGGGATCCTTTTCATTCTGTAGGCTGTCTCTGTAGTAGATTGTTTCCTTTGAATGAAATATTTTGAAAAAAAAAAAAGAAGGAAAGATTTACCTGTTTGATTTGGGGTCCCTGAAGGGATACAGAAGATGAATGAGGGCCGAGATGGTAATCAAAGAACAGAATCCTGGTATTAGATGTAAACTGTTTTAAAGAGTGTTGAGCTCGGACCCCTTCCTTTCCTTTAAGGGGCATCAGTGGTAGAAATGAACCTTATCCTCCTTATCCTCCTATCTCATCCTTAAGCAGCACAGAGAGCTCAAAGGTTACTTGTTTTAAGTTTGGAGTAGTCGTATGAGAAAGCAACATAAAATCCTGACCCATTTTCAATAGGACAAGATGGTGTGGATTAAGGCTGTGCATGTTAGAGTTGTCTGGTTTTAAGCCAGCCATTGGTATCTACAGCCCTTGATATAGAAGCAAGTTATTTACTGTCTGCATGAATTATTTTTTCTGTCTCTGTGGTAAAACCCTAGAGAAAGACCAACTTAAAGGAAGTAATGTTTATTTTGGCTCCTGGTTTCATGCATTCCAGTGTATGGATGTTTGTCCCCATTGTTTTCTGGCCTTTTACAGGGAAGAGCATTACTGTGGGGACCATGTGCTGGAGCAAACTGCCTACCTTTATAGCATCTGGGAAGCAAAGAAAGCACAGAAGAGGCCAGGACCCAGCACATTTTTTCCAAGGGCCCCAGTGACTTAGCTCCCTTTGGTTTGGCTCTATCTTCTAAAGACTTGATTATAAATAATGTTATTACCAATTCACAGAGAGTCCTTTAGTTCACTCAAGTTTACATATGAAATTAATTTTTCTGGTGCCATATGTATATTTGTATATTTTATATATGTGTATGTGTGTGTATATATATATATATATATATATTTTTTTTTGGATAAAATTTCTGGGAATGAAAGCACATGGCTTTAGAAATAAAAATGAATAACTAAGAAATCACCAACAGTTATCCTAAATATAGGAAAATCAAGGTTGGAAATGGAAGGAGACAATAGTCTAGTGTGAAACTAAATGAGCTGGCAGGCAAAACGAATCATTTGGAAGGAGGTTGCATTAGCTCTTCTCCTGCTATGAGGAAAAACATACCAGAAACACAGCATAAGGAGGGACAAGCTTGTTTTGGCTCATGACTTCAGAGTTTTCAGTCCATCTGTGGTGAGGCTGCACATGATGTCCAATGGCCAGAGGACGGAAAGCTGCCTATCTCATGACACCCAAGAATCAGAGAGAATGGAGAGAAAGGGGCATGGGGCAGAACACATCCCTCAGAGTCTCACCTCCAGTGACTTACTCTGTCCACCTCGCCATCCCCTCAGTATAGCTCCTCAGGGGTTAATCCACTAATGATGTCTGGGCCCTCATGACTAGCTGCCACTCAGTGTCTCCTCTGTACACTGCCCTCCTGGGGTTCAATCATTTAACATATGAGCTTCTGGGAGAACTTCCATACCTAAACCCCAACAGATAGAAACACTTATTAATGAGATCCAAACTGATTTTAAGGTGTTTTTCTTACTATTCTTTGCATTTCCCTCAGCCTTTTTATGTTTATTCTATTTAAATAAAACAAGGCAAAGAAAGAGGGAATAAGTAACAGTCTGGGTTCTAAGGGCAGATAAGAATCAGCCTGAATCCTCCATTGTGGGGAAGGTTTTTCCCAGAGCTCTGGGGGAGATTTGGATGCCCTCAGGAAGCTCTGGACCGTGTAGCATGCTACCTGGAAGTTAATAAATTATCATGTTTTCATCAATCAGAAAGTGAGTAGTAGGTGGTTGTGGGTTTTGTCGACTGTGCCGACTTTGGAGGCCAGGCTGCAGGGTCAGACTTGGATCCCAGCTGGGCAAACACCTAGCACGTTATTCTAGACATGTAGGCACCACATTAGACATCCTGGTGTTTTCTCCATTGTTAACAGTTTAGAAATCTATGAGCTCAACACAACAAAATTTTATAGTTCATATATTATATTCCGTTTCTCCAATGTCTCTTTCACACAATAGTGGAATTGTCTAGTTAAAGTTGTCCCTTTGAGGGCTCTCTCATACCTTGGAGTGCCTAAACTTTCAGGAGTAGAAATCCTAAACCAACCAACCAACCAACCAACCAACCAACCAACCAACAAACAAACAACAACAAGAAAGCAGATTATTTAGTCATCAGTCAGTTCTTTTGTTAGAAAACCATTTGTTGAGCATGTTGATAGAGAGATGTTTGTGGTCACAGAAGAAATTCTGGACGTTAGTAGGTTTACTGTGTCCTTTGCTTGTTTATGATTTCACTATTTGAGGACTTACAAAAAAGTATAAATTTAAGTTATAGTGTTGGAATGGTGTAAAAGATAAGTATAAATATAAAAATGTAAAGTGTAATTACAAGTATTGATTCAGTAAACAATGAATATAAAAAAAAATCAATGGAGAAGAAACAGGAACTAGCTCTTGTTGAGTCTCCCATGGTAGATAAGGATAAGAATTTAGAAGTCAGTTTATCCAGGGGTTCCGTGGGAGCTGAGGCAAAAGGGAAATGCCTTGTCCTCTTTTAAGAGAAAATTAATTATGACTTTAAATGTGAAAGAAAAATAGATTTTATTGTTTCTTCACATAAAGAACACTATGGGTCACACTGGACAATGTTTTAAGGCAAATGAATAGACACCAGCTTTAGGTGGCTAATTTTTATATTGTTTCTCTAAAAAGAAAATACAAACCAGGAGCATTATGTGTCTGATCTTATTTGAAAGGCTGTGCACTGCTATTATAGCTGACATAAAAAACAAAACAAAACAAAACAAAACAAAAAAAACAGATGGACTAAAACACCCTCAGATTTGCTACTCAAAGGGTAATCTTCATGTTAGCAAATTTAATCATCTTTGCCCATATACAATTATGATTTCCACAAGGAACCTCAGCTGGGTTCCTTCAGCAGCAAAAGGTTCTGGAATGTGTGATCTGCCAGCTGTATCCTCATGCTTGTAATTATGATCTTCTCTTAATTGTATATCCCATTTATTTCACTTATTACAGTAAATACATATCCTTTTTCCCCCTGCTAGGTAACTTTTACAATTATTTGGTTTTTACAATTAAGTCTCAATTCCCAGATTTACTACAATTTAGCAACCATTTAGTCCTATAAAATGATGCAGTGAACATTTTTGCTCATAATGCTTTTCCTCTTTGGGGTAATTAACTGTTGTTTCAGCTTCCCATACACATGCTTTTATTGGATTTTGGGTTTCAAATTAGTCTGCAAGAATAGACTTTATAAAAACCTCCCCTTAGCAGTGTGCTGCTGTACGTACTATCAAGGATGTCTTTGCTGATATTGATTGTCATATTTTTCAAGTTTTATGAGATCTGTATGAGAAATTTATTTCTCATTTTAATATCCTAAATGATTAGTTCATTCTGTCTCTGTCTCTGTCTGTCACTCTCTCTCTCTGTCTCTCTTGTCTCTGTCTGTCTGTCTATCTGTCTGTCTGTCTGTCTGTCTCTCTCTCTCACTCACTCACTCTCTGTCACTCTTTCTCTTCTTCTCTCTGTCTTTTGGAGTAACCATTTGTTGATATTTTCCTGTAGGTAATCATACCTTGATTGTGAGCTGCTTGGAAATAATGGAGTGAGCTATCTGACAGGCATCTAAGGGTACCACATCAGCTTTATTTCCAAAGTCATCATGGCACTCCCTTTCTGTTTGTCACATTTTCTCCCTTCACCTACACCTCCCTTCATTTTTTGTAACTAGAACATTATGTTATTTATTTTTTTATTCATTTTGTGGGCAGTGATGGAGACTGAACCCAGGGCTTCTGCATATTAGACAGGTACTCCACCACTGAGATATTATGCCAGCTCCCCTGCATCTATTTAAAAATTTACTTCATTTTGTTATGTAAAAGCTTGACCCTTTCTGAAACATGGGAGTGACCTAACTAAATAAAGACATATAAATATTTGAATTATTTCCTTAGGGTACATTTTGGAAAGGAGAAGCACTGGCTATCTATCTTAACCCAATCAAAGAGTTTCTGCAGAAAACTGAGGTGACATAATACAGGAATGTTAATATCTGGTGATTTATTGCAGATATAATATCAAGTGACGAGTCAGCGTCCCAAGAGGAAATAACAAATGGCTTTGTGGAGGGCTTCCTTGCAGTACCTGACATGCCAAAGGCTATTGCCATGTGACATTTTATGCAATAGCTAATGTTCATTGAAATTAGCTTAAAGTGGTGAACGTTAAAATTATACATTGGCAATTAGAAGGATATACACTTACTTTAGATATCAGATATACAAACAACAAAACTTGCATCTTAAAATAGCAGAGTCAGCTAAGTTGAAGAGCCAGAAAATTACGGGGGGACTTGCCTCTTTCTGTAAGGGGGTTTTGTCTACCGGGGTCTTGAGAATAAGTTTGATGGGATAAGCATTTCAGCAGCTCAACGGGTCAGTATTATAATTTCTGTGCTACGTGACATGGGGAAGAAAGCTGAGTTTGATGTCACAGGCTATCTGCTATGCTGCCTCTGAAGATCAGTAGCAACCTAGGCAAGGATATAGACTGGAATGGTCCTGGAGGTTCCCCAGCCTGTATGAGCGATCACATGTGCCCTTAAAGAGCCTTCTTAGGAACCTTTCTTGTGTCAATTAACACAGATGATTTTTCACCTAATTCAGCTTTTCAGTTTAATGGTAAAACTTAGTGACCGATGTCTATCGCATACTTAAAATTCTTACCTGGGAACAGAGTGGTTTGGGGACCTACAAAGTGAATTATAATTATGCACACAATGAACCTAGCTGTCACTATTTATTTTCTGGATAAGAGAACAATTACTTTCCATAATACCACTTAGTATTTCAAGACAGATATACTTTTTTCATTTTCAAATCCTAGTCTATTTTCTGTTGAGTAAGAATTCACGATAAAATGATTGTTACTTTTAGATGATCTCTCTCTCTCTCTCTCTCTCTCTCTCTCTCTCTCTCTCTCTCTCTCTCTCTCTGTGTGTGTACTTGTGTGTGTGTATGTGTGTGTGTGTCTATGTATGTATGTATGTCTGTGTCTGTGTGTGTGTCTGTGTGTGTCTGTTGGGTGTCCATGGAGTCCAGAAGATTGCCTGGAGCTGGAGTTACAGGTAGCTGTGAGCCACCAAATATGGGTGCTGGGAACCAGACTCAGGTCCTCTGCAAAAGCAATGACTGAGTATTTTGAATTCTATTTTGATGGGAGATAAACCATAATAGCTCAGTTGTGTGTGTGTTTTTTACTCACTGGTGTAGAACTAACTTAGCCTGAGTTCTGAGGCAGTGTTTATAGGGCAAGTCATCAAGGTTACCTCTGGCATATTTATGAAAAGTTATAACTGAATCTTTGGAAGTCAAGAAGAGTAAGCAGTTTATAAGTGCAAGGTTCTCTCACCTTGAATCAGTAGCATTTTCCCCCTGCCCCCCACCAAATCTGTTTGGCAACCACCGTGTTTTGTAGCTATCACTGTGCAGAGAACAGAGAAAATGTAGCGGCAGCAGTGTCTCTCATTTGTTGACAAGGCCATTTGATATTACTGATCTTGTAATACAGCACCCACGCGTTGCACATTGCAAATATCTATCATTCTTTGTGAACAGTGACACTAGAACTATCCCTGTCGGGGTGTAGAGATAAGATCATTATTCTCATTTTCTAGATAAGGAAACTGAAATGAAATTCTTTGCCTAAGGTCAAAGAACAAATCACAGGCAGAATGAGATTAGGGCAGCCAGTTCTTGATTTTCAATCCTTTGCTCAGTCAAGGAAGTCATATTGTTTTACTCTATGTGGGAACTGATCATTATCAACAGAGGGAATAAGGCTGTTGCCCACAAGATGTCAGAAGACATGCTGAAAAATAAGAATTTGCTTAACCAACCATTTATTTATCTATAAAACAAGCTGCTTATTGTGCTGGCATTTTTCATTGTGTTTCTATTTATGTTTTGTCCCAATGTTAGTGTCTGGAGTGTCTATATTTTTTAAAAAAATCTAATTTTGAAATGTGTCAGCTTTCATACTTATTTGGTATGTTTGAATACCATGTTTCTTGCATGATAGAATTGGGGCAGGTTTTTCTTTGAGAGCTTTAAATTACACAGTCACACAACATTCCTTTCAAGCCAAAACTCCCTTTTCTGCTGCTTGAGACTGGGTGGAAACAATACCTTACTGTTAAAACAGAACTCAGCTGGACCTGTCAGCAACTGCACATAAATGCTCCTGGCTGTGGCGAATGATCTGGATCACACTGAGTAACTGGGGCTCATGATGCCACAAAGGAGCTGAATGCTTGTACATTTTCACCGTTTTCAAAAACCAAGAAATTAGATGTTGTCTTGAATGTAACTGTCTTTTCATATTATTTTCTTTCCTTTTAAAATGAAGATTTCAGGGCTAGAAAGATGGCTCAGTGTGTAAAGTGATTTCTGCACAAATATGAGGGTGGGATATTCGATCCTTAGCTCTCAGGTAAAAGTTGGCATGGCCAGTGCATATCTGTAACCATCAGTGCTCTCTCTCTCTCTCTCTCTCTCTCTCTCTCTCTCTCTCTCTCTCTCTCTCTCTCTCTCTCTCTCTGTGTGTGTGTGTGTGTCAGGGTGGGGCAGGACAGAGACAGAGAGTTCCCTGGTGCTCTTTGGTCAGTGTACCAAAAACAATAAGCTTCAAGTTCAGTGAAGTGAGAACCTTTGTCTCAAAATAAGAGGGAGAGGGAAAAGAGGCAGATCCACTGCTGCCCTCTGCCCTCCACCTGTACACACATTGGCAAGTGCATCTGCACACACATGTAGACAACACACACTCACACACACATAGAATAAAATTCTAGGGAAGTTTTCGCATGTTCTGAGAGTTTCTCTTTCCCATCTACATTTGTGTCAGACATCTCAGTAACTTATATTAATCTTACATATAAACACATACACATACCACTTTAAGTTCAATGGTTGTTTATTTAAGTAGTTTATTTCAAAGATGTTTATGTGAGTTGTGTGGGATGTGCAAGGTATTGGAAGTGCACAGCATGGGCCCTGCCCTTCAAGAGATACCTTTATTGGGATACCTGTAGGTGCATTTAAGTGGGTTATCTGATAGAAGCCAGGAGCATCAGTGGGCAGGACAGCCTTGCTGATGGATTTTAATGGATATCTAGAGGGAGAGGCAGCTGCTAGGCGAGCCATTCATAGGAAAAAGAATTCAAGTGAAGTTCAAGCTATGAATTAAGTTTCATGAAAAGACTGTTGAAACAACAACAACAACAGCAGCAACAACAGCTAAAGGATCCAAGGAGAGAAAGCAACAGCTATCAGAAAGATTTGAACATGAACGCAGAAACATGGGGGAACCTGGAGGCTGCTAAAGTCTACATTTAACTCAGTGTTAATGACATCAAGGCCCAGTGGGACCAGCATGCATTTTGCTTGTGTATTAAATTGTAGCCCAGATCTCTCCCCTTTTCATGTGACTCTTTATACTACAAAATTCACACTGCGCTTGAAAAGTCTACCTGTATTTCCAAATGTTCGTATCTGGTTAAGTTAGTAAAGAGTTCAGACCTGTATTAAGGAAAACCTGGCAAACATTTAATTAGGCTTTCTTTATAATCAATAGGAATTGCCACAGCTGTATCAATCATTGTGATTTTTCATCCTTGATCGAGGAAATAACACAGAATATTTTAACTCTTTATTCATCTATTGATTTAAATCTCTTGCTTGGAAGCCTTTCAATCTTTTGTGGCCCATTAAAGAGGAATCCATAAATTTGTGTTTAATGTACACACAGTCCACTTCAATTTGGAGACATGAGATGGGCCATCTTGTTTAAAAATGGGAATTAAAAGAATTGCTTTTCATCATTTCCAATTACAGATCTATTGGCTCACTAGACATTGCAGCTATAATTGATGCACTTTTCTTTTTGATAAATGGCAAAGCTTAAATTTTCAGGCCAATAACTTATATAAATCGTGGCTATACTTTATATTTTGCTTCCACTTCTGGAATTTTTTATTACATTGTGGAGAAATGAATTGGGACTGACGTGGTATTGTTTACAGCTTTCTTCGATTTTTTTTTTTTTTTTTTTGTTAGCCTTTTAATCCAGATACAGGAATCTATTATGAGCTAAATTCTCCACGGTAATAAAAGCCTTCTACTTGGAGATTATAATGCAGGCCAATTAACCATGACCCAAGAGTCAGACAGTAGCACTGGTAATTTGACAGATAAGGGTATCAGGGAGTATACTATACACTTAAAAATTACAATTTAAGATACTGATATTCTCTTTAAGAGAGCTAATTGTGCACTTGCCTTTTGTATTTTAATAAAAAGAAATGGAAGTAAGTTTCTCCAAATTCAGATGATGTCTTTTTATTACCATATTGTATTTTTGCTATCAACATAGACAATTGGATCTTCTATTTAAAACCGAGTGGTACAGAGCAGCAGTTCTCAAACTGTGTGGCAACCACTTTGGAGGTCACATTTCAGATATCCTACTTAACAGATATTTATATTGTGATTCGTAACAGTAGTAAAATTATAATTATGAAGCAGCAGCAAAAAATAATTTTATGGCTGGGGGTCACCACAACATGAGGAACTGTATTAAAGGGTTGCAGCATTAGGAAGGTTGAGAACCACTGGAGGCCTGCCTGAAAATGTAAAATAGAGCTTACCCTAGTGGTTGACTCAATAAGCGTGCTTGTATCAGGATGTTTAAATGAACTTTTTTTTGCACAGGCTGTCAGGTAAAGTATAAATAAAACTCTAAAGTCAGATTCTTATAGTCAGTCCCCACAAAGGAATTGGCTAACGATAAAGATGAGTTCTGTTGCTCCAGGGCCCTTCAGCTCATTAAAGACTTCAGCACACGTCCATGCTCCTCAGCCTCTGTCCTATCAGGAGAACGTTGCTGCTATTTGATTGATGTTTCAAAACCTAGCTCCTGTATCCAGAACCAGCTCGGAAGAGCTGTATGTTTCTTTAATAGTTGCCAATGCCTTCGCTAAGTGAAAGAAAACCTGACACAAATTAATTTCAGCCCTACCTTTGAGGTTAGAAAGCCATGCGTGGCTGACTCCAAGGACTGAGATTTACTTTCTCAATCAATACTGCTTCTCACCGGGCTGCGTGTCTTCTCCTGTCAGTTTCCTCCCTGCTGGACACACAAATTATAGCAATAGTTCAAAACCTCCAGCAGCAAAACCAAAACCAGAACAGCTCCAGAAAAAAAAAAAAAAAAAAGATAACAGCAAAATTCTTGGGGACAGTGGGAATGCTGTTAGCAAGAGAGAGTGATCGGTGACCAACAAGAGCCCACAAAGTTTCCCATGTAACTCATTCTACCAGAAAGTAATACAGTTCATTGTCCCCAACGACGCTGCAGGATTTGCTTTTGGGTTAAGTAATATCGTGTAATTGCACATGTCTGCCACAGTCTAGGCTCTGTGGAGCTGCTTTTTTGTTGCGTTGTGCTGGATCTTTCTCCTATGAATCCAGACTGAAGGGCCTGAAGGGCAACTCCACAGTGAGTGGCATTGGTATTGTGGGGTTTCTTATAATATTGTAAGCTCTACCAAGCATTTTACTCTGTTTCAGTCTTCCCATTATTAGATTTCCTGGGGTTGCGGGCGGGGAAGAGAAGGGTGAGTTGTGCTTGTCTGAAAACCTTATGCTGTTATCTCTGGATGCTGTGATGTCTGAGCTAGACCAGAATTTTCTTCCTTCCATTGCTAGAAAAGATTCAGTTCTATAGTTTTCTTCAATGACATGTGCTGGCTTCTCAAGCTTGGCATGTTTTAGTGTTACCCTGACTCCTTCATTTTTCTTCTCTCTTTCCTTCAGTCTGATCTCTTGAGTGTCCCTGCTTCCCCACCACAAATTTTGGGTGTATCTCTTTTTGTAAATTTCATATTTTTTGTGAGAAATTAAAAAGATGCCATTTTGTGTGTGTGTGTGTGTGTGTGTGTGTGTGTGTGTGTGTGTGTGTGTGTGAAAATTTCATTTCATACAGTGACAAACAACCACAAAAGAGGTTTGGGTTTAGTGATGCATTTATTGACAGGTTTTGTTTTGTGTTCCAGTTTTGGATGAAGGTGTTGTGAAACACTACAGGATAAGACGACTGGCTGAAGGTGGCTTTTTCCTCACCAGGAGGAAAGCCTTTTCAACCTTGAATGAATTCGTGAGCTACTACACTACCACAAGCGATGGCCTGTGTGTCAAGCTGGAGAGGCCATGCTTAAAGGTGAAATTATTCCAGCTAAGATCATTTATCTTTAAACATAACGTTTTCCTCTCAGACTTCAAGAATTTGTCATTTTGGTTACTTAGGGCAGGAATAGGGAAATTATGGCCCATGAGTCAGGACTATGCTATGTTAATTGTTAAAGATTATGTCTTGTTCTCTTTCTTTCTTTCTTTCTTTCTTTCTTTCTTTCTTTCTTTCTTTTAACAAGAGGCATGTTGATTTCTTTACTATCTTTAGCTGTTTTGTGTCTGATATGTCAGTGGTTCTCAACCCTTTTGGGGGTGTGTTGAATGACCTTTTCACAGGGGTCACCTAAGACCATTAAAAAACACAGATATTTACATTAAAATTCATAACAGTAAAAACATGTTATGAGGTAGGAATGGATATAATTTTATAGTTGGGAGTCCCTCAACATGAGGGACTGTCTTAAATGGTCACAACATTAGGAAGGTTGAGAAGCACTATATTAGAGTTTGATGGCTGTAATAGAGATATAATATGTGTAATAAACCTGACAATGAGTTCTACTAGCCATAGTATCCTGTGACCAAACAGACCAAAGCAACCAAGGAGGAAACATTTATTTTGGCTGCACACTGGGGCAGAGCATCACAGTGGCAGGAGCTTGTCATTGAGGAGGTTTTCCCTTCATGGTAGACAGGAAGTATATAAAAGGGAGAATATAGGAAGAGGCTAGGATGAGAGATGAAGCTCCCTGGAAATACCCCCACTACCATCCAATAGACCCTTGTCCTTCCTTTAAGCATGCCTAGGAAGGCTATCCTTTTATAAAAGCACCAAGGATCAAGTCTTCGATTATACCAGAGCTTTTGGGACTTAATTGACCCTTTGGACATGTTACAGAAGACATACCTAGAGGTTTGTTTAAACTAATCTCTTAGGTCAGTGGTTTTGAACTTTCTTAATGCTGTGACCCTATAATCCAGTTCCTCATGTTGTGGTGACCCTCAGCCATAAAATTACTATTTTGTACTTTATAATCATATTGCTATTGTTATGAATCAGAATGTAAATATTCTTGGAGGCAGAAGTTTGCCACAAGTTGAGAACTGCTGTTTTGGGAATTTCTTAATCCAGTCAAGTTGGCTAATCATGGCCATGCCAGTTTTATTTACTGAATTGTGCCCAGTCCATCCCTAAACTACTACTTATTAACTAAAGTAAATGAGTGAATGGAAAAAAATAAAAATGACAAAAATAAAACTCAAGAGCGATAGTTTCATTTTGCAAATAAATATATATAAATATATATGTATATATAAATATATATATGTATATATATATATATATATATATATATATATTTGACGCATATAATAAAAAAGTAGATTCCTAGTTCAGCTTCACCCTGAGAGGCTCCAGCGAGGTTGGAGGCTGGATGACACTGAGTGCTGGTGGAATAGATGGACATAGGGCTGCAGCATGAGAGAGGATTGGCTTAAAGAGTCAACAGTACAGATTTTAACTTACCACATTTGAGTTTTAGAGTCAGTATTTTTCTTAAAAAGTAAAAGACCTTTCAATCAAAATGATGTGTGTGTGCATGTGTGCGTGTGTGCATGTGTGTGTGTGTGTATGTGTGCCTGTGTGTGTGTACACTTAAATACCATGGTGTGCATAGAGAGGTCAGAGGTCAGCTTTGTGTAGTCACATCTCTCCTTCTACCTCCACAGAGATTCTGGGAATCAAACTCATACCATCAGATTTGCGTGGGCAACATCTTTGCCCTCTAAGCTAGCCCCACATCTTTGTTCTGACAAGTATTCTCGCTGTTCTCTGAAACAGGTACAGGTCCCAACTCCTTTTGATTTGTCATATAAGACGGTGGACCAGTGGGAGATAGATCGCAACTCCATACAGCTTCTGAAGAGACTGGGATCTGGCCAGTTTGGAGAAGTTTGGGAAGGCCTGTGGAATAACACCACGCCAGTGGCTGTGAAAACATTAAAACCAGGTATGAGAACATCAAAGGTTCAATGGCATCCATTGGTTTTCTTTTTATGACAAATTCCTATTGTAAATGCCATAGATGTCATAGGACAGTCAGTGCGGAGAGCAAGCAGAGGGTGGCATCATTCTAAACCAGGTGACTATAAAATAGATAGCTTTTAAAATAGGAAGACAAGGGCATGCTCTCACTCCAGTGAAGCTTAAAATGCTGCCAGCTCTGTATTTTGAAAAGTTAGGTACCTTGTAATTTACTGACTAAACATACTTTATAAATCAGAGGTAGGGGCAGAAGATATTGCTCAGTTTGTAAAATCTTGACACACAAGCAGAGGGACCTTACTTTGACCCCTAGCACCCATGTGAAAAGGCAGATATGGCAGCACACACCTGCAATCCCAGCACTGGGTAGGTAGACACAGTAGTACTCTTGGGGCTTTCTGGCTTGCCAGGGTAGCTGAATCTGTGAGCTTAAGTCAGTGAGAGATTTTGTTTTAAAGTGATAGAGGGAGACACTTGATGTTCACCTCTGACTCACACACACACACACACACACACACACACACACACACACACACACAAACACACACATATGCATGCATGCATTCACATGTATAGGAACACATATGCATGTGCATACATAATCAGATGATAAGCTAGTATTATTCAAGGAATAAAATTCCTTATTAAAGATGAACTGAATGAATAACTCTTTTGAGTGAGATTCTGGGATCCTCCTTTGAGCCCTTCTTGATTTCTTTGGGTATGTTGATTGTAGCATGGTTATCTTGCATATTGTGACTAATGTCCACTTATGAGTGAGTACTTACCACAGGATCTTTGTTGCACAGCTGGGCTGCCTTGTCTTGTCTAAAAGGGACAGAATGCACTTAGTCCTGCTGTGACTTAAGGTGCCAGGGTGGGTTGCTACCCCTTAGGATCCCCCCTTCTCTGAGAAGGAGAGGGGAGAATGGAGGGAGGGGAGTGTGAAGGTGGGACTAGGAGGAGAGTGGGGAGGGGGCTAGTATCAGGCTGCAAAGTAATTAAATTAAAAAAATAAAGAAAAGAAATAAAGATGAACTGTACATAATTAAAATAGTGACAATGCTAAGACCACTCTAGTAAAGTTATTATAAAGACTAAATTAGGTCATTAGCAGAGATGAATTGTATAGTGCCTGGTTCAAAGTCAGTAATGGAAAAGTATATTGTTATTTTTATTACAATGTTGGTAAGTGGCAGAGCTTCTGACCTATATTTATCATTGTTGTTTTATACTCGATAGAAATGACATTCTATGGGTGCACAACATGAGGCTCTGGCCACCTCATATCTATCTCTGATAATACTTCAAGGATCATAACTACAGGCTGGGCTGCAGTGCTCTGTGGACCTTCATTATTTCCTAGTCCACAGTGCTTAAAGATTCTAGAAGCCTCCTGCTGACTGGGACTTGAGAATTTGGCATTCCTTAGATGCTAGTCTGTATAGTACCATGTTTTTTCTAATTCTCTGGTAAGGCACTTTTAAGAACCCAAAGGAATTGGCAAGAGGAGCCCAGGGACATTTGAAATAGCATCTTGAATATGACACAAAGTTGCTGCATTTAACTATTTCAGACTTTCAGCTTTTGATAGTGTTATATTCTTTTTTGTTGACACCATATTTTTGTTAAACATTTTTGATATTTTTTATAGTTCCATGCATGTATATAATGTACTTTTTAATCATATTAACATACTCCATTATGCTCTCATTTTCTGCTTTGCTATCACTGAATTTCTTCTTCCTCTCCTCTTTTTATGTCTCCTTCTCTGTCTCTGTGTCTTTGTGTCCATCCGTCTGTCTGTCTGTCCGTTCGTCCGTCTCTCTCTCTCTCAATGATCAACTAAGTTGAGTCAGGGTTGTTTGTAAAAGTCTGGGTAGGTGATATTTCCTGGAACATGGGAAACTTATCAGAGGCTATACCATTGAAGAAAATGATTCTCTTTCCATTAGAAGCCATTAAGTTGCAGAAGCTCCCCAGGAAGGGGTGGGGCCTCATGAGCTCCTTCCCATCCATAATAGAACATTGACAGGTCCAACTGTGAGCAGGTCTTATACAGGCAACCACAGGTACTATGAACACGTGAGTGCCGCAAGGGCCATGCTGTGTTCAGAAGATAGTGTTTCACAGAATTCCTGCCTATCCTCAATTCTTACGATATCTTCTACTCTTCTTTTCTCTGTTTTGGAATGTCCCCTGAGCCTTGGAGTGACAAGTGACATGGATGTCCTGTTTAGGTATGAGCTCTCAACAGTCACTATTTCTTAGTATTTTGACTTTTTATGGGTGTCTACATTAACCCACCACATAAAGAAGCCGAGAGAAGCACTAATCTAGGAATATAAACAAACATTTACAAGGAAACTTGGCAATATGTTCATTTAGTAAAACAAAAGTAGTAGGTTTCTCCCTCAAGCCTATGACCTACTAGCCATAGGTTTTTTTTTTTTTTTTTAAACCAGATTTCCAGTATAGGCACAGTTTTCTTCCCATATACAGGACCTTAAATCCAATCAAAAAAAAGCATCTGGTTATTCCCATAACAATCTTGCCACGATTGCCATAGTGGCACTGTCATTCTATGGAAGCATAAGATGAGATACTGACCACCCCTGACAATACGGCAAGGGTCATAACCACCAGTTAGATGCATCTTACATGGCAGCTCAGTATTCTAGCATGCGAACTCTACAGCTGAGCCCAGTCAAATGCTGGCTTTCTTCTCCAGCAGCCTGCACTGCGTCCTCTCCATATCCCCAAAACTGAAAGCTGCCGAGTGGAGGGAAGGCTTCCAGCTTAGTCCCAGTTTGATTTCTCTATGCTGTATTTTGATGACTGCTTTCATCAAATGCAAAAGCCACATAAAAATCATCATGGACTAGGGCTCCTGGGCAGCAGCACTCCATCTGATTGCAATGTTGGAGAAGTTACGCAGGACTCTACGTAGATTGTGCTACTTTAGAAAGGAATTGTAGTTAAGAATGAAATGTAAATTCTTTTTTCCTTCTAAGACCTCTGCATTGCCTCCTCAGATAGCCATTAGCTTCCAAGGGAAATAACTTAGTTGCTTGGATCTAACTTAGCAAGCAAATGAAGGGTTAAATATTGTTTGTGGCACAGGGCATTGTGAAGAAATCTAACTGAGTCATCAAGGGTGCTATGAACTGAAAATGTCAGAGTATTACAGAGTAACAGGTAAGAGCAAGAAGTTCAGGGTAAGATAAACCTGAGTTCAAACTTGGCTCTGTCCTTCTGTGCCTCTGGACAGTTCACTGAGCTTTCTGTATTTCCCCATTGGGACGTGGGGATCCTTAGCAGTTCCTCATTGCTAGAGTTTTATGAGGGCAGATTAAGTCAATGGACACAAAGGTTATGCCAGAAGTTCTTAATGGAGTCTTAGCTTCCAGCTCCAGAGAGATGCAACTCTCAAGCGCAGGCCTGATCCTACTGGAAATCAGTCCCAGCATTCACTTCTGCTGGGTGTGACATTTGAGAAACACTTGTATGTGGCTAGATGCCACCCAGTGGCTCTCAGTGAGGATGATCTATTCCAGCATTGATGTTTTTGCAGTCACCATGCAGTACAATTCTACCTGCTAATCTTGTTGACAACTGAGATGAAACTTTATTGCATGATCTAATTGTTATTTTCCAAAGATAAACAGCAAGCTATCTGTCCTAACATTGCTCTCTAAGGGAGACCTCCTGGAGGTCAAAAGAAAACAATAACAACAACAACAACAACAACAACAACAAAAATGTCATATTTCTTATGCAAAAACAAAAAACAAAAAACAAAAAACAAAAAAAACAACCCAGCCATGATGGTTTGCTCCTCAACAGGAATAATTATTATTGATTTACAGTGTAATAGCAGCAAACAGCTTTGGCAATTGGTTAAATGTCTTCACTTTACTGGGGCCATTAATCAATCTTAGCAGCTATTTATTGCCTAGCAGACTACCACACAATAAAGATGAGCCTGAAATCAACTCCCACACTAGCTTTGACAGGCAAAAATTAATATTTAATGTCGCATTACTAGATCACTTGAGATTGGGACTCCCTTACAGCTATAGCAGGTCTGGCCACAAAGGGGTGCTCTGAGTGATCCTCACTGGGGCTCCCACCATGTTTCAACTTTAGCACTTATAGATAGCTTGACTTGGGAATATTATGTGTCCTATAGACATCATATGAATGATGATTATAACTACTGCTGTCACTCTAACCTTCATGAATATGTGATAAAAAAGAGAATAAGTTCTGAGACAAAAGACCTGGAACAGACAGGAGCTCCACAAGAAGACCAACAGAGCCCACAGATCTGGGCTCAGGGGGGCCTTCAAAGACTGATCCCTGCTCAGATATAGTCAATAGGCTATGGGTCCCATAATATTGGGAGTAGGGGCTGCCTTTGACATGGACTCTGTTACCTACTCATTGATCTGCTAACCCACAGAGGAAGAGGATACAGGCAGTCCAGAGGAGACTTGATAGGCTAGGGTCAGATGGTAGGGGAGGAGGCTTCTTCCTTTCTGAGGACTAGGGGAGGGGGGAGGAGGAAGAGGAAGGGAGGGTGGCAAGGGAGGAGATGAGGGAGGGGCTACAATTGGGATGTAAAGTGAATAAATTAAAAATAAATTTAGTAAAACATCTTGTACAATAAAAGATCCTCCAGAGGAATCTCCATACCTAATCTCAAGCTGTATTATAAAGCAACAGTAATGAAAGCAGCATGGTCCTGGCACAGCAATAGTCTGGTTGATCAGTAGAATAAAATCAAAGACCCAGAAATGAATCCACACATTTATGGTCACTTGATTTTTGACAAAGAAGTCAAATCTACTCAATGGAAAAAGGATAGCATCTTCAACAAATGGTGCTGGTATAACTGGATGTCTACATGTAAAAAAATGCAATTAGACACATATTTGTCACCATGCACAAAACTCAAGTCCAAGTGGATCAAAGACCTCAACATAAAACCAGAGACATTAAGTCGACTAGAAGAAAAAATGGGGAAGAGCCTGGAACACATTGGCATAGGAGACAACTTCCTGAACAGAACAACAGCCCAGGCCTTAAGGGCAACAATTAGTAAATGGGACCTCATGAGACTGAGAAACTTCTATAAGGCAGGAGACACTGTCAAGAGAACAAAATGACAGCCTACAGACTTGGAAAAGATCTTCACCAACCCTTCATCTGACAAAGGTCTAATATTCAAAATATATAAAGAACTCAAGAAATTAAACATCACCAAACCAAATAACCCAATTGAGAAATGGGGCTCAGAACTAAACATAGAATTCTCAACAGAGGTATATTGAATGTCTGAGAAACACTAAAAGAAGTGCTCAATGTCCTTAGTCATCAGGGAAATGCAAATCAAAACAACTCTGAGATTCCATCTTACACCCATCAGAATGGCTAAGATCAAAAATTCAAGCAACACCACATGCTGGCGAGGATGTGGAGAGAGAGGAACACTCCTTCATTGCTGGTGGGAATGCAAACTAGTACAGCCACTTTGGTGCTCTCTCAGGAAACTGGGAATAAAGCTTCCTCAAGACCCAGCTATTCCACTCCTTGGAATATACCCAGAAGATGCTCCAGCACACAACAAGAACATTTGCTCAACCATGTTCATAATAGCCTTATTCATAATAGCCAGAACATGGAAACAGCCTAAGTGTCCCTCAGTAGAAGAATGGATAAAGAAACTGTGGTACATTTACACTATGGAATACTACTCAACTATTAAAAACAAGGAATTCCCGAAATTTGTGGACAAATGGATTGAACTAGAAATGATCATACTGAGTGAGTTAACCCAGAAGCAGAAAAAGTCAAATGGTATATACTCACTTATATCTGGACACTAGCACAAGGGGCATGTCCCATGAATGTCTTCACTTACCATGAAAGTGGGACAGAAGGGAAGACTTCCTTCCTATTGGGACTCTAGGTGAGAGAAGCATGCGAGAATGGGGAAATAGAAGGATCCAGAGGGTCCTAGAAACCTATAAGAAGAACATTATGATGGGCAGATCTAGACCCAGGGGTCCTGCTCAAATTATGGCACTAGTCAAGGACAATACATGCAGTAAACTTCAAACCCCTACCCAGATCTAGCCAATGGACAGGACATTCTCCACAGTTCAATGGAAAGTGAGGACTGACTTTCACACAAGCTCTGGTGCCCCATATTTGACCATGTCCCCTTGATGGGGAGGCCTGGTGGCACTCAGAGGAAGGATAGCAGCCTATCAAGAAGAGACTTGATACCTTATGAGCATATACAGGGGGAGGAGGTCCCCCTCAGTCACAGTCATAGGGGAGGGGAGTAGGGGGAAAGCAAGAGGGAGGGAGGAATGGGAGGATACAAGGGATAACAATTGAGATGTAATATGAATATATTAATAAAATATGTTAAAAAAGAAAAAGAGAGTAGGTACATTTCTTTTCCTCTTTATGACCTTGTCTCCTTTTCTCAGCCAACAACAACAAAAAAATACAATTAAAGTGTTTGATTTTCTTAAGAGTATATAAAATCACCATCATCATCATTATCATCATTGGTAGTATCAGGAGCAACAGTTTGGGTCCAAGTATTTTGGGCAGTGTTCAAGATCAGCCAACTTGTTCAAGACTACAAAGGGAGCTAGTAGTAGAGCTACAATTGTTGCAGAATTCAAGTTGGAGCCTGGAGGCTTAACTTCTACACTTTGTAAGGGTAGAATGTTTCACTAGTTAGTGTAAAATAGCATCACATTGAAAAATAAGTCACAGTGCAACCCTTACAGTGTCAAAATGTGTCCATATCTGGGTTCAGATATCAACTGTGAAGTCTTTACCTGGAGCAGGTGATGAATGGAGTGGTGTCCTGAGTGACTATCAAGATATCATCAATTATGGTAATACTTCCGGAACATTATATACTAAAAATAGGAGATTTAAAAATTACTGTTGAGATGTAAACTCCAGGCATGCTTCCATCTCCTTTTTATTTGATATTAATTCTTTGATACATTGCATATGAGTTACAGTTGGATCATTTAAAATCAATTTATGTATTAATGAGTTTTTAAAGGAGGCATCAGAGCCTCAAACCTTTAGGGTTCTGATAGAGGAACTGGAATAACACAGGAGAAAATGTTGGGCACTAGTTTCACATTAAACATATAAAATGATGAAAGACAATTGTTAGCTTTTGGAAATGTCCTTGAATATTTCTTACTTGACCTACGGCCTACATTTCTATAAAGTCAAGGAAAGTAATATGGCAAAGTCATTGAATTTAGGTGTTTGTTTGTTTTTTTTTTAGCTGTTCCCAGAGTGGGCACCAAGGACAGGGCACCAGTCAGTCCTCTCTGGATCTGAGACCAAGAGCACTGGCTGGAATAATTAAACATTCTGTGTCTGCCTGTGTTTGTGTTCATGGGCACTCTCTCTTTGTGTGAAGATGCCGATCTCATGCCAGCAGCTACCCTGTCAGCATCTGTCTGCCCTTTCATTTGTCATGTGGACCTGAATCCACTTGCTCTTCATCTCGACATCGGTGCACATAAACTGCATACTCCTGACACAATGGCACATGTGTAGTAATTAGGTTGCCCCGGCTGAACTGATCCCATTCTTTGATAACTCTGAAGATTTGTGGCATTGAGGCTCTTACATTACTGAGAGGCGCAGAGATTGCTTGGTGATTCCCACCAGGCTGCTATGGGGATAGGAGTGCCTCAGTGACATAAAGTGATTTCCTCCTCTTCTTGTTTCAGGTTCAATGGATCCGAATGACTTCCTGAGGGAGGCGCAGATAATGAAGAGCCTAAGACATCCAAAGCTTATCCAGCTTTATGCTGTTTGCACTTTAGAAGATCCAATTTATATTATTACAGAGTTGATGAGACATGGAAGTCTGCAAGAATATCTCCAAAGTAAGCTGAAGCCTTAATAAAAGGAAGAATCGAAGAAATTCAGTGTAGCTTGTCCCATAAATGTCAATTTAGCAAGCCTTCTATAACCCAAAGGATGTTTCCGATGTGTGCATCCATGAGAATGAATGTTGCAACATTGACCAGCTCAACTACTATTTAATGGAATATGTTCTGTGTTCTCAAAAGAGGGGAAATATTTATGTAGTGGAAGATCAAATTGTTCACACTAGACATATCAGTGTACTTAAATGTAGTGTTGGCAGCTGGTGAATGTCTATTTTGTGTGTTTCCTTCATGAACTAATTGAATATTATTAGTCATGAACCAATATTTTCTATGGGGTAGTTTGTGTACATGGAATACTTTCAATAATGACAAAAAAAAAAAAAGAAAGATATCATAGGCTCTCTGTTTTTAAGTTTTTATGTGTGTGTGTGTGTGTGTATGTGTGTGTGTGCATGTGTGTGTGTGTGTGTGTGTGTGTGTGTGTGTGTGTGTGTGTGTGTGTGCTGGTGGTATTTGAAGCTACTTCCATGGCTAGGCAACATTAGAATTTTCAGACTAAAAAGTAGAAATATAGTATTTTTGTATTCCTCCATTTGATTCCAGCAGTCACAGTAAGGGCACTGTGATATTTATCACAAATGACGCATTCAAAAAATAATAAAATAATAAGTGTTGAAACAAGATGTTCAGATTTGAGAGAAATCATTACAAGAGTAATTTATGCTTGAAAAATAGAGACTTCCTCTAGGTTTTGCAATGTCGGAGCAGGACTGATAGGCTGTGAGCAATGAGAAAAGAGGAATGAAGGGTTCCGAAAGATAAGAGCACCTCTGCTTTCAAGGGGGCCCTGTGCAACTGCTAATTCTAAATTGCAAAGAAAAAAGGAATAGAGATCATGATGTGTCCTACCTAGTGCTGTGAAAACAGAAATGTGCTGAGATCCCTTGCTTGTGGTCACTACACTTCCCCACCTCAGACTAGTGACCCACTGCAGAAGCATTAATAGCCACTGATGCTTCTTGTCTTGTTTCTAAGACAATGCAAAAGAGTGACTCTGTCATATCCATTAAAGTGCTTTGCAAATATCACCTGTCGCAGCCGTATTAGGTAGAATTGTGAGTTCCCAGTATTTAGGCCTGTCATGAGCATTGAATTAGTACTTGTTTTCTCTGACTTGTCTCTGGTTCTTCCCAGTTTGTGTGATGTCCATCCTCAGATTTCTCAGCAAGACAGGGTTCCAGATAAGATGTTCTCCTGACATAATTTATTTTCTTGTTAAGTTTATCTAGTCTTGGTGTTTAGATGCTCATGCTTATCTATATCCTTTTTGACTTTCTTGAGCATACTTATATTGTTATTTCTAAGTCATTGTCCTGTATGTCATCTAAGTTGTTTTCCCAGGAAACACTACCGTGGTAGCACTAAGTTTTGGAGGAAATATATTATGTTTTTTTTTTTTTTTTTTTTTTTGTGCATTATATTTCTGTAAAAGGATCTAGTCATCCAGACTTGAGTTTTTGTTTTTGTTTTTGTTTTTGTTTTTTTTTTTTTTTGGTCTGTATATTTGTCCCACTTTTGTACAGTGGCTGTTTACATTGCTGTTGGCTGTGACACAAACTTGCCTGGTTATGGACCAGACGATTGGTGTTTGAGATTCAGTCCAGGGACCACTAGGGTATGCAAACGAGGTCTCAGATATGGTGCAAGCTAAGCTAGCGCTAGGTGTAGCTTCTGAGCACAGCAACAGACCTTGCAGAGAGTGAGCAGGTGCTTGCTGCAGATACTTACAGGTCCATGGAAGGCTTTCACCATCATGCAGCTGGTCCTTAGGTGATCGAGGCTGAGGTCACAGTGGGAGTAGGCGGTGCTCCTTGTAGGAAGCAATGCAAGTCTTATGAGGTTCTGAGGTAGTTGGGGCTGGGGCTGTGATGGTGATGCGTGTTGCTAACTTGGGCAGGCTCATTTGGCTCCCTGTGACCCTTAAGTGGCCAAAGCTTGAAGTCTGGGTTCCAGTGTGGGCAGACGTTGCTACCTGAGGAAGGTGCACAGCACTCTGCATGTTCCTCTGGTGGATGAGACTAGATTAGGCTTTCTTCTCAGTTCCATCTTAGTTGAGCCCTTGGCTGGTTGACTGTCAGGTTCTGAAATGTAATCTCACTGTTGGTCCCTTGATTTTTCATGATCCTCTTTCCTGTCTCTGTTTTTAACTCCTTGGTTGGTAATCACCTTAGAGCATTATTGAGTCATTTATCTTGCCTAAATGTAAGTCCACAAGGGCAGGAAGCTGTCTCTGTTTCGGTGTCCCAGCCATGTCTGGTGCACAGTGGTGTGCACTAATTCACGGTGACTGACTGAATAGTTAAGCTGAGATCAGCCATAAATGAACAAGATTGGCATTTGGAGTTAGCTGGTTTTGAGACCCCAGGTGGAAAAGCCCTAGTTGGTACATTGGAAACTTCATCTCTGAGAATTTCTTTGGCCTGTTATTGTGGTTTCCTCAGGGCTATGAACCTTGTCTCCTTCTGGATAGGCCACTGGGGCATGTTTACTGAGGCCTTTATCTTCACAGATACCTTACAAATAGGAGCGTTGATAAATGTATTGTTGTTACATCCAATTCTTTATCAACCAGGAAGTAAAAATCTCAATAAAATAACCGTGAAAGGATTCTGCTACTCATATGTAGCCCATTGTCGTAGCTGTTGATGAGCTAAAAGACTCTTTAGTGATAGAGTGTGATAGATTTCCTTCAGAAGATAAAACCTGCTGCAACTTTGCTCTGGTTTTGATGCATGGTGGTTTGTGGGAGCCCTGGGACATGAAGTGGTTCTTAGGCCAATGTGCTCTTCAGAATAGCAAAGCAAAATTTCCAGTCTTCTGGGATTCGGCTTGTTGGTGAAAACCTTCCATACCCTCTGTAATAGAATTGCAGTGTAATCTACTGTAATATCTTATGTGGTTCATTTAAAAAATTCTCTAAGCACACAGACATCCTAATTCTGAACATGAATGTTTAGCCAAAAGAATGGAAAGGTGTAGACTACACAGTCACACTACGATAAAGTGAGAACATTTCTGTTGCAAGGCAGCAATATTAGAGAGCAGTGCAGTGCAGGGGAAGAAGGGGGAAGCAGAAATCTGGCTTCAAGTATAAGCAGCCAAATTTCTCTACTGATAAATACTCAGGGCAAAAGATATTATTTTTGTTTTCACCCAACCCAAGTAGTGCAAGTCTTAAATAAACACGGACGGTTTATACAGGCCTCTGAACAATGAAACTATGATGTGTATTAGTTTTATATTGCTTTCTACTGAAATTATTAGCTGGGTGTATTCTAAATTGTGCAGATTTCATTATAGACTAAAACTAGACAGTACAGTGTGACAGTATAGTGCAGCACTGATGTGAGTTGGGCTGTTCCTTCCAATGTTTGCCTGCAAGCATTTCAGAGTCAGGTGAAAAACAACCATTTACACAGTCATAATTAATATTTGTAAAAGAATCTTCACATCTGAGACACCCACAAACTCAAACATGTTACATACATTTTGGGGCAAAATAAATATTTACAGCCTGACTTATTGACCCTTCAATATATACCATTTAGGAAAACCTGAGAATTCAGGTACTATAGTGGATTATGGGTAGCAACATACGTACTTCACTAAAAGCATCTTACTGAAACTTAAAGGGAGAGCATATCTAAATTTGGCTTAGTTTGTTGAGCTTTCTCTTTCCCCTCAATCAGTAATTACAGAGCATCTAACACAAATCAAGCAATGATGTTTCTTTTAAGGAGTAGCACTTTCTGTTTTCGTAAGTTAGGTCCTGACACTTGGTTCATGGTTTTCACGCACAGTTTGTTGAAGTAGACGACAGCAGGCAGGTGTATTAGTTTCATCATTGTCTCCTTCAGTCAAATATAACTGCAGAACTGTTGTATTCAGAATGTCTTAGTAATTCTCTGATGTTGTGTGCTGAAGGGTCACAGCAAGGCATGTCGAGGTGGGCAGCACAGACCATCTCCAGAGAGTATAACATTTCAGACTCAAACACTCCTGCGTTAGACTCTCTAGTCTACAGCCTATTCCTATGGCTAGTCAGAAGCCCTGTGACTTAGAAATAATGTAAACAAAAGTTCACATAGTAAGTGTATGAGATAGCAACAGAAGAGAGCATGTACATTATGTCTTAAAAACAAGCAAACAAACAAAACTACAGTAGTTTCTTTGTGACAGGTGTTTTTTTCAGATTATTTACAAATATAAACTTGACTCATTTTCTTATGAGGAAATATTCTCATTTTACAATTAAAAAAAAAACAGGCATGTGAAGGTTAACAACTCATTTAAGGTGGACCATGGCTTCTGCTTTAATGTCATGGATAGTGCCGATATTGTTCTTCTAACCTCAATTAGTTGTCTGTTGTTATTCTGCAAACATTATGTCAGTTGTTATCATCAGTGTGCTGGCTAGTTTTTTTTTTTATTAGTTTATTTGTTTATTCACTTTTTATTCTGGTTGTAGCCCCCATTCCCCTCTCCTCCCAGTCCTGTCCTCCCTCCCCCATCCCTCTTCCCCTATTCCTTTGAAAAAGGGAGCCCCCTTACCTACCCACCCCAGCTCATCACGTTGTATCAGGACTGAGTTCATCCTCTTTGCCTGTGGCATGGCAAGGCAGTCCTGTTAGCGGGAAGTGATTGAAAAGCAGGCAACAGAGACCATGTCAGTGACAGCCCACATGAAGCCTGCGCTGCCTATCAGCTACATTTATGTAGAGAATCTAGGTCCAGTCCATGCATGGTCCTCAGTTGGTGCTTCAGACTCCACGGCCCCCTCTGGGTTAATTGGCTTTCTTGGTCTTTTTGTGGAGCTCTTGTCACTTCCTGGTCCTTTTATCTTTCCCCCCACTTTTCCACTAGACTCCCTATGTTTCGCTGGGAGTCTCTGAATTTGTTTCTAAGTGCTGCTGGGTGGAGCCTCTCAGAGGGCAACTCTGCTAGGTTCCTGTCATATGTGTCTTTCTGGATCTGGGTTACCTTACTCAGGATGATCTTTTCTAGTTCCATCCATTTGCCTGCAAATTTCATGATGTCCTTGTTTTTGATAGCTGACTAGTATTTCATTGTGTAGATGTATCAATTCTTCAGTTGAGGACATCTATGTTGTTTCCAGATTTTGACTATTACAAATAAAGCTGCTATGAACATAGTTGAGCAAATGTCCTTGCTGTGTGGTGGCGCATCTCTTGGGTGTATGCCCAAGAGTATTATACCTGGGTCTTAAGGTAGAGCTATTCTCAGTTTTCTGAGAAAGTGCCAGAATGGTTTCCAAAGTGGTTGTACAAGTTTGCACTCACACCAGCAATAGAGGAGTGTTCCCCTTTCTCCACAGCCTCACCAGTGTCCTGGCTAGCTAAAATCATCTGAGAGGAGAGAGCATCAAACAAGAAAATGTCTTCATAAGATTGGGAAGCCTGTAGGGCATTTTTTAAATTAGTGATTACTAGGGAGGGCCCAGCCCATAATGGGTAATGCTGTGCATGGGCTGGCAGTCCTGGCTTCTATAAAAAAAGGTTTAGCAGACTATGAGAAGCAAGCCAGTAAGCATCCTCCTCCTAAGGCCTCTGCATCAGATCCTGCCTTCACGCTCCTGTCCTGCTTGAATTTCTGCTCTCATTGATTTCGGTGATTTTGGTGATATGGAAGTGTGAGTAAAACAAGTCCTTTGCCCTCCAAGTTGCCTTTGGTCATGGTGTTTCATCACAGCAATAGTGATCCCAAGGAAGACAGTCAGGAATGCAGTTGTGGCTTACTGGGTTTCATAGCTCAGGAGTCATAGTTCATGGCTAAGGTGCCAGCATTTGCCAAAATCATCTCAACATTCTAACAAGGATGAATCTATCGCCAAATTGACTAATATTGTTGTTAGGAGCTGGCTCATCCTGGGCTGTTGAGTTGAGGAAGGCAGTCCCCTGCTGGGCTTTGGCAAGAAGTTGTCCTGTGCTCCCTATCACACAGGATGGCTCATAACTTCCCAGGGTGTTACAGCACTATGACCAAGTGGAAAAGCAAGAGAGCACTGAGCATCAATATGATGAAGCCCTTTTACAACTTAATTTAGTGCCTTCAGTTTTTTTCTTTTTTCATATTCTGTCAGCTAAATGCATGTATTTGGGTCTGGCACAACCCAAGGAAGCAGGATGGTGACTAGGAGACAAAGATCAGTGGAAGCCATTGGAGAATCAGCTGCCACATATGGCTGGTCATTGTTGTCTTTTCTTCCTTACACTTTTCTTTCCATATTGAGTGGATCTGATGTCAAATGTCTGGCTGGTGTGGCCGTCAGAGCAATGATGCTTTCTCATTTAGCATCATGCTGAGCTTTATTTAATCTTCATGATAACACCTGGTTTTCAAATGAGTAGTTAGTGGCAGAGACTACATAACATACCATTTAAAGCTCTTGTGACTGCACACACACAAAGTTAACCATATTTAATACAGACAAATTGTCCTTTAGCTGTCCTTCTCTGAGAGGTGACATGAGGACTTATGCTTTTCCCACTGTGTGACTTTACATTCTGGAATGTATCCCTGTTGCTTCAGAGTCAAGGGAGATTTAAAGGCCTGGACTGAAGATCCTATTGATTTCTCTGCACAGATCCTGTTACTCCAAACTAGAAAAGTGGCCCAACGTCAATGTGATTTTCTGTGTGTGTTCTGGGTGGAAGGAAATAAGGGACCAAATGACTGATGAGACATCAGTCACATACTAATGGTTCTTGTCTCATGAAATTGTGTGTGTGTGTGTGTGTGTGTGTGTGTGTGTGTGCACACGCATATTTGTATACATATATACATATGTAGTATACAAATGCTTATGATATCCAACTATTTCCAATTTATTTATTTCTTAGTTCTATTGATTTTCCTTTTTATTGGAAAAGTAACTACAAATGCAGAAAGTATATAAATCATATTCAGCAACCTAGCATATAATTATAATACAAGTAAATATGAAATTGTGCAGTTATCTCCCAAATCAAGAATTTGACCAGAGCAGGCATTCCAGAAATGTATGTACACTCTGGCGTTCATAACCAGTCACTGTCCTGCATTTTCCAGTAATTACTTCCTCTTAACCTTGCCATACCCTTTTAGCCTTCATATTTTCTCCCTGGTTCTGGGGATTAAACTCTGTCTCCTGCTAAATGGGAGCTTTGCCTCTGAACTGAACCACAGGCCTAGTCTTTCCTTCTTCTTGAGGAACATTTTGGAATTCGCTGTTTCATCTGGCCGTCTCCACACCCTTTCCACTCCTGCAGTCCCTGTCCCTTATGTCCCATCGCTAGGAGAATGATCCTTCCTGCTATCACGGTCAGCAATGACTCCTCATTACTCCAGCTAGCAAATAACCTGGCAGCCCTTATCTTCCTGAGTCTGCTCATCAAGTTTGACTATGATAGTAGTTTGCTCTTAAAACCTTTGACTTGTTACATCTTTGTCTGTCATGTTTCTGGCTGATTCTTCCCAGGTTTCTTTCAGGTTTACTTTTCTCTGCCAACACTTAAGTGTTGGTGCTCTCATGAGTGTGTTTCTTCCCAGGTATCTGGCACACTTGTTCCTGCTTATGAACACAGCCATTAAATTTGTATGTGTAGCTGCAACTCTGAGCTCCAGACACACATGCTCCTCTTCTTTCAGCCAATGCCACATGGGGCATTCATATCCATCACTAGGCAATTAAGCTTGCTTCACTTTTGCACACGTGCAATGATAATATTAGCACCTAGGATCTATTGGGCTCTTCTCGGCGTTGTGTTAAGTACTTTACATGTACTAACTCATCTGAAATTCTACTTTAACAATGGCTTCTCGGAGATAATTGCAGTTATCACTATGTAGACAAAGACACCATACCACAGGGCTGGTAATCATATTGCTCAAAGTTACAAAGCAGTATGAAGAATAGCCCTGATATAAAATCTTGTATTCTGGTGTCATTTCCTTCCTCCTAACTCCTGTGTTAGAGCTTCCGTGGACGTCAGGGCTTGTGTCTAAGCCTAATGACCGCAAGTCCAGTTCACCATAGGGAATAGTATTTCATTTATGAAGGCAACGAGAAAAGGAATTTCCACTTTTGTGAAATAACCCCAGTGTTCTAGATAGCTGAAGATGCTTGTCAACAGTATGGTAGTTTAACCTGAGGATGACATGAAATTTCTGAGTTTCTAAAAATAGCAGTAGTTCCTTCTAGTAATGATAAAGCCCATTGCAGTATGCAAATTTCTGTACCTAGCTGTAGAGAATGAGCACTAGGTGGATCTGTCCGTTTCAGATATATCTATATCTGAAGAGATGTTCTGAGGATAGCAAGCCAAGAGGGCAAGTAAAAATGCATTATGCATGTGGATATAAATGTAATATACGCATTTCATAAGTGGTATACCCTTAAAATTGATCAGTGATCTCATTTTTAAGAAAAATATGCTAAAATAATGAAATTTTTTCTTTGGTGTATCCAGATCATTGCCCCTTTATCAGTTCAATGGCTAAAGCAAACTGTGCTGTGTTCCTTCCTGTTAAAAATTCCAGTGTCTCTATATGGTGTGTGTTGAGGTCAGAGGTCAATATTGAGTGCTTTCCCCAATAACTCTCCACTTTATTATTTGAGACAGAGTCACTTGAGTCTGGAGCTCACTGACTGATGAGACTGCCTAGCCAACAAGTTCTGGGGTCTTCTGTCTCTGCCTCCCCAGTGTTGGGATCACACGCATGTGCCACCAATGACCAGGATTTTTATTACTGTGTTGAGGATATAAAATGCAGGCTCCCACTCACTGAACCGTATATTCCTAAGCTGGAAGTGCTTAAATAAGGCAGAAGCCCCCAGATGATGGTTTCCATGAGGAGGCAAATCACTGGTGTATGATGCTAAAAACACAGGCTGGCCTCTGTATTGGCATGGTGGGATGATTTTTCTGTATTCTTGGTAAATAGACGAGTCATAGCATATAGGATTGATTTATCAGAATTCTCAGAATTCACTTTGCTAGTTCAATGTTTTCCAAAAATAATCTCTCATTTTCTCTTTTTGTCTAGACGATGCTGGGTCAAAAATCCACCTGACTCAACAGGTGGACATGGCGGCACAGGTAGCTTCTGGAATGGCCTATCTGGAGTCCCAAAACTATATTCACAGAGATCTGGCTGCGAGAAATGTCCTTGTTGGGGAACATAATATCTACAAAGTAGCAGACTTTGGACTTGCAAGAGTTTTTAAGGTAGACTTAGTTTTGTTTTAATTAGTTCTTATACTAGGTTAAATACCAAACAGAGCCGTAGACCAATAAGTTCACAATTATCATTGAAAACCATTTTTCAGCCTAGTATGGTAACAAACACTTAGAATCCCAATACTCAAGAGGGTGAGGCAAGAGGATTTTGGGTTTGAGGTCAGTTTGAACCTCCAATGAGACCTCTGTCCACAAATAATAACTGTAACAACTAAAACAAAAAAGGCACATACACAAAATAAACAAGCAAAACAGCTATATTGTTTATTTTTGGCCCACTGATAAAGACACATAGTGTAGGATCTTACAAAAAGAGTACATTTCTATTTCGATTTCTTCATCAAAATGTGCGGGAGAGTGTGGCGCCCGTGCCACCGTGGTACCGAGTCGAGGGCGAGGGGCTGCGGATTTAACTCATGCACACACATTCACACACACACATACACAATAACACAGTGGGTCCTTCGTGCTAAGAGAGCAGCAGCCGCAGCAGCAGCTGCGGCAGTGGTTTATTCTTCTCCTTTCCAGAGTTCCAAAGAGCCTTTTTATAGGCAGCAAAACAGGAATCCTCCTCCCAGGTGAAATCCCTCAAGAGATAATCCCACACAGGAGGAAAAGTCTCTAGGAAGGGAGGTGGGGCGCGTTCTGAGAGCAGGAAACATGACGTAGAAACTGCTAGAAACAGGACATGAAACAGCAAGACAGGCAGGCAGCCCAGTCGGGTCTGCTTCCTACAGGAGAGGGTGTCATCTAGGGAAAATAATGATCATGTAGGCTAATAAAAATATAATTGAGTTTATGGTTGAATTTATGACCTACTTTCCACCTGCTAGCAGCAGCACCAATTTGCTTTCACATTTCTGCCTCTTACAGAGAGCAGTAGACTGTATCTAGCTTTGTTCACTTGACAATAGACTGAGGCCACGCTACCGTGATTCTGTAACAGTCGTCAGCTTTGTGTGTGTTTGTATGTGCATTGGGCAGTCAACGTTTTCTATATGTGTATACACATGTGCTCTTGTCTGTGTGAGTATATGTAGAGGCCGGAAGTTGATATTGAGATGTCTTCTTCAGTCATTTATTCATCTTATTAAAATGGTTTTACTGATTCTTTGAGGGTTTCATACAATGCATACTGATCATATTCCTCCCCTGTCCCTAATTTCTCCCAGATCTTTCTCTCAACCAATTTCATGGTCATGCCCTCTCTCTCTTCAAACTGAGTCAGACCAACTGGGCCTTACCTTATTTTTGTCATATAGGGTTTCTCACTGCACCAGTTGTTATCAATTTGGTTTGATTGGCTGGTCAGCATGTCTCTAGGATCTACTTACGTCCTCACTCTCAGCACTGGGGTTACAGGCCAGGACCGCATCACCAAGTTTTTATGTGGGTTCTGGTGACCTGAACTCACGTCTCTGAGCCATCTCTCCAAATCTAAATCACTGGCTTTTCATTTCCTCATACTCACCCTGGTTTGTGACATCAGTCCAAAGACACTAATAATAAGACACCATATGGGGTGTTTAAATCTGGATTTAAGTTTAGATTTCCAGATGGGTCGCTAAAAATACGGCTGCAGAACATGAAACACAACAGGTAAAGATTCTCTTTTCATATCACCTTTTCCCCGTAAATTAATTAGAAATCCACTATGCTGATAAATTTATTTATTTATTTTCCATTTTATTATTTTATTCATATTACATCTCGATTGTTAGCCCTTCACCTGTTTCCTCCCATTCTTCCCTCCCTCCCACTTCCCCCCTACTCCCCTCCCCTATGTCTGTGATTGAGGGAGACCTCCTCCCCCTATATATGCTCTTAGAATATCGAGTCTCTTCTTGGTAACTTGCTATCCTTCCTCTGAGTGCCACCAGGCCTCCCCATCCAGGGGACGTGGTCAGAAAAGGGGCACCAGAGTTCGTGTGAGAGTCAGATCTCACTCTCCACTCAACGGTGGAGAATATCCTGTTCATCGGCTAGGTCTGGGTAGGGGTTTGAAGCTTACTGCCTATATTCTCCTTGGCTGGTGCCTTAGTTTGAGGAGGACCCCAGGACCCAGATCTGCCTGTCATAAAGTTCTTCTTGTAGGTTTCCAGGACCCTGGGGGTCCTACTATTTCCTTATTCTTCCATGTTACTCTCACCTAAAGTCTGAATAGGATATCCTCTCCTCTGACCCACTTTCTTGATAAATTAATTTAAAATGTTTAAATAGAACTTTTTTTTGATACTAGGAAGTGATTTAAAAATAACCAATGCCAGCTTTTAAAATAAGTTGTATTTATTTTTATTTTATGTATATGCACACTTTGGCCTGCATGTTTGTCTGTGCATCACTGCATGGATGCAGTGCCTGAAGAAGCCAGAAGGTACCAGATCCTCTGGAGCTAGAATTAAAGATGGTTCTGTGCTGCCATATGTGTGCTGGGAACCAATCCTGCATTCTCTTCAAGAGCAGCAAATGCGCTTAACTGCGGAACCATCTCTCTAGCTCCAATATCAGCCAGTAGTTCCTTACTACCAACAGCAAATAAAGCCAGACATCCTTTGTGCCTCCTTCTTCTTCAGTTTGTAAAGTGCTCATCTAAGTCCAAATGATCACAAATCACCCTGCATGCAATAGAATGGTGCCTCTCAGGGTCTCAAGACACATCTTGCTAAACTCTTCTCCACTGACTCTTTTGGTCTTATGTGTCTTTGATATTGTAATACAAACTGAGCTAAGTGCATATTGAATATCTCCCTCTAACGTCTCATGTGAAATAGGTTACAAATAAATGAAGGCAGCAGAACAAATCACTAACTTGGCTTGAATCTTCGATGCATTAACAGGTAGATAATGAAGACATCTATGAATCCAAACACGAAATAAAGCTGCCGGTGAAGTGGACCGCACCTGAAGCCATTCGTACTAATAAATTCAGCATTAAGTCCGATGTGTGGTCTTTTGGAATCCTTCTCTATGAAATCATTACTTACGGCAAAATGCCTTACAGCGGTGAGTGATTAATTCAGAAGTGGGGCCTTTCCACTGCAGGTCACTTGCTTAGATGTGACTTTAACTGCTTTGTCTAGACTCGGAGGACAGAGTTATGAGGCTGGCCATACCATGTGCCTGTAGGAGCTCGGTAGATAAAATTTGATGATGATAATTTGCATTAATGAGATGGTTTATTGCTTTCTTCTCCTTCGCTCTTGAATTGCAGTCTTACAGACATGACTTCCTGCAGGTTTTTGTTTAATGTCTCCATCCTGGGAAGTGGATGGTGGGTCTCATGGCTTCATCAAGGGAAATAATTTTCTTTTAACCCAGAGTTTAGTGTCTATAAATTGAAGACTCTGATTGTCCACTTTTTTTTTTTTTTTTGTTCTATTCTGTGTTTCTTAGGGATGACGGGTGCTCAAGTAATTCAGATGTTAAGTCAAAACTACAGACTACCCCAACCATCTAACTGTCCACAGCAATTCTACGGCATCATGCTGGAGTGCTGGAATGCAGAGCCTAAACAACGGCCAACGTTTGAGACCCTGCACTGGAAACTTGAAGACTACTTTGAAACAGACTCCTCATATTCAGATACAAATAGTTACTCAACATGAACAGCAAAGAAAAGGAAGAAAAGTAATGAAGATGTGAAAAAAATTGGAATCATCAGTCCAGAGATAGTCTTATCAATCAACTGTGAAATCAGTTTATTTTGACATATTCAGGTGGTAGGATGAACTCAGGCGTGCATTATATATAAAGAGATTATTTGTGTATTTTATTGACAAGAAAACACTGCAGGATAGTATACAATGATATGTCATTTTTTTTTCCCCGCACTGCCTGGTAAAATCAAACACATGAAATGAAGTTATTTTTTCTTTTAAGAGCTACTCACATTTCTATTTATTGTTTGAAATGCAGATCAAAGAGAATCAACAGATGATAGAGTTTACTCAGTAACTGTCGTAGCATTTTCCTGTTTACTGATTAAAGTGCTTAGTCATTATTCCTCAAATTTCTGAGTCCCATCAGCTTGTTATTATGAAGGAATTTGATTGCTTTGCCGCACAGCAGGACCTGTGCTTTGAAATTTTTTTTTTTCTCTTTTAAAATATCCTTTAACTACAATGATGGCAAAGCCATGGTAAACGACTTGATTGTACTTGAAGTAATTGCACATATTTTTTTCCCTATGCATAAGAAAATGAAGCAGCTGTTGAGAAAAAGAATTAAAATCTTTCTCATTTTGTAGAAGGAAATGATGGAGTTTTTCTATACCTCAGTATGTGTCATCAGAGAATCATCTGCATTAGTTTTAATCTCTTAATGTCGGCAATCAGGTTGCAAAGCTGATGAATTTGTTATGTATGGGGTTATAAGGAAACCACCACATTGCCCACCAGGTCTGAGAAATAGGTATTAAAGTGGTTTAGGGAAGCTAGCAGAGAGCTGGAGGATTGCTGCAGCTTTCTAAGTAATAATAAAAAGTTCCTTTGGCACACAGACCAGTTTTAAATTGGCTGCAAAACAGGCCAAGCCCTGCTTTAGCTCTCGAGGCTAACAATAATGTCTGAATGTGGTTATAAACTCTTGATTTTGTCTGTTAAGACACGAAGCTTTTTAATATCTTAATTTTTTTTTCTAATCCTGGCAAAGCACTTCTCTGTTTTCTTAGGCAATGAGTGTATCAAATGTTCTGCCTCATCAGATGGTGAGCAAGACTTCTCCAAAGTGATGTCAAAGTCAGCTCTCTATAGTCCAAGACCTAATGCACAGCACTGAATGTCCATTCCAAGAGGAAACATGGTATATCAAGTTTACCTTTCATCCTTCCTTAACAGAGATGGTCACAAAAAAACCCTGGCAATTAAAAAAAAGTAAATTCTTTCAACTAGAAACTAGGAGGCAAGGCACCAGGGACTAACCACTAGGCATTTGGTGATGTCACTGACCTAGTTGCTATGGTAAAAATCCTGACAAAAAACAACTTAGAGGAGACAGGGTTTATTCTAGCTTACAGTTCCGGGTCAGTCCATCACTTCCCACCCACATCTAAGAGGTGAGAGAAATAAGTCTATGCACACAAGGCTTGCTTGCCTACTTACTTGTACTCAGGTCAACTTCTACACTCTTAAAAAAGTCTGGGACCCCTTTGCTTAGGGAATAGTATGTCACACAATGGGCTGGATCTTCCCAGATCAATTAACTTAATTAAGACAATTCTTGACAGACATGCCTGCAGGCTAATCCAATATAGACGATTCATCCTTGCAACTCCTTTTCCAGGGGACTCTAGCTTGTGTGGAATAGTCAATTATAGCTAGCCATCAGGCCACTCAAGACTCGTATCTTACCAAAATTTCCCATTGACTGCAAATATCGTCTGGGTTCCTGTGGTCACAGAGGGCTGTCGATAGTAAGTGAGGCTCCCTGTTCTCTTTATTCAACGAGAGAAAAATGGGCCACCTAACTCTGAGGCATTATCCCATGCTTCATTAAAAAGATTTCTCATTTTTTTTGGGTGGGGGGGGGAGTGGGTGGCAAACACAGGCCTGTGCCCCATTCTGTACAGCAATCAGTACAGTGAACGTGACTGCTGTATTGACCGGCTAGAAGAAGGTCTGCACTGAAGCTGGGGGATATGAACCTCTCTAAAGGCAAGTTGATCATGCAAATAAAAATGAGCGATCAGTTGCTGGGTAGGTGTCCATTAACAGAACCGCTTAAGATGAATTCATGGTTAAAATTAATCTTTTGTACATGTACGTATTCGTTTAATCATCTCAGACATTTCTGAAGCCTTTAATTTGGATCATGTGTAAAAATTACAGAAGCACCCAAGAAGCAAAAACACTTGTAAGTAAGGTCAACATTAATATTTTCATCAGTTGGCCGAGCATGGGGTAACTTCAATTGTTTACTTGTGACTATCTTGTCTAATGTAACCAAGGAGAAGATTTTCAACAACTAGTTGGTTAAAAAAAAAAAAAAAAAAAGACCCCTTTTCCTGATTTCATTTCTTGGGACAGATTCTTCTTGGGCATATGGAGAGATGAAAAGATGTATTCCCACTTAACTGTGCAAATTCAAATGCTATGTACTTTTATGTGGTAGCTGATAATAATAAATTTGTAGTAAGATCTGGTTTTGAAATATAAAACGGTTCTCCTTTCCTGCTTGAATACCTGCTGAAACTTGTTTAACTCACTGTGTTTGATTCTTGGGGACATTTATGTACAAAGCTCTGTCAAAACGATCTATTATTCCTGTTTTTAACCTGATGGATCATGGGGAAAAATAATAGATTCAGTTATGAGAAGCAGTAATAGATTTTTTTTTAAAAAACTGACATAAATTTCCCTCCCTGTATAGAATAAAAGGATCAGGAAAAAGATAGGCTGAAATTCCTACAAAGGAGCCAGCTCTTGTTCAAGTTACCTCCCATAAATTCTTGCCAAGCATTTTCTATGTAATGTTTTATTTATGTAATCTAGTTATTTGAAGGTGGTAGTGAGGGATGTGAGTACATCGTTTTATGTGGTATTTCAAATCATTTTTGACAAAAGCCTTAAGAAATTTTGTGATAGGAAAATTCAAAATTCCATTAAGCCTCCTTTTAAGAACATAAGGAAGGAGATAGGTTTAAATTACTCAAGGTCAAAGAGGCACAGAGTGGAGTCCTAGGAGTTACACAGAGCTGAATGTCTTGTCATCAGACCCAGAGTCCAATCCACAGTGGTGTGAACGGGCAACCTGACAGGACATGAGTGAAGACGCCTGTACGGGATACTACCACACTCACAGGTACTCCCACACCTGTTTTTGTGTGATAACCACGTGAATCCAGGGCACCATGAAAAACACCAGCTCTTTTGACCCAAGTTGTCTAAAAGAAAAAAAAATCTTGTAAATCTTACTGTTAGAATTTCAGGAAGGAAGCAGAGTCCAGGTGGTGCTCCATGGAGTGTCAGGCGCACACAGTACCGGCAATCATGCTTTTCTTGCTATATAGTAAGACATAGAGTATTTGGGGCCAAATTACCTTGCTGGTAGGTTGGTTGTGGTGGTTTTATAATATATACTGTTTTATTTTTATATTTCATAGGATATATATAATATTTTATTTTTATAGTATATATATATATATTTTTTTTTTTTTCGGAGGTGAATTGTATACCAACTGAAATGGTGATGAATGAACACCTTACTTAAATTGCATCACTGTCTCCCATCACTGTTAAAGTAGTGCTACAGTAAATTGGCTTTGCATACTTGAGAATATCTACTGAGAATGCTGGTAGGCCAGTGGAGTCATCTGGAAATGGTTGGTTCTTGTATTTTCTGGCACCACTAAAGGGAAGCTTTGGCTATAATCATCTGTAAGATGCAAAAACTCAGTGTTATAGGAAAACAAAACAGAAAATTTGGCAGAAAGTGTTTTATAAATATTTTAAACCATTAACTCCAGCAATTTTTTAATGTCTACAGTGCAATCTTTCACTGCCTAACCTGTGCCATTAAACTCTTTCTGAGTTGTATCTTTCCTTCCCCTTTATTTATCTGTGCATTGTGACAGGGTTTCTGATGTAGCTCAGGCTAGCTGTATTTAGTCCTTAAATCATCCTGCCTCCACCTCCTGAGTACTGTAATGGTAGACGTGCATCACCAAACCCAGAGTCTCTTTTTCCTCTTTAAGAGTGTTTTTTGATAACTTGAATTACTTATTCCATTTAGAAATAAACTAGAGAGTGAAAATAGAATATATTATTTAGCCGTAAAGAACAATGAAATTATGTCATTGCAGAAAAATGGGTCAAAGTGGATGACACCATGTTAAGTCAAACAAGCCAGGTACAGAAAGACAGCAATGGCATGTTTTCTTTCATATATAGAAACTTAAAAAAAAAAAACGAGCTGGACATAGAGCAGAGACTATTGGGAGTAGGAAAGGAGGAAGATAGGCAGGTAAATCTCTATGAGTTCAAGACTAATTCCAGGACACACACACACACACACACACACACACACACACACACACACACACAGAGAGAGAGAGAGAGGGACCCCAAAACCCAAGATCCCCCAAACCAATATAAAAGACCACAAACCAAATAAATAAAGAAGTAGGAAAGAAAGAATGGGGCCTTAACAAGAAAAGCTAGAGAGAAAAAGGTACAGAAGCCAGAGAGAAAGGTAGTTGTGATGAAAGCGCAGAAGCAGAGAGCTGATTAATTTCCTGAATATAAATTTATAATAGAAATGTATTCAAACCCTGAATTGCGGCACCTATAACAAGTTTTCTTAAAATCTTTAGTCAGATAATATGTATGTAGGTTGTAAGGAAAGAGATGCCGCGTTATGTCTAAGTACTCTTTTTACCTGAATGGTTAATTTAATGCAACACATTTTAATATAATGCCTTTTTTCATTCTCATGGAAAATAATCAGCTTTTTCCAGAAAAGGGAAGCCAGCTCAGCTATGCCTTATGTAGTGGCTTCACCTAAATACTATAGTAACCACAAAACTATGTTAGGGAAACATGGCTAAAAGCAACTAAAATTAGTCTGCTTGGAAGAAGCAAAACATTTAAAAAAAATCCTCAGATATTAGAATAAAGGCTTTATACTATACTGCTTGTTACATTTAAAATTTGTGAGGCATAAACTTTTTAAAACATAAAATTTAAGGATAAAAGCATATTATAGATGTTAATGAATTTTAAAAATATGTGCTTATTGAGAAACTGTGAAATAAGTCCAGCTAAGCACATGAGTATTTTTAAAGAAAGGAAGAGAGATTTTTGTCTTTTAAAAACACCCATTTTCAATTTCATTCATATTTCTAGTTCACATTGCGTTTTAGTATTCTTATTAAGTAGTTAAATGTGATTATATATTATATTTGATTATATATGTAATGAAAAGATAAAAAGACATCCATTAACTGTACTGTTCTTATAATGCTATTATTTCCCTGATTCAAATTCAACTAATTTAAAAATAATTCCTTATTTCTAGATTTTTAAAACATTAAGAAAAGATTAACTTGGAAATATTTTTTTTTTTGCCTTACTCCATTGTCTATAGTGGATTTGTTTAATACAAAATAAACAAACTGCTTATTTTTAACAGTTGCCTCAAGTGCTTCAGAAATGTTAGTTGTAGGCCTACCACACAAACTCAACATGATCCATGGCAAGTAAAATGGGCCCTCAGTTGACTACATTAAAGGCCTTTGTAGGATGAAAAGTATGCTCAAGAATCCAGGATCTGGGGTGCTGTCTTTGCCAAAAATCACGAGGCAAGTTGTTCTGGTGACAGAGATGGTGGCTTTACTGTCTCTCACCCCAGCAGTTACACCTTTGGGGGCAGAAAATATACACCCCACCTTTGCTCCCTTTCATTGGTTGCATTCATGTGGCTTTGCCCACATACAAAGAAAGCTGGCTGTGCAGTCCCACTGTGTGTTCAGAAATAGGGTTCAGCAACACTCAGTGAGCAACACGAGTCTGTCACAATACATTAGAACATTTAGTAAGCTTCAAGTGGTGCACTGCCACACATACCTATCCATTTTGTGTGCATGCATGTGTGTGTGTGCGTGTGTGTGTGTGTGTGTGTGTGTGTGTGTGTGTGTGTGTGTGTGTGTGTGTTTCTGTGTGTGTCCTGTATGGGCACCTGTGGAAGTCAGAAGTTGGCCATGGATGTCTACCTCTATCGCTTTTATTTGAGACAGGGTCCCTCAGTGACTTTCGAGCTGACTGTTTTGGTTAAAACAATTGGCTAGCAGGCCACAGTGCTGGTCCTGCCTTTGCCTCCCTGCCTTTGGGGGCTTCTGACTCTTGGTACACATACCCAGGGTTATACAACAGCATTAGAGGCTGAGCTTAGAGCCTAGATCTTCACACTTGTGCAGCAAGCTCTGTATCCATGGGGCATCTCTCTGGCCCCTACCATCCATTGTTTTCTTCCATCAATAACTTTATTATTCATTTAATAAGAACTTATAGGTTTCCTGTTGACAGTAGGCATTCAATAGCAGGCAGTTGGCTAGATGCTTGGGTAAAACTGAACAGTGGAGACATTGTCCCTGCTTTCTTTCAGTTTTCAATCTTCCGTGGAGTCAGAATGGGATAATTGCATCTCAGCCTACAAATCTGTATGCACAATTTGCCTCTGGTTTTCCTTCTAAGAATTAAATTATGACCAGTGCAGTATACATTTCCCCACCCATTTCATCTAGCCAAAAACCAGACAAAAACCAAAACCAAAACCAAAAACAAACAACAAACAAATAAACCCAAACCAAAACAAAACGAAAAAACAAAACAAAAAACCCAAAACAAACAAACAAACAAAAACCAAACCAAACAAACAAAAAACGAAACCCTACAGAACACCTTTTTGAAAGACCTAGAGAGGGGACCAAAAGACAACATTGGTTCCCTCAGGCCCCCTTTTTTGTACTCTTTAAGCATGAAACCCAATATCCATCTTCAACCCAGAAGAAAACCTGGATCTGGAAGTTCTCCCTGAGTGTTTGACGAGAGGAAGCTGCAAAAGAGCCATGGTTTGCAGTGTAGGAAAGCAGAAATTTACCACTTTCACTCTTAACCACTGCTGTTTAGGATCTGCGGTGTCCATTTCTGAATAAAATCCTATCCACTTTAAACCTGTGTTCCGATGTTACTTTTAAAGAAGTCTTAGTTGATTCTGGATTTTCTCCCCAAAGTCCTAAGTGTTTGCAGTACAGTAAAGCAGTTGAGGAGAGAGTCTTGTGGCACTGGTGTTCACCATCCTGATCATGTGGCGACCTGCTCAGGTATTAGCTGCTCTTGGAAGAATCTTGGCCTTGGATCTTCCCTATCTAATGAAGCATACATCTAAGGACAATGGTGAGGAACTGAGCCCTCTCTCTAAATATTGAACAGCCCAGAGTGGCTCTCTTCCACAATATTCCTGTTCTTCCGCTGTTTCTTCTTGGTCATAAAGGTGCCCATAAACTCAAATGTCCCCTCAGAGGAGAATAGACCCAAGTTAGGATGAACCAGGCCACTCCTGCCCCATGCACGAAGAGCGCTGTATAAAAGGCTTCATGTTTGTCTGTCTTACATCCCAGAACAGGACCCTGATGACCACCCGTGAGTCCCTGTGACTCACTTTTTCCTTGTGTCCTTGGAATCTTCAGTCTTTCAGGGTATTGGGAGGAGGTTGAGTGGATCCAAAGACTGAAGGCCAATTCAAGAGCCTTCGATTTAAATCTCTCCAAAGCCAAGATTTTGACCTCAGTTTTCCTATTTTCCAACCAAAATGATCTTCCTTCCGGTGGATAACACGCACCTTCTGATCTATTTATTGGCTTGTGGAGGGAGAACCTGGGCATGACACAGGGTTCCTGGGACATGTGTCACAAAATGTCTTAAAGGCCCACAAAATGTAAGTGACTATGGTGGTTCTGGGTGTGACAAAGATAGGTGGGATGCTGTGCGAGTGCAGAGCAAGATTCTGTAACTAGACGCGAGGCTTGGGAGTGAAGGAAATGATGCTTCTCCGTGGTCTGAAGGAAGCAAAAATGTCAATGCCTGCCAGGAGACAGAGTAGACATGGCAAAGACAGATTCTGCACAGAAAAAGATAGCAAAGAACTGGAAGACATCTAGAATCTCTCCAGAGTGAGGGAGTGAGGTGGCATGGACCAGGAGAAGTGGATGGGAGACAGCCTGGTCATGGAGAATACCAGATGAAAACCAAAGGATAGGAGAATTTCAAACAGTGAAAATGGTAGAGACATGACTTTGAAATTAGATTTCTCTTACATGAGCCAAGAATTGAACTCATGGCCAATTACATTGAACTTGACAGTGAAGGGATAGAGCATGGAATCTTTCCTTTAGTATTTGGCAACCAGAGATCCAGAGTTAAAAAAAAAAAAAACATGTTCATCTGAGAATCAGGCTCGAAGTCCAACAGCGTGGGCTGAGACCAAGAGGGAGGGAAGAAGTTTGAAACCACACGCGTCCCGTAGACAACTTTTCCTGATACATAGGTTGCGAAGACACAGATAGCAGCTAACGGTGAGTGCAGAATTCATGGGGATGCACGTGTTTCTAAACATAGGAGACACTAGATTTGTTTGGTAGCTTAAAGTAGGGCTACCAGAGGGTGTATCAGCAGGTACATGCTAAGTATTAGAACAAGGTCCAATGTTCTGTGTCTCTGATGATTCTAAAAGAATAACCTGTTTCTATCTTGGTCATTGAATTTGTATGGCTTCCACAACATGGTTCTTTGCTCTTTTAGGGTGACTTAAACCTGGAATATAGTAAAGACGTATACTTAACTGGTTTACCTCTTATTTCAGAGCGACCATTTAGTTTGTTCTAAGGAAAGGCTCAGACTGCCATTTCTTCATGTATTTTTCCATGTCTGGTCTATTTTCCTAATATTCTTGGAATATCAGATTAATTTTCTTTAGAAAGAGAAGTTTCACCTAGCTTAGAGAAGCGTTTAAAAAAAGAGAGAAAATTTAAGTAATTCCAAGTGAAATGTCTATTCATTTCCCCTGGCTATGGACATCAGATCTAATTATTCAGAATGAAACAATATGGCTCATTGCAGATGAATTATGAAATCCATTTAAAAGTATGTTAAAATAGTGTCAAGGAGGTAATAGGAGATTTGAGATTTAATATCTCAGGGGGAAGACATTTAAACTATCCCAAAGAATAAAATTATAAGCAAAGAGAAAAGAGAAAAGGAATAAAAACAAAGGAAGATGAGGCTATTTTAAGAAAATGTATCACCAAAATCTCCTGGAAAGATGTTTCTTCCTGTGTCTGATATAGACTGATTTAAGAATAATGCAGTAATGTTCTTACCTGACTATTAAAAACGTGTAGTTAAAGCTTGGAGTTTCAGGACCTGAATCAGACAAAAGAGGTTTTGTAATAAAATAATTTGTGGGCATTATCTCCAGCTTAATTTTGTAGCGCTGCAGAATTTTCAAACTGAGAGGGACTCTTGAGACCATGTAGTCAGACATTTAGGATATCTTACCTTCTGACAGAAGGAAACGCAGAGGCCAAAATAATAAAAAGCAAAGGATTGGTAGCCATTTGGGAGAGAATTTCCTTCAAATGAAACTGCTCTGTGGACTCTGCCTCCTTACAGAATTGCATATCTTCACGGAAAGATAAGATGAAAACAGTGCGTTGAGTCATCTTTTTCTCCCTTTTCCTTTTAGAGAAGCCCATGGCATTCACCCTCGAGAATCAGATACCTCTAATGCTTTATTTCCTGTTTGTGCAGTAAAACCACAAGCCATGGAAGTCGCAAAAATTTACGCAAGTGGGCACAAACGCCA
Source organism: Acomys russatus (assembly GCF_903995435.1). Classification (NCBI taxonomy): domain Eukaryota; kingdom Metazoa; phylum Chordata; class Mammalia; order Rodentia; family Muridae; genus Acomys; species Acomys russatus. Next base: position 15,750,705 of record NC_067157.1, on the reverse strand, counting down.
ACATCAAGGAACTGCGAAAATCAAAGATACGGGGTGAGCTGCTGATGAGTTCTCAAAATGACCAGCAGATGGGGGCCCAGGTCGCTGCTGAGGACTTTGTGTCAGAAGGAAACAGCAAAGGAGAGCAAAACTAACATAAAATTCTCTTATCACACTTAGCTTGTTTCAAATATTAGTGAAAGGTGGGTCCTCCGGTCTTAAGTGCTCAGCTCAGACCTTCAGTGAAGACTTGGATGATATAATCTCTCTACTGTGTCCTCAATTTAGAGAAACACAAAAGTACGTATTTCAATTCTTGTAGACTTTAGTTACTAAAATAGACTTGAGTACTCCTCACCAAAACAAAGCTTACAGTATATCATCTTTATCAATATTTTTATATGTATTTTATAATGCCTCCTGCATAGATTCCTACATTATATCAGATTCCTAATTATATTTCAAATGAATTGAAATACCTTTTATATACCTTTGCTCACATTCTTTTTTTTTTTGGTTTAAATAATTTTTTTATTATTATTAATTTATTCTTGTTAAATCTCAATGTTTATCCCATCCCTTGTATCCTCCCATTCCTCCCCCCCCATTTTCCCATTATTCCCCTCCCCTATGACTGTTCCTGAGGGGGATTACTTCCCCCTGTATATTCTCATAGGGTATCAAGTCTCTTCTTGGCTACCAGCTGTCCTTCCTCTGAGTGCCACCTTCATATGGAAAAACAAAAAACCCAGAATAGCTAAAACAATCTTGTACAATAAAAGGTGCTCCGGAGGAATCTCCATACCTGATTTCAAACTGTACTATAAAGCAATAGTAATTAAAACAGCATGGTACTGGCACAGCAACAGGCTGGTTGATCAGTGGAATCGAATCGAAGACCCAGATATGAATCCACACACATATGGTCACTTGATTTTTGACAAAGAAGCCAAATCCATTCAATGGAAAAAGGATAGCATCTTCAACAAATGGTGCTGGTCTAACTGGAGGTCTATGTGTAAAAAAATGCAACTGGACCCATATTTGTCACCTTGCACAAAACTCAAATCCAAGTGGATTAAAGACCTCAACATAAAACCAGAGACACTAAGCCACTTAGAGGAAAAAGTGGGAAAGAGCCTGGAACATATTGGCACAGGAGACAACTTCCTGAACAGAACACCAACGGCCCAGGCCTTAATATCAACCATTAATAAATGGGACCTCATGAGGCTGAGAAGCTTCTGTAAGGCAGGAGACACTGTCAAGAGAACAAAGCAACAGCCTACAGACTGGGAAAAAATCTTTGCTCACATTCTTATTCACCTATTTAGCCAGTAATTATAAATAGATCTCTGTGAAATTAATTCTAGAAAACTAAGATTACTGTTAATACATTGGGATTGCTGTTAATACAAAAAAAAAAAACAAAAAACACTTTTAACACTAACATAAACTGACAACTCACAGTTTATATTCTTCAAGCATAGGTGACATAAATTATTAATACACTAATGAAAATTGTACGATTTTCCCCCACTGTGCTTTGGACTGTTTAGATCAGGAGACAGGGGGAAATGATATGTTGCTTGTGGTATTAACTCTACTTAATTTGAAACCTTAGAATAATTTTATTTTCTCCCACTAAATAATACATTTTCAGCATAAAATTTAAATATTTATATGTCAAATATTGATTTCATACTAATACTTTTAGCATATCTAAGTCACAGGGATATGTTTTGGAAGCCAAAACACAGCTAATAGATATTTTATTATCTATTCACTATTATGATTATAAACTTATGTATTTCAGCCCCATTATATAAAATAAATAGATATCTAATGATATAAAGAATTAGAATACATGTTTTTTTCCTATAGGAATGACACAATTGCCTTATTCTTTCCATTTTTGGCATGGCCTTGCTAGATTTTTACCAGGAAAGGCCTAACAAGAAAAAGATTTTCCACCAGAGAAACTCTACCTGGTTAAATACAGGGACATGCCTATGCAACGTCAGCTTTCAGTCTTATTGGCCTGGTTTTGGGAGGAAAGCGGACTTTAGAATTCCACAGAGTTTCTGGCTGAAGTGCTAAGATAAAAGTTTGCCCTTGGGTCCATTGAGAGAAGACTCCATCTACCTTATGTGGCGCTTCTGAATGTGAGTCACACTGAGTCATAGCAGGGGACCAAGAATGTAGCAGAAAGGCGAAAGGTGGTGCTCTCAGAGGAATTCAGGGATTTCTCAGGTTCTAGATCTCATGATGCTGTCCCCTGGTTTCTTTCTTCATACTTTCTGGTTTGCCAAATGGTAGGACGGAGACCTGAGAAGAGGAGAAGAAAAGCAACTAGGAAGAAGAAAAATAGCGCAGAGAGACCAGCAGAGCTGTCTTAGAAGAACTGTCTCTTCTCTTTTTGAGATCTTAGAGTTTTACTGTCTTTATTCCAGTCTTAGCCAACAATTTACTGACCGCTCTTTGCCAAATCAAATCACTTAACTTTATAAACATTCTTCCTGTGCTTAATAAAATATTGTTAGTATTTATGAATCACAAAGAGGGTTTCGTGAATATAATGCCCTGAATATTTCATGAAGGTCTTGAAATATTTGGATCTAAGCACATGTTATTAAGTGTAGCTAACTCTTGATACCAATTAGTGGGTGCTGTATGGGCAGCTAATTTATCACAGATATTCCCTTGCTCTACAGTGTATTTCTGAGCTGCTTTCTTCTGCAAGTTGGTCAATGTGTGGTTAAGAAAAGCAATTTGATTTAATCTTAAAATGAGCAGCAAATCTCTCTTAAATGTTGAGACACAGAGATGAGTGAGTTCTATGGGTAGTCTTTTCTCTAATTTTTAACACAATACTCAATGAACATGTAGTTTATGTAGAGGACTGGGACTTGGTAATAGTCCATGAAGGAAGGGATCCCCAGTGGTCAAGTGATGGTGTTTTGGAGTTAAACTCACTGGATTTGCACTTTATATACCAACCATGAGTTGTTACCCTTGGGCATATTCATTATCTACTTTTACTTTTTTTTTCTTTAAATATGTAAAATGAGCTTTCATCTAGGTTGAAGACTTCTTTTAAGAATCAAGTGAGACAGATACATTGAACTGCATGTGGCACAGGATTCTGCATACCCCACATGATCTGATGAAGGTTCAGTCTTCCCAGGTATGGTGGTGCATACCTTGGATCCTGAAGCCAGAGGTAGGCTGATCTCTGTGAATTTAAAGCCAGGCTGGCCTACATAGTGAGTTCTAGACCACCCAGGGGTATGCAGTAAGATCCTACCCCTCCATACTAAGTTCAAATTCAGAAGACTTTTCTCCAAGAAGTTCTAGTGAGAGTTTTCAACCTATGAGCCTTCTCTTAGGACATGAAAAAAAGAAGTCTTGAATCTTTGGCTTTTGATATTTTATGTTTTAAGGGACCAATTTACCTTGTTGAAATTAAAACGATCAGGTTTATATTTAATATATATATATATATATATATTCTTACCTATCTTCATTTTCCATACCTGCTAAATTACTATATTCATTCTTGGTGCTTTCATCCTATTTTGAAAATAGAGTTTCATTCTTCAGTGAATTTGAGAATTCCTTTGTTTTCATGCAGCTTCTTTGCCTCATGTTTTTCTCACGTGTTATTGCACGGAAGATATTCAGTTAGTTGGTCTCACAGAAAGTGCAGCCCTAGAGGGGAGGTGTGGTAGAGAGAACTCAGTGTGTGGAAGAAGAGACCCATTCTCTCCGAATTCACACTTCACAATCTACATCACATAAAAACAAAACAAAACAAAAAAACAATTTTCTGTAATACAAATGTCACGTGGAATTGTTAATATGGAATTCTCCAGTACATAGAAAATCTGAATGATTTAAGTTGAACCCTGATCTGAATTCCTTTACAGTTTAGTTTAAAATAATCTCTGACTCAGAAGGATCTTTCTTCATATCATATATGAGCTAGTCTCACCATAACACCTGATGTGTAGAGGGCAGTAAGTAGACCAAAATCTCCCACATTTATGCCACACACAGCTCTGGTGCCTCAGCTAGTGGCAAGGGAAGCATTTCTCCTAGGGCATGCTAGTGTGACCTGGTTATGGTCAGGTCACCTGGTGTCTGGTAGCCAGGTGGTTGAAGTTTCTGTTTCCTATAAGAACTTCCATTCAACAGAGGACATGAGTGAAGGGGAAGAATGCAACCCTGGAGCCAAGTGTGATGTCATTCTCTGCTAGTTTCTGCTACAGCCCTGGCTCTAGAAATAGGCTGCTGGTTCAGAAAGTTTCCTGTAGAGAAATTTCCTGTACAGACACAGATTTATTCATTAAACTGCCAGCTTTCAGGGTAGCTTAAAAAACAAATTGACAGGATCCATTTTCTTTCAAGGCTGATTTTTACAAGGGGTTCTTTCTCTGTAAAGATACCATTCCATTTTCTTAATGTGAAATCAAAGAAGAAATTACCTAGGGTTGGGATCATTACAGGCAGAATTTGGGATGAAGATGGATCATTTCACCCACTTAAACTAGATAAAAGAGTTTGTGTTTCAAGGTTCAGCCATGCTATGAACAAGAGCAACATTCACAAACAGTCCTAAGGGCCACACAAAGTGCCGTTTGGCTGGGCTTATGATTTAGTCCTTTGCAGAGACTTGACTGCTGAGGTAGACCAACTCTCAGGATATATGTGAGCTTTCATAAGAGGAGATTTCTGTACCATAAAGGGAATCTTCAGGTCAAATAAACTTATTTTTATAATCTACCTCAGTTGTCTGTAGGCTAAGTCTTCACTCACAGTTCCAGGCCGTTCCACTCTTTAGTGCTTTTATTCTGGAGAAGGATGTTTTAGGTTAAGTTAAAGTGGTCATACAGATACTCATTCATGTTCATTCTCCAACTCTTTGAGGACTTATTATGTGCCAGTTATAGTCTCAGCACTGGTGATAAGGAAACAGAGAAAGGAAGTCTCCATCCTACATCCTAAGGGTGGTTTTACTTTAACCTCACCTTGACCAAATGTTTCTACCTCAGTCATACAGAGTAGTAACTCAAAGGTCAATGGTACGGGATATAGGGGTAAACCAGAGCTGAATTGCTTCTCGTGGTGTAACTGATCTTTGAAGTTCTGAAAGACTTCATCTACGTACTTTTCTGTGTGGTTGGGTTCTTCCTTGGAGAACATTTCAGTTCCTGGACCTTGACAATCACTTGAAGCCAGTTTCAACTTATCCATGCCAAGAAAACAGAAAACCAGCCATCTGTTCTCTGTGAAATGGAGCATTATCAGTCATTTTCTTTCAGTCAGAACATTTTTAGAAATGTTTCAAATGGAATTTATACAGAATAATTTCAGGATCCTGTTTGAATACTTTTTTCTTTGAATCAAAGTAATGTTTAAGTTTTATGAGATCATATTTTACATGAGAAGAGCAACACCAGGCCACTGGTAGCAACTGAGGTCTTTTACATAGGAACTATGTAGCAACAAGGTAAATATCTCACTCTGTTCCCCTGTGAAGGTTCTTATTTGCTTTGTTTCTTGGAAGTGTTTTTGTAATCGTGGCCCATCCATTACCAATAATAAATCTATCTAACTTGAAGCCTATGATGAATCAGTAGACTTGAGCCTAGTAGTAAGTGTGTACAAGGCCCCTTCTTGCCAAGAACTTAAACCTTACCCCAGGCTGTAGATTTCCCCAAATTTTCAAATATTCTAACCAGTGTTGCATAGATATTGTACGCTCTATGAGAGTTATACTTCATAGCTACAATTGCCTTTGATGGCTCAGTGCATGGCATGCTCCATTTCAAAGTACAGGTGTATCTCCCAAGATTTGAAACTAACTTAGTTTTTTCCTATATGTCATAATCTTCATCTTTGCCTAACCTTTCTGAATTCTCTCAGATGGCAGAACTTTCATATCTACTTACTTCCCCTTTTCTAAGATTTGCGCTGAAGCTTGTGAGAGTGACTTACTTAGAATTATGGTGACCATAACTACTTTCCCCCCTTTAGTATACTTATTCACTTATTGGTGAACTTTCAAAGGCAGTGCTGTACATGAGTCAAACGAACACAACAAGCCTCCAAGTGGATGAAGAATTGATCTTAATCTGTATTTCAAACAAAGGAATTGGTCCCCCAAAACATTCAATAACAAATTGGGTGTGGTAGTTCATACTTATCATCTAAGCATTTAAGAGGCTGAAGCGATAATATTACATCAGCTTGGCATTAGTCTGGGCTACATAATGAGTATGAGGCTAGCTAAGCTACATAGCAAGAGACCCTGTCTTCAAGAAACTAGACAAAGAGATAAACAAACAAACAAAAAAACAACCCACCCGTAAAGCTATAGAATCAGCACATTTAAAAACACAGTAATGGAAAATGTATTTACTTCATCAAATGACAGTCTTGTTCCCTTTAAACTTCCCTGACACTGCTCACTCCTGAGTGAGGGTATTAAGATTTGTTTCTTGGGTATGGGAAGATGGCTCAGTAAGTAAGAGCATATGCATAGGTAAGTTCTTATATGCATATGAATGAAAGTTTGAATCCCAAGGACCCATGTAAAGGACCAAGGGGGATGTGGCAGCCCAGCTGTAGTTACAGCTCAGAAGGTGGAGACAAAAGAGACCTTGGACTAAGCTGGCTAGCTAGATGACCCAAAACATGGATCTGTGGGTGAAATTGAGGGGCCCTGGCTGAATAAACAAAGTGGAGAGTAATGGAGGGTGATTCTGGATGTTGGTCTCAGGACTCCAAAACACTTGTACAAGCAAACACAATCTAACACACTCTTGATTTTATTGTCCTTATATGTGGAGTGCAAGAGTAGAGGTATGTGCTATCATACCCAACTTTCCTCGTGTGTGTGTGTGTGTGTGTGTGTGTGTGTGTGTGTGTGTATGTGTGTGTGTGTGTGTGTACATGCGCACACAGGTATGATGGCAATTTCTTTCTGACATTAGTTTGCATGACTTTCTGTTTCATTTGAGTCTCTTACTGCCTCTCATCTGGTGAACCTAACAGATGCAACATGTGACTGGGTATCAGGGATTCCACCACAGGAAGGGCTGGAGATTCAATGGTAGTTGAAAGGGATCGCAATTCATCTTTGTGCCACTTACATCACAATATGATATCCTAGTATATGTAAACAGCCTAGAAACTAAGCTAGTGTAACCATGAACAGTGACAATCTGTGGTAAGATTTATGAAAGCTAGAAATGTAGGGTAGAAGACAGATGAGAGGATTTCAAGTTCCAGCTAAGTTAGACATGAAAATATACATCTGCAAGGATAAAAAAAAAATGAAGCAAGACCTGAGTAGTTATAAATAAAATAGATATATAATGAGCAGGGGCAAGAATAATCAGCAAATATAAAGGATTTAGAATATTGAAAAGGTTACTGATAGTTTTATCTTTACTGAATTGGAGCTCCTCATATACTAATTTCTTTGTCAGGTTGGAAACTGTCTACAGACATTTACAGTTAGTCCTCAGGACCTGTGGCTTCTGTAATTGGGGATTCAATGAACTGTGGATCAGAAATACTTGAAACACTAAGTTGCATGTGCACTGAGGATACATAAACATTTACCTTGTTATTAAATGATTTACATAGCATTTACACTGCTTTTGATATTGTAAACAATCTAAAGAAGATTTAAGGCATCTTAAGGCATATAGACGGATATGTATAGGTTATATCTGAGGAACTTTGGAAGTTTTAGTGGGATGAAGAAATTAAGACCTCTGTGTATGCATAGTGCTTACAGTACACACTGTTACACATATATTTTCTTAATTAATCCATATTAAGAGCTTAAAAATATTGTTTCAACTTTATGGAAGAAGAAACTGGCTCAAAGAGGGTAGATTCTAGTGTTATCTCAGACTTGGCAGACACAGAACCAACTTTATTATTTATCAACGTATCCGTCCTGCTTCTATCAGTGGAATCTTCATTGTCTCCATTGATAGAGCATATACTTTATGTTGCATTTGATGAATTTTTGTCATATTCTTCCTTTCAGAAATGAGTTTTTGTCAATTGTTCCTTTGAGACAATTTTTTGTTGTTGTTGTTGTTTTGTTTTTCGTGACAGGATTTCTGTGTGTAGCCTTGGCTGGCCTGTACTCACTTTGTAGACCAGGCTGGCCTCGAACTCACAGCTATACATCTGCTTCTGCCTCCCCAGTGCTGGGGTTAAAGGTGTGCACCACCACACCCGGCTTTGAGACGCTTGTTACACGTATTTCTATCTTCTCATCAGTGATTCTCTGATGTTTGCTCATTTCCTCTTCCCAGGGCCACCAGATTTTGTATCGTCCTCACATTTGCCCCAAGACCTCTGCCTTTCAGAAGGAAAAGTGTCAGGAAGCCGAAGTATTGTTTCCTCATAGAAAACAAGTTCACCTTGCTGTTTCTCTTCTCAAGAACCATTGAAACTTTATAGTTAAGACAATAATGAAATTCCACAAGAATATTTTGTCATCTAGCTCTGTTCTGTAATAATTCCTTTTTTATTTTTGTTCAAGAAAGTGAGTCTTCAGTTCTTGATTTATGATTTTTATGATTTCTACACATGAAGAATTAGAAATACTTTGTGTACCATTTCTTTTAAGTATAAATTAGGTGATGACATTGTTCTAACTTAGGAATCAATTAATCTCTGGAAGATCCAGAAACGGTATCATGTGTCTGTGGTTGAGAGCAGACTTACAAACACTACTGTTTTCCTCCCTTCACCTCCACTCTGCTGATCAAACAACAGCTAATGTGAGTGGTTTTAACTATTTGTAAGGTTTCTATCACTGTGTCATTTCTCAATCATCTCTTAGCTAAACTGAATGTTACATTTATTATAAGAAAAAAAGAAAATCAAACACATCAATTTAGTATGTATTTACCAAGTCAGCATTATGTAAAAGATTGGTTTTTTAAAAAAAATCTTTATATTTTTCTTCAAAAGGAGTTTATATTCCACCAGATCTGGTGCCAGGTTCATATAAGTTCATGAGTTGAGTAGTAGATTTTAGAGGACCCACAAAATCTGACTAGATAGAAGCCACTATCATTTTACTCAGTCCTTGGATCTCACTTTTGTAGTAGAGTTTGAATTTCTTTCCTTTAGCCCAAAGCAGTTGCTGTGCTCAGTCCTTAGTTGTCACTTGTGCCTCTCAGCATTAAAAAGCTGCCAATATTTGTCTGAAATTAAGGACTGAGAAATCAATGTTTTAAAGAAGTGCATAGTTACTGATCTCCTTTGGTATTTACTCACTTTCAGAATCAACTTCCCTTTCAATCAATGCAAAGCTTAAGGATTGCTTCTTCAGGATTTAGGCACTTTCCCTACATTGTATAGCAGCTGCCTCCAATTTGAAACATTCCATCTAGGAGGGCAGCTGCTTAAGATTCAGGAAATTCTAAAGGGAGGTTCCTTAAGATCCAGAGAGGAAACTACTCATAAGCCACAGGAAGTTCCTGAAATTGACCAGATACTCCAGTCCTCTCTCTCCCAAGATTATGAAAGCAAGAAAGAGGAGACCGAGACAATTCCAGTCTATGGAAGAATTCTCCAATCTGTTAAATTACCAACTAGTCATGCAGAAAGCTCTAGAATTCTGGCTTTTATGAACAGTCACCTATTGTCAGGCAGAGTTTTAGTGATGAAGCTGGCTTTGAGTGATCTATGCTCCTGTAAACAACTCCAGTAAACTCACTGACTTTTTTGGTATCATTACTTTGGTCTCTTGTTTTCCTGTCTGAGTTGAGGAGATGTTTGTTCATGTCTTTCCAGGAGTAGTGTGATACAATACCCCAATATTACCTGCTCTGTGTTCCTACAATGTAGTAATGCTCCAGGAAACCAGTTGTGCACCTATGCTGGCTTTTACCACTGCAAATTGGAGGTAATCAGTAGATGGAGAGAGGGGATCAGGATTTAAAGAAATCCTTTGGAACTAATTATGTTGGCTCTGAGTAGCTCAATTTCAACTCTCCTTTGATGAGTCATCTTTGTATATATTTTGTATGAGCTCCTTAGTTTTCTTGTGTAACATCAGTAATATGTGTGAAAGCATATTCAAATCTTTATCTTCCTAAGACCAACATGAATTCCTCTTTATGACTTAACTCAGGGATCCCAAGTTTAAATTCTACATGCAGAGATCAGTTAGGAAAATCAAGTTAGTTTAGAGCATAGTGTTACACAGAGGAATGGGGACTGTGGCCATCTTACTTGCCCTTATTTTTTCATTTCCCCCCTTCCCTTGGAATGGGGGTCTTTTAAGCTGACACGCAATTTTATCTACACCAACTTAAAATAAAATTTCAATTTTGTAATGGTTAATTTTATGTATCAACTTGGGTGGACTATGGGGTCCTCCAGGTGAGTGGTCAAACTTTACTCTCTGAGTGTTACACACTCAAGTCATTTATGGTACACCTGGGTGGAGGCAAGACAATCAGAAGCATGGTGAATGTAGCACAGAGTTTCTGTGGAGAGCAGTAGGCTCCTCTTTGTCTTATGCCGTCAAATCACTTATGTATCAATATCTACAGAACCTACAGGAACAATTGTGAATTAAAGGTGCCTGGTGAACACATGGTAGCCAGAAGAGGAGGTGAGAAAGCAGACACCCAAGGATTTGAGAACTTTATCTGTGAAAGGAAGAAAATTAAACAGAGATTAACATAGGCCAGTAGAATCCCTTTAATGTGTTATAACAGGGAAAGGAAAGACTGAAGGAAAGGGAGGAGTCACGAGAGAGGAAGGTAGTACAGGTGTTGTGGAAAGCAACACAGATTTGGAGCCAGGGAATGTTGAGAGGATGAGGTCAGGATTACACAAAGAAAAAAAAATTACAAGACTAAGGAAGGAGATTTCATTCTTCAAGAAAGATATTTACTTACATAGACCAAGAAGATCAATTATTTAGATAAAAAAATGGAAGCACACTTATCAAATTTGTGAATGCTCCCTAACCGTGAAGAATAGGTCTATGATTAATAATAAGTCAGGATTCAAGAAGTCATGTTAGAATGTGAGAATGATGAATTGAAACAAACAAAATGAACTTTCACAATGACAAATGTGGAGTTTCCCCTTTCTATGAAAATAAATCACTTAAATATACAATAGAAGGGAAATGACTTAGTACCATTTCACGTGAAGAAGACTAGTGTATTGCGTATAAAACACTGATGTATGCATGATGTCATCATGGTGTGATGATGGCTTTAAAGTTAGTGCAGCCCTAGACTGAACTAGTGAGAGACTCTGGCACAGCAACCTCATAATGTAACATAAACTGTCTGCAATTTGAATGGGCAACAATCTTTAATTGGAATCCTGATTTAATAAGCTATAGTATGCTCTGATAATGGAGTATTCTTCAGTTAGGAAAAATAATGACCCTCTCTGTGTACTAATTTAGAAAATATCTAAGATATGTATGTTTGAGAAAATGAAGATGTTCAGTAGTATAGATATGTTTTTATTTATATAAAATGTGAGAAGTAAGAAAATGTAATCATATTTATCTTTATGTGCATGAAGGAGTTTGAAATTAAGAAAAGTAGGTTTAAGATGGAATAAGCTTGGAGAGGAATGATATTTCTCAATCCACTTTACTTCACTTCTGTATGAACATATGGATACATCATTAACTTTAGAATATTTTTAAAGAGATGGACCGTTTGGGACAGAAGTTAGAATTGAAAAGCACAGATCCATGTACATGATCTGAATTATCATCTTCCCGCAGCAGGCTTCCCATTTCATTTTCTGCCCCTTTCCGTGACACCTATGATTACATCTGTCATCTAGGAGACTATAATTGCCCATTGCATGTACAAACATAAATGAATATTTTAATTTCATGACATATGCCTCTAAGAGTCTGTCATTCACGTAAGAGAGCCCAGGCCAATCTTGCTATCAGAGAAGAGCCAATGAATGCCTGCTAAAGGAGAGAAAAGTTATAGTCTATTCTACCAAGGAGCATTGGAAGAATATTTCTTAGCAGGTTATGAGACTATCCATGGAATTAGACATAGCTTTAACTTTTAAGAGACTGAACTGAGAGTCACTAAGACAGGCACATGGCTCATCAATATGTCCCACTGTGGTGTATGGGTGCGGTGGTGGTGTCAAGACTGAGAGGCTGGCAGAGTAACGAGAAGACAAGGATGGTGATTATGAGAAGATTTGGAGACAAAGATTGCCTGCTTGGCTAAAGCTGTATCAGAATTCTGAAACCTCATAAAGGCCTGTAAACTTATAACACTCAGTTTTAGAAAGATATTTTTTTTCTGTTAGTTTAGAAAGAACCCATTACCATTTGGGGTCTGAAATTTTCTTCACTTCATAAGAGATACTAGGTGATCATGGCTGGCCTTTGACTAGAATTCCGTTTGAAAGTTCAATTGGCAGCTATTTTTCTCCTCATAATTACTTTTTTTTTTTTTTTTTTTTTTTAGTAACTTTTAAAAAATCAAGTTCCTCTCTGGCTGTGAATTCTCACCTGGCTGTACTGTGTATGAAGTTTGGTACAATCTTTCTCTTGAACTTCAAGAGTCTACTGCACTGATCCCCTCTCTTTTTCTCATGGGCTTCCTTACCACACTTTAACACATATTGCTGAATAAGATTTTCCTTAGCAAAAGTACTTATGACTGGCTTCTTGGTGAACAGCATACATGAGTTTAATATTAAAATAAGGAAACAAAGGGATGAAGAGGGAAGAAAGGCAAGGGGAGGGCAGAAATAGAATCCCAAAAGAGGACAATTACAGAAAAAAATTCTGAAGGTTGTCCTCTGACCTCCATGTGCGTGCGTGCACATACGCGCTCATGCAGGCACTCATGCACACACACACACACACACACACACACACACTCACATCATAGGTAAACACACATACTTAAATGGAAAAATTAAAAATGTAAATTTAAGACTACTTGAAACATGTTTATCCTTGACTAAGTACTGCCATCCTAAAACATTCTTTGCTAATAAATCACTCTAGCCTGAAAAAAAAAAAGGACAATTACAGTGTGCTGTGATGAGTGTCAGGTGACTCATCTGGAAGGAAGCACACAAGGCCTGGAGGAATGGGAGAATAGGTGACAGAACTTTCAGGGTTGGAGAGATGACTCAGCCATCAGTCATCTTAACCTTATTGCTATTGCACAGAACATACATTCCCAGCGTACATTTTGTCGTTCACAACCATCCTTAACTCTAGTTCCAAGGGATCCGCCACTCTCTTCTGACCTCTACAGGCATAAGGCAGGCATGTGGCAAGCATACATGAATACAGATGGAAAATACTCATATACATAAGAACAAAAAGAAAAAGAAGGACGTGTTCTCTGTGTAGGGTTGCTTGTTCAAGGCGGGGAAGGCAATATGGCTATATGTCAATGCTGTAGAAAGGACATGGCCTCAGAATTTCAAACAGAGATGTGTTTTTTTTTATGAATTTATTCAGATTACATCTCAATTTTTCCCCCTTGCTTGTCTCTTCCTGTTCCTCCCTACCGCCTTCTTTCACCCTGTTTCCATGCGCTAGGTCTGTGACAGAAGGGGACCTCCTCCCCCATCATATGTTCACAGCCTATCAAGTCTCATCTTGGTAGCCTTCCTATTCTTTCTCTGAGTGCTACCAGATCTCCCCACAAAGGGGAAGTGGTCAAATATGGGGCACCAGAGTTCATGTCAGAGTCAGTCCCTGCTCTCCACATGACTGTGGATAATGTCCTGTCCCTCGGCTAGATCTGAGTAGGGGTTCAATATTTACTGCATGTACTGTCTTTGCTTGGTGCAGTAGCTTGAGCAGACATCCTTGGGTCCAGATCCGACCATCATGATGTTCTTCTTGTAGGTTTCTAGGACCCTCTGGATCCTTCTATTTCCCTATTCTCTCTTACTTCTCTTACCTAGAATTCCAATAGGAGGTACCCGGACCTGTTGCAATCTCCTGGAAGACTTTCAGGGGACATCCCAGTTGGGCTATTGTCCAATTATAAGTGAGTATATACCATGTAATTCTTTCTGAGTCTGGATTAACTCACTAAATATAATCATTTCTAGTTCCATCCATTTGCCTATAACCTTCAGAATTTTCTTGTTTTTAATAGCTGAGTAGTATTCCATAGTGTAAAGGTACCACAGTTTCTTTAGTCATTCTTCGACTGAGGGACATTTAGGTTGTTTCCAGGTTCGGACTATTATGAATAAGGCTGCTATGAACATGGCTGAGAATATGTCCTTGTGTGGTGGAGCACCTTCTGGGTATATTCCAAGGAGTGGTATAGCTGGGTCTTGAGGTAACCCTATTCCCAGTATTCTGAGAAAGCACCAGAATGATTTCCAAAGTGGTGGTACAAATTTGCACTCTCACCAGCAATGAAGGAGTGTTTCACTTTCTCCACATCCTCGCCAGCATGTAGTGTCACTTGAGTTTTTGATCTTGGCCATTCTGATGGGTGTAAGATGGAATCTCAGGGTCGTTTTGATTTGCATTTCTCTGATGACTAAAGACATTGAGCATTTCTTTAAGTGTTTCTCAGCCATTCGATATTCCTCTGTTGCAAAGTCTCTGTTTAGTTCTGACCCCATCTCTTTTTTTTTTTAATTTTTTTATTAATTTATTCTTGTTACATCTCAATGGTTATCCCATCCCTTGTATCCTCCCATTCTTCCCTCCCTCCCCTTTTCCCCTTATTCCCCTCCCCTATGACTGTTCCTGAGGGGGATTACCTCCCCCTGTATATGCTCATAGGGTATCAAGTCTCTTCTTGGTAACCTGCTGTCCTTCCTCTGAGTGCCACCAGGTCTCCCCCTCCAGGGGACATGGTCAAATGTGAGGCACCAGAGTACGTGAGAAAGTCATATCCCACTCTCCACTCAACTGTGGAGAATGTTCTGACCATTGGCTAGATCTGGGTAGGGGTTTAAAGTTTACCACCTGTATTGTCCTTGGCTGGTGCCTTAGTTTGAGGAGGATCCCTGGGCCCAAATCTGCCTATCATAATGTTCTACTTGTAGGTTTCTAGGACCCTCTGGATTCTTCTACTTTGCTATTCTCCCATGCTTCTCTCATCTAGAGTCCCAATAGGATGTTCTCCCCTCTGTCCCAGTTTCCTGGTAAGTGAAGGCTTTTGTGGGACATGCCCCTTGGGCTAGTATGCAGATATAAGTGAATATATACCATTTGAGTCTTTCTGCTTCTGGGTTAACTCACTCATTATGATCATTTCTAGCTCAATTTATTTATCCACAAATTTCGGGAATTCCTTGTTTTTAATAGCTGAGTAGTATTCCATAGTGTATATGTACCACAGTTTCTTTATCCATTCTTCTAATGATGGACACTTAGGCTGTTTCAATGTTCTGGCTATTATGAATAAGGCTGCTATGAACATGGTTGAGCAAATTTTCTTGTTGTGGGCTGGAGCATCTTCTGGGTATATTCCAAGGAGTGGAATAGCTGGGTCTTGAGGAAGCCCTATTCCCATTTTTCTGAGATAGCACCAGATAGATTTCCAAAGTGGCTTTACTAGTTCGCATTTCCACCAGCAATGAAGAAGGGTTCCTCTCTCCCCACATCCTCGCTAGCATGTGGTGTCGCTTGAATTTTTGATCTTAGCCATTCTGATGGGTGTAAGATGGACTCTCAGAGTTGTTTTGATTTGCATTTCCCTGATGACTAACGAGGTTGAGCATTTCTTTAAGTGTTTCTCAGCCATTTGAAATTCCTCTGTTGAGAATTCTCTGTTTAGTTCTAAGCCCCATTTCTCAACTGGGTTATTTGGTTTGGTGGTGTTTAATTTCTTGGGTTCTTTATATATTTTGGATATTAGACCTTTGTCAGATGTAGGGTTGGTGAAGATCTTTTCCCACTGACCTCATTTCTTAATTGGGTTATTTGGTATGGTGGTGTTTAATTTCTTGAGCTCTTTATATGTTTTGGATATTAGACCTTTGTCAGATGAAGGGTTGATGAAGATCTTTTCCCAGTCTGTAGGCTGTCACTTTGTTCTCTTGGCAGTGTCTCCTACCTTACCTTCTCAGCCTCCTGAGGTCCCATTTATTAATTGTTGACCTTAAGGCCTTGGCTGTTGAAGTTCTGTCCAGGAAGTTGTCTCCTGTGCCAATGAGTCCCAGGCTCTTCCCTGCTTTTTCCTCCATGAGATTTAGTGTCTCTGGTTTTATGTTGAGGTTTTTAGTCCACTTGGAGTTTTGTGCATGGTGATAAATATGGCTCTACCTGAATTTTTCTACATGTAGACATCCAGTTAGACCAGCACCATTTGTTGAAGATGCTATCCTTTTTCCACTGAATAGATTTGGCTTCTTTGTCAAAAATCAAGTGTCCATATGTGTATGGATTCATATCTGGGTCTTTGATTTGATTCCATTGATCAATCGTCCTATTGCTATGCCAGTACCATACTGTTTTAATTACTGTTGCTCTATAATACAGATTGAGATCAGGTATGGAGGTTCCTGTGGAGGATCTTTTATTGTACAGAGTTGTTTTAACTATTCTGGGCTTTTTTTGCTTTTCCATATGAAGTTCAGAATTGATCTTTTAATGTCTTTAAAAATTGTGTAGGTATTTTGATAAAGATTGCATTGAATCTGTAAATTGCTTTTGGTAAGATGGCCATTTTTTACTATGTTAATTTTCCCAATCCATGAACAAGGGAGATCTTTCCATCTTCTGATGTCATCTTCAATCTCCTTCTTCAGAGATTTGAAGTTTTTTTCAAACAATCTTTCACTTGCTTGGTTAGAGTTACTCCTAGATATTTTATGTTGCTTGTGGCTATTATGAAGGGTGTTGTTTCCCTAATTTTTTTCCTCTGCACAATTGTCATTTGCATATAGGAAAGCTACTGACTTTTTTGAGTTAATTTTGTATCTAGCTATTTTGCTGAAGGTGTTTATCAGCTGTAGGAGTTCTCTGGTGGAATTTTTGGGGTCACTTGTGTACACTATCATATCATCTGCAAATAGGGATAATTTGACTTCTTCTCTTCCTATTTGTGTTCCCTTGATCTCCTTTTGTTGTCGTATTGTTCTGGCTAATACTTCAAGAACTATATTGAAGAGATATGGAGAAAGTGGGTAGCCTTGTCTGGTCCCCTATTTTAGAGGAATTTCCTTGAGTATCTCTCCATTTAATTTGATATTAGCTATTGGTTTGCTATATATAGTCTTTAGATATGTGCCTTGCCTCCCTGATATCTCTAAAACTTTAAACATGAATGGGTGTTGGATTTTGTCAAATCCTTTTCCTGCATCTAAGGAGATGATCATATGTTTTTTTTCTTTCTGTTTGTTTATATGGTGGATTACACTGATAGATTTCTGTATATTAAACCATACCTGCATACCTGGAATGGAGCCTACCTGGTCATGGTGAATGATATCTTTGATGTGTTCTTGTGTTCAGTTTGTGAGTATTTTATTGAGTAATTTTGCATCAATGTGCATAAAAGAAATTGGTCTGAAATGCTCTTTTTTTGTTGGGTCTTTGTGAGGTTTAGGTATGAAAGTGACTGGCCTCATAGAATGAGTTTGGTAATGTTCCACCTATTTCTATCTTTCGAAGTAGTTTGAAGAGTAACAATATTAGGTCTTCTTTGAAGGTCTGGTAGAATTCTGTCCTGAAACCATCTGGCCCTGGGCTTTTTTTTCTTCTTTTTTTGCTTGGGAGACTATTAATGACTGCTTCTGTTTCTGTAGGGGAAATAGAACTATTTAGTTTT
This sequence comes from Acomys russatus, assembly GCF_903995435.1. NCBI lineage: Eukaryota > Metazoa > Chordata > Mammalia > Rodentia > Muridae > Acomys > Acomys russatus. The sequence goes on along the minus strand of NC_067157.1, from coordinate 15,732,907 downwards.
TTTTTTTTTAATCTGATCTTGATTCAATTTTGGCAAGTGGAATCAATCAAGAAAAATGTCTATTTCCCTTAGATTTTCAAATTTTGTGGCATATATGCCTTTGAAATAGAATCTTATGATTCTTTGTATTTCTTCAGTATCTGTTGTAATGTCTACCTTTTAATTTCTGATTTTGTTGATTTGGATAGTGTCTCTCTGCCTTTTAGTTAGTTTGGCTAATGGTTTGTCTAGTTGATTTTCTCAAAGAACTAGCTCATGGTTTTGTTGATTCTTTGAATTGTTCTCTTTGTTTCTAATTTATTGATTTCAGCCTTGAGTTTGATTATTTCCAGATGCCTACTCCTCTTGGGTGTTTTTGCTTCTTTTTTTTTTTTTTTTTTTAGGGTTTTCAGCTGTGTCATTAACTTGAGTATATGGGATGTGTCCAATTTTTTTTACAAAGGTACTTAATGCTATGAATTTTCCTCTTAGCACTGCTTTCAATGTGTCCCACAAATTTGGGTATGTTGTTCCTTCATTTTCATTGAATTTTAGGAGTTCTTAATTTCTTTCTTTATGTCTTCCCTGACCCAGGTGTCTTTAAGTAGAGAGTTGTTTAGTTTCCATGTGTGTGTAGGCTTTTTAGTATTTCTGTTGTTGTTGAAGTCCAGCCTTATACCGTGGTGATCTGATAGGATACAGGTACTATTTCAGTCTTCTTGTGTCTGCTGAAGCTTGCTTTGTGACCTACTATATGATCAAGTTGGAGATGGTTCCATGGGGTGCTGAAAAGGTATACTCCTTTGTGCTTGGGTGAAAAGTTCTGTAGATACCGGTTAAACCCATTTGATTCATGATGTTGGTTAGTGTCATTATTTCTCGCTTTAGTTTCTGTTTCAATGACCTATCCTTCGGTGAAAGTGGAGAGTCGAAATATCCCACTATTATTGTGTGGGGGTCAATGTGTCATTTAAGCTTTGTTAATAGTTCTTTTACAAATGTGGGTACCCTTGAATTGGGAGTGTAGATGTTCAGAATTGTGATGTCATCTTGGTTGACTTTATCTTTGATGAGTATGAAGTGTCCTTCCTCATCCATTTTGATTAATTTTGCTTGAAAATCTATTTTATTAGATACTAAAATGGCTACCCCAGCTAGTTTCTTGTGTCTGTTTGCTTATAATATCTTTTTCCAGCCTTTTACCCTGAGGTAACGTCTATCCTTGTGGCTGAGATGTGTTTCTTGAATGCAGAAGAATGTTGGGTCTTGTTTGTGTATCTATTCAGCTAGTCTGTGTCTTTTTATTGGAGAATTGAGACCATTGATGTTGAGAGATATAAATGACCAGTGACTGTTAAGTCCCTTGATTTTGATGTTGTTTGCAGTAGAGAGTTTTTGTGGTTGTGTTTTTGTGATGGGTTAGTTATCTATTTCCCGTGTAATTTTGGTTGTAGCTTGCACCTTTTGGGTGGAGTTTTCCTTCTAGTAACTTCTGTAAAGCCGGATTTGTGGATAGGTACTGTTTGAATTTGTTTTTGTCATGGAATATCTTGTTTTCTCCATCAACGGTTACTGATAGTTTTGCTGGGTAAAGTAGTCTGGCCTGGTATCTGCGGTCTCTTAGGGTTTGCAGGATCTCTATTCAGGCCCTTCTAGGTTTTATGGTCTCAGCCACAAAGTCAAGCGTAATTCTGATAGGTTTACCATTATATGTTACTTGGCCCTTTTCTCTTGCTGCTTTTAATATTTTTCTTTGTTCTGTATATTTTGTGTTTTGATTATTATGTGACGGGAAGTTTTTCTTTTCTGGTCTATTCTATTTGGTGTTATGTAGGCCTTTTGTATGTTTATAAACATCTCCTTTAAGTTGGGGAAATTTTCTTCTACCATTGTGTTGAAAATATTTTCTGGGCCTTGGAGTTGGGCGTCTTCTCTTTCCTCAATGTCTATTATCCTCAGGTTTTGTTTTTTCATGGTGTCCTTGATTTCTTGGATGTCATGTTAGGAATTTTTCAGATTTAGCATTTTCTTTCATGGTTCCTTCAAGACTTACGATTGTATCTTCTAGTCCTGAGATTTGTTGCTACATCTCTTGAATTCTGTTAGAGAAGCTCACCTCTGTGTTGTTTGATGTCTTCTCTAAGCTTTCTCTTTCCCGTTTTTCTCCTTTCTCTATCTTTATCATTGTTTCCATTTTCATCTTCAGATCTTGAACTGTGTTATTGATTTCCTTCATCTGATTCTTTGCATTTTCCTGAATTTCTTCCAGTGCCTCTCTATAGGCCTCTTTTATATCTTTCTACCTGTTTGGCTGCATCTTCCTGCATTTGTTTATGAATTTTAATCATTTCCTCCATTATCATCTTCATTGGTAAGGATTTGAGGTCATTTTCTCATATTTCAATTGTGCTTGAGTTCTCTGGGTTGCTTTCTTTGGGATATCTGGGATCTGGGGATGTTTTAGATTTTGTTGTTCATGTTCTATGCTGGCCTTTAGTCATCTTGCTGTGTCTGATGTTGGGAAGTAGCTTCTGGAGGCCTTCACTGAGCATAGTATTTTGGTGAGTGATTATAGGTTGAAGGCCTTTGCCTGTGGTGGTCAGAGAACTCTTCCCTGGGACAGGCAGATTCCCTGGTTTTGGCTCCTGAAGTCTTTCCTCCACACCCTGGACTCCCCACTGGCTCAGCTGGGATAGGTACTGGTGCTCTGCAGCTCCAGTATTGGTTTGAGGTAGTGTATGTAAAGCTGGTTTTCCTATCTTTGGCTGGGCTTTGAATACTCTGCCCTCAGGCCCAGGGGCTTTGGGTCCTAGGCTCAGATCACCCTAGAGTGCCTGTTCCCCTGCTGGCTTCTAGAAGTTGTTTAGGTTTCTGCCTGCTCCAACCAGGTAGTGGGGCCTAGGTTCCACATGCCAGGGAGAGAGCAGCTACTGCCTTCTGATTGTTGTTGGTTGGCTAGATTTTTGCTGTATCTCCTCTGGCCTGCCCAGCCTCTCCCAAGAGCATGAGAGTCACTGCTAGGCTGTGGAGCCTGGTTAGGCTGGGTCAGTTGTGACCACTTGTGCCAGGACAGTCCTCTGGGACCAGTCATTAGGCTTCTGCCCAGCCCTTCTCAGATGGCTGCTGTGGTCCGTGACTCCTGGCAATGTCTCCAGTCTCAGATTATGCAGCTATGGCTGTGTGTCCCCTGTCTCAGACCCCACTGTTGTGGCTGGGCTACGTGCCCACAGCCATCTGGGTCCCCATGTGATACCTGGGCTTTCTGTGGACTGGTATGGCATCAATGTGTGTGTGGGTCTGGGGACCAATTCACCCATTTCCCTAAGATTTCCCTAGGCTAGGAGGTCTGATCCTCCCCTGCCATGATTTCGGTCCGAAGTACTGAGTTTGTGCTGCTAAGCAAGGCCAAAGCTCACAGCTCATACCTCGGAGCTTGAAGGCGAATCCTTACCAGGTGCTGGGGACTAATCTGCCATCCTTCCTGGAGCACTGGATGACTAGAGGTCTGACTAACCTGTGGTCCACACTGTGTGGATATCTCTCATTCAGTTAGCCCTAGCTCCTCTGGTTGGTGGCTCCCGGTAGCGTCTGTGGTCTCTTCCCCGCAGATCAGACAACGCATCTTTGTTGCCGCAATCTTGGCTCCTCCCTTGCTCTCCCCAGAGATGTGTTCTTAAGCATGACCTAGATAGGAAGACAAGATGGCAAGCACCATCACCTCTGTATTTTTGGCATACTGGAATTGTGGGTTTTCTTTTTCACAGCACTAATTAGGATCACGTCCTCTTCCCTTGTCAAAATGCTGTGCATGGCAGTCAGCAAAGGCAGAGGGGACCTCATGTTCTAGCTGTGGGGGGTTTGAATGTGTGCAAATGTGAAAAGAAAAAGGCTGTTTACAAAGGAGGCTGATTGCAGGCCTCTGAAGGAACCTCATAAGCAGCAAAGGATGAAGGAGCTAGTGTATTCTTGAAGTTGGATGTGTCTCTAAGGACTAGCATACAGAATCATCTCAACACAGAGAAGGAAGACCATGTTTCTTCCAATAAGAAGACTAAAGAGAAGTAATCCAAACATAGGGCACATGGTTGGGTACTTTATAGTCCCAATGTTAGTAACCCTGAAAAATGGCTATTAAAATCTGCTTTAATATTTCTTCATATCATCTCAAAGAAAAATATTTTTGAATAGAAGAAAATTACTCTTTTTTTTGCCTTTTCTCTCTAGGAGCTAATGTGAAGTCTTGCTACCTGACAGCTACATCAAATAAGTTCTTTTTACAATTAAAATTGGGAGAGGAGTACTAATATTTAATAGTTTTCTGATGTGTTTTATGCTAATACATAGCAGTTCTGATTGCCATTTGTGTTTGTGAATCTACACCCCTGTACTCCCCCCCAAAACATTTGCACACCCCTTTCCAGATGTACAGCATATGAACAGCAGGGTCAGATGACTTCTCTGAGCTCACTGAAATTCAATGATTGAGCACAAAGTCTTTTTAACCCTTAAGTTTTAGATGATTACATTGAACAGTTTACTGGCTCCTTTTTATTTTTTTTCTTTCTGTGTATTTTACTTTATTAATTAAAAAATGATTTCTCTTAGCATTTTAAGATTTTAATTCTTTCTATATATTTTAGACTTTAAGTCATTTATAAAAGTGACGCTCAATAAAACAAAGTGCTTTCCTCTTAAATTTGGCCACAAAGTCTTTGTAAAGAAAGTCTCAGATAGAAGCTTGAAATTCCCCTGGGAAACTCCTGTCTGCTATTAAGATTTGTTCTGTAATTTAGAGATCCAGTTGAAACTGACAGTAGCTTGAGAAGAGAGCAATCAGCTTGTATCAGGGCAAGAAGACCTGTAAAGGATTCAAGTGCCCAGAAACCCCAGGATCCAACTGTGGCACAGAGCTAACAACTTCCATTGGGAGCAGGGCTGGCCTTGCCTTTCCAGATGGCTCATGGCAGGATGGTAGGGCCACCACAGGGGGCTGTGAAAGGCGCTGTCCTGGAGGCAGAAACAAACAAGAACAACGAGGGTCCTTTCTGGTACCAACTGGGGTTGCTTGCCCTGAAGAAGAATCCAAACTCCTGTCACCTCTCTGCAGGGTGTTGTCTCTCATAGCACTCAGCTGGGCTCACCACAGGTTCCTTTGATGAGAATAATTATAAATGCACTAGACACAATCTTACATATGTTCAATTCTTGTGCAAGAGCCGCCCTACTAATTACCAGCATCTTTATAGCCAGGACTAGAGGTGTGTGTGTGTGTGTGTGTGTGTTAACTCATAAGAAAATCTGCAATACCCTGCACATAAGATGTGATATTAATGAGTAACCAAGAATGTAGTTTAATGGTTCTGGCTCTCTTCCTCACATGTATACTGTTTCTGCCCTATTGACGTGTATTCTTGTGCTTGCAAAGTCTGAGATCAATGCATTAACAACAGAGATTTCCTGTTATCTATATTCTTTCTGAAAATAAATTTGGAGAGATAAATAGTTCTTTTCAATAACTCTTATGTTCACCCTTTCAATGTGGTGAATATAAGCCACATTCAGTTTTGTTTTTTCTTTTCCCATTAATCTTAAAGACCCAAGAAAATCACTAGTGCATAAAATTGAACTCCATTCAGAAACCACCGTTAAACTCATCATTTCATTATTGCTGACTTGCTAAATAACTACAATTTATACCGTGAAAGGGGCCATTAGCTCATAAATTATTTGTTCATTAAAATTATTAGTGCCATTTTATAGCTAAAAGCTTTTAAACTTTTGTTTGGTTTTGTGTAGGTAGGCATGCAGGCTTGTCTGTTTGTAGCACTTGCCTGCAGTGCCGATAGGTGCCAGAAGAGGGCACCAGATCCCTTGGAACTGGAGCTGCAAGTGGCTTTGAGCAGACTGATGTGGGCAATAAGAATCCACCCAGGTGTTCAGCAAGAGCACCAACCACTCTTAACCTCGGAATCATCTCTCCAGCTCGGATGGCCAAAATCTTTTTTTTTTTTTTTTTACTTATTTTTTTTTTTTATTAATTTACTATTGTTACATCTCAATGTTTATTCCATCCCTTGTATCCTCCCATTCTTCCCTCCCTCCCATTTCCCCCTTATTCCCCTCCACTATGACTGTTCCTGAGGGGGATTACCTCCACCTGTATATGCTCATAGGGTATCAAGTCTCTTCTTGACAACCTGCTGTCCTTCCTCTGAGTGCCACCCGGTCTCCCCCTGTAGGGGACATGGTCAAATGTGAGGCACCAGAGTACGTGAGAAAGTCATATCCCACTCTCCATTCAACTGTGGAGAATGTTCTGACCAATGGCTGGATCTGGGTAGGGGTTTAAAGTTTACCACCTGTATTGTCCTTGGCTGGTGCCCGAAATTTGTGGATAAATGGATTGAGCTAGAAATGATCATAATGAGTGAGTTAACCCAGAAGCAGAAAGACTCAAATGGTATATACTCACTTATATCTGCATACTAGCCCAAGGAGCATGTCCCACGAAAGCCTTCACTTATCAGGAAACTGGGACAGAGGGGAGGACATCCTATTGGGACTCTAAATGAGAGAAACATGGGAGAATAGCAAAGTAGAAGGATCCAGAGGGTCCTAGAAACCTACAAGTAGAACATTATGATAGGCAGATTTGGGCCCAGGGGTCCCACTCAAAATCTTTTTTTAAAGAACATTTTCATTGGTTCTCTGGGAGTTTCACATCATGCACCTCATCACAATCCCTTCCCGTGTCCTCCCTCTCCTTAGGACCTTCCTCCGCCCCTGCCCCCCGAAAAGAAGTAAAATATAAAAGCAATAAAAATAAAAAGGAAAAATAATAAAAGAGGAAAGTTTACTTTGTGTTACCTATATAGTCATATACTGTCTGGATCATGGTCAAATTTTTAGTGTCCAGCCCCTTGAAATAGAATTCAGTTCTTTCCCTTTTACACCTCTGCCAGAAGCTATCGAGATTTTTGGAGATCTACTCTTTGGCATCTTCGTCACAATGCCCCGCCAACCCCTACTGTCCCTTCCTTGCCCCCTCCCCGCAAGTAACAACCTGGACAGGAAACCACCGAAGAGAACTCTTGACAAATGTGATAGCTAAAATCTTAATCCCAGGAGGTTACTTGTTTTGCATCTGTCAAGTAGTCGGAGAGCACCAGCTAGCTGGATTCTGATTTTTAAGTCATCTTGCTTACACGAGGGGAAGAGTTTATCTCAGTCAACAGGAATCCTATTGGGGTTGTTTTCTCACAGGTTCTTCCTGAGTAAGAAGAGGTGCTGAAGGATCCAATGGCATGAGGTACAGGGATGATTATGTATCTGTAGGTGTCACAACTCCCATGCATACTTCTTTGATCACTGCTGTTCATTCAGAAGCAGCACCGTTTCATACCAATTTGCTCATTCTGTTATTAAAAAAAAAAAAGAAAAAAAAAGAAGAAAAAGAAGAGGGACAAGAGAAATTGGAAAGTCAAAGAACTTACCTTCTGGAAGAAGAGATAATGTTTGTGTTTTGGTTGCTTGTGGTAAAAGGAATTGAGACCAGTGTCTTTTGTGCCCCAGACAAGAGTTGAGTTGTATCCTCAACACTGTATATTTGATTTCTATGGACCAACCCCATCTGCCATGAGCCCATCTTGGCAATGTAGGATTGGTTGGATGCAATAACTTTTGTTCATAAAGGCACTAGAGACACGTCTAAACAAAAGATGTTTTTAAAAAAGAGAAGCATAACACATTTTTTTTTTTTTAAATCAGAATTTTGTGTGACAAGGGGTTCTACAGCAATGAAGACCAAAGGGTCAGGAAAGCATCTACTTTCATGCTTAGGTTTGATGAAGAATGGTCATTGGCACTTGAGTCAGACCAAATCCAAATGACTGAAGGAGCTTGTCAGCTGCATGTCCTCTGGGCATCTCTGGGTAGCATCCCTTCTCCTGGGTGAGGCAGGACTACTGTCACTACAGGTATTTAAAGAAGAAAAGGAAAGGTCAAGCTAGGCTTTAGCAGTTGGAGTTTCGGTTTCTATGACTGATCTCTGAGTAGAGAAATTTTGTTTTCTACCTCCTTTCAAATGAAGGAGAAGGCTTAATGACAGGAAGCAAATATCAGAAAGATGTCTTTTGAGGTGTTCCAATACCTAAGTTTTCAGTACTTTGGTATAGTGTTTTCTAAGCCTCTACTCTTAGAAAAACACACTATGGGTGAATCCCCCAAATTCAATTTATTTATTTACCAAATTTATGTTTGTAAATTCACAGTGCTATAAAGAGAAAAAGACACACACAAAAGAAAAGAAATTCTCCATAGAATGGTGGCACTGCATGTGCTAATCTTCTTTTAGCCCACTACAATATTCGTCTCTCTTAATGGTCATTTAGAATGAAGGGGTGTTCTTTCACTTTTCTTCCATTTGTTGAGCCTTGCTTTGTGTCTAAGTGGTCAATTTTGGAGAAAGTCCCATGAAGTTCTGAGAAGAAGAAACATTCTTTTGTATTTGGGTGAAATATTTTGTAGGTATCTGTTAGGTCTGTTTTGTTTATAACATCAGTTAGGTCATCTGGATGACCTATTGGCAAAAGTGGTGTATTGAAGTCTTCAATTATCAGTGTGTGAGAGTCAATATTCTATTTAAGTTGTTGAAGTGTTTCTTTTTAAAGAAACACAGGTATCCTTGTGTTTGGGTAATAGATGCTATGAATTAAAATTAGAATACTTTTTTCTCTCTTGATGAGTACGTAGCATTATTCTCGATCTCTTCTGAGTAATTTTGATTTGAAGCCTATTTTGTCAGATATTTTCAAAAAGACTATGCCAGGTTGTTTCTTAGGTCCATTTGTTGGAATAACTTTTTTCATTCCTTTACCCTGATATAATATCTCTCCTTGATGTTAAGGTATAATTCTGGGATGCAGCAGGAATATGAGTCTTGTTTTCACAGATGTTCTGTTAGGCTGGGTCTTTTTATTGGGAGATTTAGACTATTCATATTGTGAGATATAAATAAGAGGTGTTTGTTTGTCCATGCTATTTTGTGTTGTTGTGGTTGTTACTGCTTTTGTTTTTGTGGTAGTGGTGATGGTAGTAGGGTGTATGTATATGTGTGTTTGTATGTGTTTATCTTCTTCCAATTTTCTGGTCTGGGATTATTTGTTCTTTGTATTTATTTGGGTGTGGTTAACCTCTCTAAGTTGGAGCTTTCATTCTAGTGCCTTCAGTAGGGCTGCATTTGTAGATACATATTTTTTAAATGTGGCTTAATCACAGAATGTCTTATTTTTTTTCATTTAGTGAGGTGGAAAGTTTTGCTGGACAAAGTAGTCCGGGCTGGCATCTGTGGTTTATTAGAGTCAGCAACACATCTGTCTAGACCCTTTTGTCTTTTAGAGTCTCCATTGAGAAATCAGGTGTAATTCTAATAGGTCTAACTTTATACATACTTAGCCCTTTTCCTCTGTAGATTTTCATGTTATTTCTCTGTTCTATATGTGTAGTGTTTTGATTATTATGTGCCTAGGGTATCTTTTCCTGGTTCAGTCTATTTGGTGTTCTGTATGCTTCTTATATCTCATTAGGCATCTCCTTTAGGTTAAGGAAATTTTCTTCTATGGTTTTGTTGGAAATATTTTCTGTGGCTTTGACTTGCATTTTTCTTTCCTCTGTCCCTAGTATTATTAGATTCCATGTTTTCATAGTGTCCTAGATTTCCTGGGTGTTTTGTACCTTCATTTTTTCTTTTATAGATTTACCATTTTTTTTTGGCTGACATGTCCATTTTTTGTAGTGACTTCAATGCCTGAGATTCTTTCCTCCACTTTGTCTATTCTGTTGGTGCGACTGGCTTCTGAAATTCCTGTTTGAGTTGTTAATTTTTTTTTTTTAATTTCCAGATTTTCCTCAGTTTGGGTTTTCTTTATTGATTCTCTTTCCACTTTCATGTCTTGAACTATTTTAGTCATTTCCCTCCACTTTTCATGTTTTCATAAATTTCTTTAAATGATTCATTGATTTCCTCTTTAAGGACTTCTATTGTATTCATAAAGGTTTAAGGTCTTTTACTTGTATTTAAGCTACACTGGAACCCACAGAGCCTGATGTGGTTGGGTGGATGGACCCTAGTGTTCTTATTGCTTTTGTTTTTACAGTGGTGTCTAGGTTTTGGGAAGATTGTAATTCTACATGCTGACACCTCATCCTGTTTTGCTAGATGAATGTTTTATTCCTTGGTTTCTGTTGCCCTCTCTAGTTCTGAAGAGAGTCTGCTGGTTGTGTGTTGCCTGGAATCCTGATAGGTGTGGCTACTGGGGGCTTCAGGCAAAATGTGCTTCTAGGTATTGGGATATGATGGGTTGGGGGATGTGCAGGGGTTCACAGGATTCCTGTGATCCTGTTTTCCTCCCACGAGGATCCACTTAGTGGGAATGGAGACAGAGATTGAGGAAAGGCCACAGCAGAAGGTCTGCTACAGAGTAGGGGGATGAGCCTGGGGAATTGGATGTAGAGGAATGGAGGGAGAGGGGAATGTCTGCAGCAAGCTCACCACCTTCACTGGTGGAAGCAGCCTGTGGGTTCTCAGGAATGACTGTGATGTTGGGGGCTGGGATAAAGCAATGAGTGGGGGAAAGGTAAGTTGGAAGGGAAGATCTGTGTGATCCAGGGGGGAAAGGGAAGCTGCAGCAGGTGGTCTGCAATATAGCTAAGCACAAGACTAGGGTGTTGGTTTTGAGAGAGTTGAGGGAGGGAGAGGTGAAAGTTGGCAGTTAACCCACTTGCTTCCTTGTCTGGAATGAGCAGGTGGTCTTTTACCAGTCCCCCAGTGGTGGCTTAAATTAAAGCTCGGTTGGCCCTGCCTAGAAACTCAGTGTGGATGAAAAATGATTACCGGGAAAAGGAATGGTCCCTTTTCTCAACTGAGGAAACCAACATGCATGAGCGCATGTGCACGTACACATGCACACTTTTATCCTTCTCTAGACAAGATGGATAGATACATTAATTCATTGTGTACAGAGGACATGCAACTCAATTACTTAGCAGAAGCATAAATTAAAGGCAGAGTGTAGCTCAGCGCATTTTTGTTAGAAGAGTAAAGAAGAGACAGAAAGCCTCCCATGCTTCTCTTCCTGCCTGCTCACACTATATCGAACAGTGTTAGCTTCAAACATTCATGTTTTCCTTCTGATTTTCCTTGGAAGCTGGCATGTGGACCTGCCTTGGGCTTGCTTGTTTTTATCTGAACAAATGTCTCCATCTTCACCAAAGGGCTGGTGTTTTCTTCGCTCTTTCTTTTGCAGATGACCTGTCAAGCTGTAGAAATGTCATGTTAATATTTTATGGACAGGCTATCCCAGCCACTTAGGAAGTGACCGAACACTTCAATAATTTACCTTGGGCTCCTGCACTGAGAAACCAAACAGCAACAGGCCTTGTGGCAACCTCTGTCTCTAGAGCCTTTCCCACTTCTAATCCTCTTCACAACCCCTTAAGTGAAAAAACCCAAGTAATTACCATATTTCAGGCTATTCTCTCATGCCATGGGGTTTCCAGTTCAGATTTCATTTGTTTTCAGAAAGTATCTATTGTCTTTTTATATTCAGGAATTCACTTTGTATTTGCTTTTTTGCTAATGATTTCATTTACAAATTTCTGGGCTCTTTACCTCAATTAAAATACCCTGGCTGAGAAGAGAACACACACGACACACCCTACAATCTTACCAATTTGATGTAATCAGATACAATCTGGCACATCACAGTCTCTTAAGATTCTTTGTTTCTTTCTTTCTTTTTTTTACAAATTAGAAAAAAAATTATTATTAACAGAATTTGTCTTTTGTTCTGTATGTTCTGTGGTGGAGAAAGAAGGCTTGGCAGCCATAAGGTCTACAACCAAGCCCCAGTTTTTCCTGCGTAATTCAACACCACAGTCAAGGAGTTTTATTTTTTCATGTGCCAGGCAGGGATTCTGATTTTTGTCTGACACCTCACAGGATAGGGGTGAAGATGAAACAAGCTTGTGGATGTCATACTTTATAAATAGACATCTTTTAACTCCTTTTTCTCAGTCTGTAAGGGACTCCAGACTCCTGCGTTTTATGTACATATCTGCTTTCCATGGCCTTTGTTCTGTGAACCAGCAAATGTAAAAGTGACTGGGAAAGGAGTGGCACAGCCTCCTGCTTCTTGCCATGTCAGGCAGGACACCCTCCTAGCAAGACAATTCCAGCTGGCAGTTGCTGCTTGTATAGTCTATGTGGACCATCCAATGCCCTGTTTGCTCAGCCAAATGCTCATTTTGAAGCAGTAAAAGACACAATGTTCTGAAGCATCGTATGCTTATAAGCTTCTTGTAAAGATGAAAGAGCACGTGCTTTCCTTTAGGGGTCAATTTTCAGGGCCAGTCCTCTTCTGACAGAACCCAGGGCTTCAGAATTTATCATATAAAAGTCCAGTGCCATCTTAAAGGTGCCTTTCTCATTGTGAGGAATAGTTGTAGAGCAATTTTAATCCAGCAAGATTATAGCTCTGATGAGGGATCACATCCAAAGAACTCCTAGGTCTGGGTGATCTGGTTGGAATGACACATCTTTAACCCCTCTGGCAGAAATACAGACATTCCCTTAATCCAGCCCTTTAATCCTAAACAATGATGGTGAAGTTAGTTTGTAGAAAGAAGCACTAATGTTTGAAAGTAATTGTCTAATTGAGGGGCATACAAAGTGATGAACCAGAGAAAGATTTGACAGAATGAGTTAGAGATGGGATACAGCCAACTCTTATAAGAACAGACAGGAAAGAGAAGCTACTTAAGAGAAGTACAGTAGAGTTGAGAGAGTAAACAGTAGGTACAGGAGAGAGAGAGAGAGAGAGAGAGAGAGAGAGAGAGAGAGAGAGAGAGAGAGAGAGAACAGAAGAGAGTTCAGTAGAGAAGACAGTATAGTAGAGTTGAGTTCAGTATAGTACAGCAGTGCAGGCAGTTCAGTGCAGTTCAGTTGAGTGCAGTTAGGTTTGTGCAATCTGGTGCTGTTCAATTAATGGAGTTCAGAAGCAGAACAATTGAGGAGAAGCCAAGAACAGCCAGTTTGAGTCAGTTAGCTTGGAGAGGAGTTTAAAGCTAAAACAACTGAGTTGAAATATCCTGTAAGAGTTCAGAAAGAACTCGAAAGGGTGAGCTTATTCAGCAATAAATCTTCAAGGCAATAATTACATCTGGCAAATAAAAGATACTGGATATTTCCTGGTAATTACTTCAGTTATGGCACAAACTAGAGCAGAAACTGTTGGAGGTTTTAAATGTGCTATTTGGTGATAGACTTAACTGACTTGACTTTCAGTATGTCTGTGCACCTTATGCGTGTTGTTTTCCCGGAGCCTAGAAGATACAAATGGATCTTGACCTGGAGTTACAGGTGGTTGTGAGCTGCCATGTTGGTGTTGGGAACCAAGCTCTGTTCTTCTGGAAGAGTAGCATTGCTTTTAGCCACTGAGTTATCTCTGTAGCCCAGGAGAGCCCATATTTCATGGTGTCTCTTAGCAAAGGGGATGGCGCCTTTCTGTGAGAAGAGTAACAACTGAAGCTTAACCTATCTATGTATAGCTTCGGTGCTTAAAGTCTTCGTTGTAATATGGTTAACAGTCTTTGCATTGATAAAAGGAACTCGCTTTCATAAGTCGCAAAAAATCACTTGAACATATGAGATGCTCCCCAGATGTCTGTAGAAAACTATAATAATTGTCCAATGATCACAACAGTGTGGTGTTTCCACAAATAACCTCACAATGTTTTCGTGTTAGCTGTTGACTCTTGCACATCTAAAAATCATATAAACTCTTTAGCCAGTTTAAGGTGATTCCATTTAGCAGTTTAATTGGTACATCAGTTTCTCCGGCCATAAAAATAAAGAATCCGGCATGACAATTCCCAGGTTACCGTCTAGAGTGTTATAAATTAGCTCCTCTGGGTTTCTTATCATTCATCTCAATTCCACTCCCAGGCTTTATTTTTATATTTATTTATTTAATTATTTTACATCACATGAAGTATAAGTGTGGGTGTGCAAGAGGACAGCTTAAGAGTTGGGCCTCAGCCATTCCATCCTCTTTTTGAGGTAGTCTGCTCTGTTATTTTTCTTTTTGCCACAGCATAGGCTAGTATGTCCTTGATACTCGGAAAACTTCTCCTATATTTGTTTGTTCCATATTTCCCATAGGAGTTCTGGGATTGCAGATGTGTGCTATCACATCAGGCTTTTAGTGAGGATTCAGAGGTGAACATGTAGTCATCAGGTTTGTATGAGAAGTGCCTTCACACACTAAACCACAGCAGCCCCACTCTTTTTTTTTTTTTTACTTTTTTAAATTAAATACTTTTTAAATTTTTTACATATACATTTATATTATTATACACATATACAATAAATTACCTACAGCAATAAGAAACATGAAACAACTAGGAATTATATAAATGTTACATTCTTAGTGTTTTGGCTATTTATATTTGGCAGCCTTGAAGAAAATATCTTTCCTATCTTGGTGCATCTAAAATTCTGAATGTAAATCAATATCTATCATATCTGGTCATTATCAACTTAAAACACCTATCTAGACCTAACAACATCTTAAGACCTCAACAAGTAAGCTTCATTGTAAAACTAAACTACCTGGTTTTCAACCTCATCAGGGACTTGAGAAGGAATAAAATTAATTACCTGAGTAGACAGGGGTTTTTAAATATATAGAATACATCAGCCCCTTTATTTCATTTTTTAGACAGGGCTTCTTTGTGTAAACTTGGCTATCCTAGACTCACTTTAGACTTGTTTTATAGACCAAGCTGATCTCAAGGTCACAGAGATCCACCTGCCTCTGCCTATTCAATCAAGTGCTGGGATTAAAGGCGTGCTCCACCATGACTAGATTTCTTAACTACTTTAGTTCATACACTATAATAGAGTTACAGGCATTTCCAATGTATATACTGGGTATAAGGTGTCCTAGAATTTCATTATAGTTTTTAGGCTGAAATTAGCTAAAAACAGGTGTGTGAGTACATCAAGAAAGGTGTGTGTGTATGTGTGTGTGTGTGTGTGTGTGTGTGTGTATTTGTGTGTGTGTGTGTGTGTCCACATGTGCAGAAATAAGAAAAGTGTTGGTAAAAATAGACATTCTTTACCTGTAGGTGGACTGCTTTTTCTTGTCTAACCAAACAATAAGAATTCAATGTATTGAGCCAGGACAGGATGGCATGCAGAACTCTGGAGAAATCTATTGTCTGCAGTTTAGGACACTGAAGGAAGGAAAACTGCAGCACAAAAATAGAGTTGCACAGAACAGGGATTCTGTAAATAAGTTGTGGAAGGTTATTGTTCTTTAATATTTTACTTTTTATTCTTGAGTCAATGACTTGTATTAACTTCACCTAAATAATGTTGTCAGGAAGATAAAAATGCCATAACTTACACTGAAAATTTTCATAGTAGAAGCTATAATCTTAAGTAGAACTTATTTCAGCAGGTTCCTGCCTCTCCCCCTCCCTCCCTCTCCTCCCTGCCCCCGCCCCAGCCCCATTGCTTGGCAGTCCACACAAAGGTCACAATGTTGTGCTTCTGTGTGCATTACAGGAAAAAGGATGTGTCCCTGTGGCCACTGC
This sequence comes from Acomys russatus, assembly GCF_903995435.1. NCBI lineage: Eukaryota > Metazoa > Chordata > Mammalia > Rodentia > Muridae > Acomys > Acomys russatus. The sequence goes on along the minus strand of NC_067157.1, from coordinate 15,717,271 downwards.
AAGAAGCATATCTTGGTATCTTGCCTATAGTATCTTGCCAAGGCTTATATGTGCAGGGTTCCAAATGGTCACTTCCAGTTTTGGTCTGAGCTTGAGGTAGAAGCTACCTCCCCTCACCAGCTACTTTCAGAGGGAAAACAAACCATGTGCCAATGATGCATGTCACCGGGTGCCCGAGGTTGCTGTAACCTTTAACTGAGTTATGGACCTGAACCACAAAGATAATTTAGTGTAGCAGTTAACACTGCAAAATAATCTGCTTTTTAAAATTATGATTTATGGAAGAAACAAGAAGACAAGAGGCTTTTCCTCCCCCAGGGAAAAGCGAATAATACTAGATCGAATATCTGATAGGCGTTAAATGTATTAATGGCCGCGGTTACGTAAATTAGGGTGTAACCATTAGGCACTGCGGGTTTCTGAGTGCTGACACATGGGGCTGTGCAGTTCTTTTGAAGGAAGCTGTAGACTAGGAAATGTCCTGCTTTTGGTGGAAAGTCGCTGAGTTGTTCTTCGGCCCCAGCTGCAGGGTGATTGATGGCATCACATTGGAGAACACTCTTAGGGGAGCCATTTACCCCCATCCTCCATCTGGAGCTGCTGGAGTATATTCCCCGTGATGATGGCTACAGAACAGGTTGCCCTGACAGCACCTGTTCGACAAGGAAGAGTGGTGGCTGGGGAGCTGGTCTAGAATCAAAGGACGCCAAGGAAATGAATGGGGCTGAGCACAAAAGCCACCAACTCTTCTCAAACATGATGGGTGACAATTAACAAGGAGAGGTGCCGCAAGGACTTCAAACCCACAAACCCCAGACATATTACGCTCCTTTGTTCTTTCACTTAGGGAGTTTACTTCGTAGAGATGCCTCACACTGCAGGCTACCCGCAATTGAAATATGATGGTTCCATTGATACTTAGCCACGTTATATTAAAGCTTCTTTGGGAAAAGATATCTGACATTCATTCAACTATGTCAGCACAAGTATAAGCAATCAGTTGTTCCTGCACAGGTCCTATGGGAACGTGTAATTATTTAATACTGGAGACATGTCAGAAGACAAAGCCACGCATGTGTATACATATACTTACATTTGCATGCCCTAAATTGGTGGTGTCTACGTGGTCCACAAGAGTCCGTAAGAATAGTTTAGCAAAGATGCTATAACAGACACCTGTAAGGGATGGTCATATGTAGGCATGCTTCATACAACTTCAGTTGTGCGCCAAAGTGCTGCACATTGTTGAGACTGGAGGCTGCAGCAGACGGAGGGAGCGCATGTCTGGGAACGAAGCCAGAAGTTGAATGTCTGGAAACCCTCTGTGGAAGATATTGTAAGCAGAGCTCACAAGAAGAGAGAGGTGTGATTTGTTTTGTTTTATTTGTTTAATTTGGGAGTGGTGATGCTGGGTTTTATTCCACCGTTTATGACTATATCATCATTTTGGGCATCTAGTCAGCCACAACCTTCTGCAGTGATTTTATTTTTAACAATAAAACTTATTTTCTATATTATGCAACTAGAATACAAAGTGTGCAGTGTGAAGTATCCAATAGAAAAGAAATAAAGAAATAGAAATCATCTTAGACGAATGACTCCTTAGCCTAGCTCCTGAATTGGGCTCAAATGGGAGCAATTTTGCCTGACAGAATAAAATTCATGATTAGGGCTTGTAGTTTTATTAATTGTAGGGATGGGATCAAAGGGAGCGCCAAGGAAGGCAGCGTCAGCAGTGTGTAGCTCCTGAGGAAAGTTCTAAAAGGAAGGAGAGGTAAAGGTGGGAATGCTGGGGGAGTGAGGGTGCTGCAGAGGCACTAGCTTCTAATGGAGGTGTGGAAAGGGAGAGACCGAGAGAGTCGGTGCCTGCGGGGAAGAACGACTTATTTATGTTTTTATTTTCTGAAAGTCTTCATTTGGCTGTTCTGAATCTATAAGTGGAATCTGGGGCTCTCCTGGTTATGGTTAGGCATGCAATGAATGGTTAGGTAACTTTGTTGGTCTACTTTTGTTCAAAATTATTGTAATGCTTTTATTTGTTTATACAAAGAGACCGGTTGTTGGCTCTGCTGGAATGCTGTTAGAGTCAGAGCCTCTCTGTGCATCCCTTTGCACTGTAGGCAGTTCTCAGGAGAGGTACGTGGTTGTCAAGGGTTTCCTCAACAGAGGTGGGTACAAAGAGGCTTGGGATCGTTCACGTTTGGAAATCAGGGACAAGTGCTAACTAGGAACCCAATTTGCCGTTTTCTTTGTAACCTGCTTGTTCTCCAATATTGCCAGGCAAGGCCATCCTTCATACAGGGATTACAGTGCACTATGCCTTGCTTACACTGACACCATCAATGAAAGGATGAACAAGGATTTGAACTCAGCACAGACTCAGTGGAAGGGCATCTTTTTTTTTTCATGTCACTTTGCTCAATTTTTTTTTTCTTTTCAGGCACCAGCCAAGGACAATACAGGAGGTAAACTTTAAACCCCTTCCCAGATCTAGCCAATGGTCAGAATATTCTCCACAGTTGAGTGGAGAGTGTGATATGACTTTCTCACGTACTATGGTGCCTCACATTTGACCATGTCCCCTGGAGGGGGAGACCTGGTGGCACTCAGAGGAAGGACAGCAGGTTACCAAGAAGAGACTTGATACCCTATGAGAATATATAGGGGGAGGTAATCCCCCTCAGGAACAGTCATAGGGGAGGGGAATAAGGGGAAAATGGGGCGGAGGGAGGAATGGGAGGATACAAGGGATGGGATAAACATTGAGATGTAACAAGAATAAATTAATAAAAAAAAAAAAAAAAGAAAATTTAAAAAAAAGAAAGAAAGAAAGAAAGAAAGGAAAGAAAGAAAAAAAAAAGCCAAAACTTATAAGTGTACCCATCTTGTTACTTAGTACAGCTCTTGTAATACTATTTTACTAATTAGTTTCTGTCTTTGCTATAGAGAAAGGTTGCTGACTTTTGCATGTAAAGTATGTAGTCTCTGCCAGGAAAGTCCTAGAGGAACTATTTTTAAACAGGGGAGTTTTCACTTCTTTCTTTCCTATTTGTGCCACATGTGGGGTCCTTATCCTTGAGTTCTTGGGCAGAGGTGCCCCAGAGCCCTCACCTCAAACAATCTCAGCTGATGTCATTGCTCTTGGCTGCCCACCAGTACACATCAGAGGACTCTGTATGTATGTAAGGATCATATACAGAGGACCGTCAATATGTAAGGTGTGGGAGTCAGAGTGCCATCTTTGACGCCCAAAGAAATTAGTAACTGCCAATCACCACAGTAGCTACGGATAAAGCCTCAGCCAGACTTTTCCTTTGGAGTCAACAGAACCAACTCTGTCTATATGTTGACTTCAGCTTTCTAGCCTCAGAATTATAAGAAAAGAAAGAAAGAAAGAAAGAATAAATAAATAAACAAATAAAAGAATCTGTTGTGTTATGTCACAGAAAAGACCCAGATGCCAGCTGACTTGTGTTGTTTTGTTCTGACATGCTTGGGAAATGAATAAAGGTATTTGAGAAAGTCATCAACAATAAAATAATCTTTATTCTATAAGAGCATCTTTCTTCAGAATTATGGGCTCTGATAGACTTCCAATAGACAAGAACTAGTGCCCCCCCTCTATATATGTAAAACATAAATATATACATATGTGTATGTGTGTGTGTGTGTGTGTGTGTACACATCTCTACAACATTTTGAAGATGAACTATTTCCAAGCACAAAAGTATGTCCAATTTCATAGTTCTGAGTCCATTTGGAATATATTATCCTTAGGAAAAGATAGATTCCCTGATTCAGGATACAAACATTTGAACAATTTATGTAGTTTCCTGCATCAAATAGCATCTATTCGATAATATATGACAGATGTGCTACTGTTAGGAACCAATATATGATCATATTCATCTGAGAACAAAAACATGCTATGGAAAGGCGCTATTCAAGGCTAGCACAGAGTCACACTCATTCTGTAAATGTTTGAGAGTCTGCACTAAGGCATCTTCATTTGTACTGGCTCCCTCATCACAGAAAAGGGCATTTAAAATAATATTTTTTTCTGAGTAAGAAAATAACTGAAAATAGAATGCAGGAAAACTATGAAGAAGAAACTCATAATAATCATTTTAGAAAAGAATACTTGGGGCAACAAATACTTGCTATGTCTGTGTGTGGTCTTTTCCATCCTTTTGGAAAATATCTTGAATATATAGAGATCATTTACTCTTCCTTCCCTTTTATTTTTGTTTTTGCCATGAAAACAGCATCAGAGATGTCCTATGACTGACAAGTGGACTAGATTTTCATCTTCAGAGTCAGGTTCCAAAGCTCTAATCTAATAACCTGTTGATTCTCATGCTAAACAGACAACCTCTATCTCTTAAAACAGCACATACAAGACATTAGAAAGCACAGTTAGGTTAAAACACAATTTAACAAAAGAGATTACAAAACTGTTTTCTGGGGACCGGAAGATATATTCTAAACAACCTGAACAATTTACATATTAGAAAAAACTCTTTATTTTATCTTGGCTATTTCACTAAAGGATTTTAGAAATAGACATTTCTTCTCAGGAAGGACAGAAATAATCAAGAAATGTTTGAAATAATCATACCTGACCAGTCTCTGCTTTCCACTGGCCATTTTAACAAGGCTCCCTGCAGTGTGCCCTAAGAAATTCCACTTCCTGGGTGTGGTCTGAGGAGCTCTGGGACCTTTGCTAAATTTTAGCGTTGACTTCTACAGTGTATACTACTACAGATACTGAGTATTGTTTTAACCAGTTGACTCCCACGGTGAAGGGAGAATGCACCTTTAAAGCATGTTCTTAGCCGATGGACAGGACATTCTCCACCATTGAGTGGAGAGTGGGGACTGACTTTCACATGAACTCTAGTGTCCCATATTTGACCAAGTCCCCTCAAAGGGGAGGCCCACTGACACTCAGTGGAGGGATAGCAGGCTACCAAGAAGAGACTTGATACCTTATGAGCATATACAGGGGGAAGAGGTCCCCCTCAGTCACAGTCATAGGGGAGGGGAAAGGGAGAAAGCAAGAGGGAGGGAGGAATGGGAGGATTCAAAGAATGGGCTAACAATTGAGATGTAATATGAATAAATTAATAAAATATTAAAATTTTAGAAAAGGAGCAAAAAAAAAAAAGTATGTTCTTAATTTTGTAGCTTCATGTTCAGAAATACTTTTTAAACTTCCATCTAAGAAAAACAACACATAAGCCTGTTGGCCCTTGGTTCCCATCATGTTTCATAATCTCTTAGCCAAAGAAAGTTTACCTAGAATTTTTTTTTTTGCTCTAGTAAAAATGTATTGACATAAAAACACCATTTCTGTTTTTCCTTCTTTGTTTTTCTTGTGTTGCTTTAAAAATTTTAAATTGTGCTAAATAGTATTTGCCTTGCTTTTAATATAACCGTGTCTTTGCAGGAAGGATAACTATAGTTGCCATGGTCCAGAGGCTTTGTCAAAGCCATCTTTGGGCCTCTGAGCAGGTTTTATAGCTGAGGCAGTATCTCATTTTGTCATTCTGAGGTGACGTGACTTTTACACATTTTATCTGATTCTAGATTCATCTTAGATGCTCAGTCTCTACTCAGTCTTCCACTTATTATACCTAGGAATGAAATGGAAACTAAAGTGTGTGTGTGTGTGTGTGTGTGTGTGTGTGTGTGTGTGTGTGTGTGTGTGTGTTTCACCTCCAAATTATAGCATGAAAACTACCCACTAGAGGGGGCTATGGAATTGCAGTATGAAATCTCAGTGTTTTCTTAGGTCTCTGCAGAGGGTAATGTGAATTGTCTGGAAAGCAAAGGAAGAAACAGTGAAGGTTATAGATTCTTCATTTCTGCATATCCGAGTGGAAAAATAATAGTGGGTGCATATATTTAAACTTAAAGAACACACAAGAAAAACATTCTTCATCAACAGACAGTTTTTTTCTCCATGCACAGCCACATAAAATCACTTGTTCCTTTGTCAGGAGCAGTTAAGTGTTGAGCCTGAATGTCAGTGCCATTTTCTAACTGTTCATGGATCCCTTCAGAGTATTGTAGCAGGTTACTTCTCACGTGTTTTCTGTAAAACCCATGTGGCCATGTGTCCAGTGGTCTAGTACTTTTGCACTATGCGTGACTTGCTCAAGAATCGTAACTGGGTACCGTTTCATGTAGTCTCTACCTCTGAGCCGCCTCTCTGCTGCATTCCATCTCATACACCTTTATTCTCAAAGCTATTCAAGCCAGAATCCCAGGAGTCTCTAGGATTGTCATTTACTGGTAGTGTCTCTTGGCTAACTAGTAACTGTATCTAGTTTCTTAGACACATTCTGTGTCTTCAGCCTTACCAAGACACAGTTCAAGTCCTCAACATCTCAACATAGTCTTCTCACCCCAAATCCTCCCATTTCCTTCCACATGGATGCTAGAGTTAGCTTTTAAAAAGTGAAATTGGCAGAATAATGCAATGCCAATACTAGTGCTAGAGTCCTTATATTGTGCCTCTGCCTGTATTCACTTCTGTACACCCACCATCTGTGAGGCCACAGCAAATTGTTCATGTTAGAGTATTTTCATGGTCTTGAGATGCATCGCAGGGTCTGCTATATAGCAGGTTCCTAATACACGCTGTTTGGTTTTTTTTTTTTTTTTTTTTTTTGCATTCTCCTCCCAACCCCTTACTATTTTACTGAAATCATTACCCATTATGTTAGAGTTTGTAGCATGCCACAAATATCATTCCCAGGGGAGAGCACATTCTTTGAAACGTAGTTGATGCCTAATAATTATTAGCTGAATGAGGACAAGAAAAAAACTGTATAATCTGTACATGTAACTTTTCTAGTCTTACGACTGCTAAGGTATTATTCAACCATGTGTCTTTTAAAAAATTACTTTTAATTTATATATTCACTTTATGTCCCAATCATAAATCCTCTTCTCCAAGTCCCTCTCTCCTACCATTTTCCCTCTCCCCCCACCTTGTCCTCAGAAGAGGGGAGCCTTCCCTCACCAACCCACCCCAGCACATCAAGTCGCATTAGGACTGAATGCCTCCTTGTCCACTGAGGCCAGGCAAGGCAGCCCAACTAGGGCAAAGTGATTGAAAGCAGGCAACAGAGTCCATGTCATAGACAACATCCACCCAACTTACTATGGAATTTACATAAAGATCAAAAAGCCCATCAGTTATATTTGTGTAGGGGGCCTAGGTCCAGTCCATGCATGCTCTCTGGTTTCAGCCATGTGTCTTAATTCTTATAGACCATAATAATTATAAAATAAGATATTTTGTATTAGTTTAACTGATCTAAACAGCATAAGCAGATTAGTCTAAATCTGTTTCAATCAAATTTCAAAGTTCTTGAATCCATTTTTCAACACATAGTTTCTCTTAAAGATTTAAATAAAGGTCAATGATATTCACTCGTCTGTGAGTGGGGCTGATGGGGCTGGGGAAGCGATGCACACTTTGGTGGTGAGGGGGAGGGGTGATCAGTTGTCTTCATTGGCCTATCAAAAGAGCTCTGTGGCCCACGCTAGTAATAAGAACTGGCAGAGAAGATGCAGGGAGCAAAGAAACCAGACATCAGGTTCCGCGGGCGAATGAGTGGGAAGGACTTTCAAGCAGTGGAAAAAAAAATTAGATCACATTAGATCACACAGTCTAACTGATCTGTACTTAGGACTGAACTTTGAAAATAAATTATCTGAAGTCTGTAACTTTGAACCCCAGTACCTGACCCCGGAATAAGAGCCAACAAGTAAAGCCATTAGCTCACCAGACCTGTTATCCTGACTTCTTCAGAGCATCCTGTGGGCGCTTTGGCAGCAGCACCACCTGGGGTTGCTGAGCCTGTGATGATCTCAGCCTTAGGCTTTTGATTCTTTGCTGTGAGTCTCCTGAATTTCCCTTTTATTCTTTACATGTGATCAGTGTGGTGCCTTTAACTTTTTATTTTTAGAAAAGACATCAGAATAGATCTAAAAATGGAACCTCGTGGCTTTACCTTTCTTTATGTGCCTGAGGGGAGAGAGAGAAAGAGAGAGAGAGAGAGAGACAGACAGAGAGAGACAGAGAGAGAGAGAGAGAGAGAGAGAGAGAGAGAGAGAGAGAGAGAGAGAGAGAGAGAGAAGAGCTGTTCTTTGACCTCCTGACTCTTTTAGGAAACATGTTTATTATTGAAATTCTTTTTTATCATGCTCATTGTGAGCCTTAAATTGACTGTGCAGCTAGCTTCCCTGAAACTCAGCAAGGTATTAAAAGAATCCCTTTATGAAATATAGTGTCTAATGTTAGATCATAGGAATGGAGCCCAAATGGGCAAACAGCCGAGGAGCAGTGAAGACACCCCATCAGTATCCAGAGTGAAATCCTGACAGTGTCTTCCATATAAAATTACACATGTGCTGCTTCTAGATACCAGTCTAGAGAGGATCTTGGGCCTGAGATCTATTTCCATGGACAAAAGCATGCCCTTGTTGGCCAGATGGTTGAGATGCAGTTTACTTTTGGGGGAAAAAAAGTCTTGGTTTCTTTCTCCGTCTCCTGAGCTTCTCCGATTAGAAAATGAACAAAGTTAACTGCTTTTGGCCACTAAGCACGTTGCTTGTGAGTCCACTAGTGCCTGAAGAATTAGGCAACTACGGAATGGATATTAAAACTAAGGGAACTGAGTCATATAGGGATGCGCTAGGCATTCTGCGCTTTGTAAAATTATTATTACTCTACTTTATGTATACGGGCATTTTGCCTGCACATATGTCGCTGCACCATGTGCATTCCTGAGGCCTGAAGTGATCAGAAGAATGTGTCAGCTCTACTGGACCTGGAGTAACTGATGGCTGTGATCCACCATGTAGATTCTCATCCTCCTGTCTCCATCTCTCCATTTCAGAGTTTGTGGGCATGCAGTCCACGTGGTGGGGAGGATCGAACCTGGACATTCTGAAAGCACCTTACCTCATTTCCCTTCTGCTATTTGGAGAAAAAGACCAGAGAATGTGTTGCTGCTTAAAGCTTCATTGTTGCACTGGGGACTTAGTGCACAGACTAACTCAACACACTGTTCAGCATATTTTGGCTGGACAGCCCTGTGGGGGAACCACCTCAGTTGGTATACTGGTGTGTTTCCATAATCATGTGCTTTAACACTGGCCACCTGGGTGCAAGTTGGCTGAATCAAGGAGCCCTAAGCCCGTGCCAACACCTTGGGATTAAGATGACGACTTCTAATCCAAGACTGCCTTTTTGAGTAGGAAAAATGTTTTAAGCTGATTTCCTGATGGTCCACATTTCCATGTGTAGCTCTTTATAAATAAAAGGCGGGTCTATAGAAAATGTAAAATTAAGGCATTGAAAAAGTAGAAATTAATAAAGGTGTGTAAATTTAAGGCATTGACAAACTCCAGAAATAAACTCCACCTAGAAGTTGCTATAAAGGAGAGCAGATTGTCTCTGATTGGTTCCTTGTCTCTTTACTTCAGGATGTTCGGATCTTTCCTGCCTCTATTTATGACGTCATGGGGGACATTGAATGGGTTTCTCTCTTTCTCCTGCTAATGAGCTAAACTCCGCAGGTGTATGAGTGGCCTTGGCTCTGCCCTCTGAGATCCCTCTTGTTCCTCAAGGGCTCCCAGATTTGGAGTGGGTAGCATGGTTTCCCTCTTTGTGGGAAACTCTTTCAGTCTTTTATCCTCCTTCAAAACAGGGGACACTATATTTCAGCTCAGCAGAAGTCTGCCTACCTTTCCAAAATCAGTGACATAGTTTCTTCTTCCCCCGTTTTTTTGTACAGAATATGTATATTTTCTCAATCTGTTGCTGCAGCTCAGAGTCTTTGGAGTATATCTTAAGATAAGTCTTTTTGGAAACAAACTATTTCTTGACAGGGAGTTTCTGATTATAGGAAGCAGTTTTTAGAAGCAAACAGATGTAGGAATCGCTGGACTAGAATGTGACTTTGAACGGACTTAACACTGTTTCATGCTAGATGGTTTATTTTCTCGAGCTACGCCATCGATATTTCTAGTTCTAGGAATACCCAGGATCCTGTCTCTTCCTGTGTCACTGGTCACACTCTCTGGTCAGGAACTCTCTGACTTAGCCTTTTCCCTCATACTGAAAGCATTTCAGAAGAAAGGAGAGTGAAAGAGAGCAATCAACATGAGCAATGATAATCTACAGGGGCTGCTTTAGTGAAGGGCTGGGTAATATACAGAGAGACTTAGCAGTGTGTGTGTGTGTGTGTGCGCGCGTGTGTGTGTGTGTGTGCACGCGCGCGCACGTGCACTCGTGTGTGCGTTGCATGCATGTTCTACACTGTGTTCTCTGGGGTATTTGATTATAGGCAGCTCATCTGTGTGGTATGCCTTTAACTCTTAATATTTCTTGGGAGCTGTGACCACTGGAAGTGCATTCAGGGAAACACTGGCTTGTTCTCCTTCACGGGGACAGGTACGTCTGTCTCTCCATGTTTCAGTCTGAAGTGTGTGGTGCCTGGGATGCCAGTGCTTAGGAAGTGGAGGCAGAAAGATCAGCCTTAGCTTCAGCTCGCTAGGAAGTTTAAGGTGGCCAGCCCGAGTTATGAGAGACACCCTTTCCACAAACAAAACCACAACACAGTTAGTAGTCTCCTTCTGAAGAATAAATGTCTGGCTGTGGGAGGAGCTAGTCTGTCAGGGTTCTGTGTCTGTGTGTGGATTAATGCCTACATGGGGTGTGCCAATCTGTGGGTGAGTGTGCAGGGGGGTTTAGATAAATGTGCTTTGTGTCAGTCATTCCCGTGGAAGACAAGGCGAGCACTGTTCTTCAGCATGATTGTTTTCAGGCCTGCATAAGATGGTGACTGGCTTTAGGCCAAGATTACTATTTTTCTTACCAAATTGCATATATGGAACTGCTGGCAGAATGGACTTACATTTTTAAAAAAATTGCGAGAAAGTTAACTGCGAGCAGAGAGCAGAAATTGAAACTGTGGGGAAGAGAACATATGTAATTGAGGTGCCAGGGGCTCCAGTACTGTGGGTAATTGTAGCTTCATTGCTTAATGTATGGGAAATTCATATAGACCAGGACAGAATTATCCCTACTTATGTATTCTCTTTTGCTTATATTGGGCAATGACACACCAATTATCATTGTGCCGATCACTTAGTGTGTCAATTACCATTCACGCCGATGTGGGTGCTTCGGTTTTAGTGCTCGACATCAGAAGTAACTTGGAAAATTGCTTGCTAATGGACAAGTGCTTCTCATCCTCCACTGGTAACTGCTCACCACCTCAGGTGCTTTTGTAGGTAAAGGCAAATGGAGAATTGCTTCCTAGGGGAAGCAAGTAAGTCATTTGACACAAGGGCTTCCAAGCCTAGTCCCTGGTGGGAGCTTGGTGTCCACTTGTGTTTATAATGCCTTTGTGTCTGTGACAGATTATATCCTCACAGCTGAGTCCCTGGGGGGATACCTTCCAGATGATCATCATTTTAAAGGCAGATCTATGCCACAAAAGGGGCAGAGTTAAAGTGACCTGAGTGGACGCTGACAGGTCATGAAGGTGAGTTAGCTGTTCTGGCGTCAGTGGGTACAAATCACTGCAGGGGGACAGTGACATTGACAGAAAAGGTTTCTTCTAGGACTGGGCAGTGGGGTGCTAATGGCAACAAAACCTCTTTGTTGTCCCCCCTCCCCAGTGGCATGAGAGGACCACTGAAAGTAGTGTCAGTATGACTATAACAACCACAACCATGACCACTTTACTGTGAGAAGCAAACAGCAGGCAATTATTGGCTTTCATTTTTTTCTCTAAAATGTTATTAAAACAACAAGGGCAAGCCACCAATGAGAGTGCTAAGACACCAAAGACACTCAACTTCATTCAGACTTAGAAAGACAAATATCCCATGCCATATGCATAGTTAAAGGTAAAAATATAAATAAAACGGTGGCCAGATGTGGTGATATATACCTCTCCCTTTTGTTAATTAACTACAAAATTAATTAACTTTACATCTCAGTCGTAGCCCCCCTCCCTCCTCTCTTCCTAGTCCCTCTGTCCCCCTCCCCTCTTCCTCAGAAAAGGGGATCCCCCTATCTACCAACCCCAGCTCATCAAGTCACATCAGGACTGAGCTCATTCTCTTCCCCGGTGGCGTGGCAAGGCAGTCCCATCAGGGGGAAGTGATCAAAAGCAGGCACAGAGTCCACGTCAGAGACAGCTCTCACTCATCTTAATAATGGACTCACATGAAGCCTGAGCTTGGAGATCAATCTGTTGCTATCTCAAAAACTGGGAATAGCTCTACTTCTAGACCCTGGGTATATACCCAAAAGATGTTCCAAATAAGGACATTTGCTCAGTTATGTTCATAGGGACTTTATTTATAATAGCCAGAATCTGGAAACAGTTGAGCTGTCCCTCAGTTGAAGAGTGGATAAAGAAACTGTGGTATATTTATAAAATGGAATACGACTCATCCATTAAAAAAAAAAAAAGAGAATCATTAAAATTGCAGGCAAATGGATGGTACTAGAAAAGCTTCTCCTGAGTGAAGTAACCCAGATCCAGAAATACACACATGGTATGTAGTCACTTATAAGCAGATTTTAGCCATTTAGTCCATTTAGAACAGGATACACATACTACAGTGCACAGACCCAAAGAAGATGACTAATTAGGACCACTCAGGGGAGGATGCTTAAATCTCACTCAGAAGGGAACATAGAATAGATGGAGGTAGTGATTGAAGAGAGGGAAAAAGTTAGGAGAGGGAGCACAGTAAGAAATAAAGGTGGAGATCAGACCTGGGGAGAGTGGGGGCGGGAGGACAGAAGGCCTGCAGAGAAAAGAGAAACTGTGGGTGGGCGCATCTCTGTGACAAGCTGGAGACCTAAGTCAGAACAGGCCTCTGGGAGGATATGAAGGGGACTCTAACCGAGACTCCTAGTAACACGGGCCACAGAAACTGAAGACTAGACAAGACTCCTAGTGGAGGGAGGGGAACACCAACCCATTGGCAAAAACTTTGATCCCAAACTTATCCTTCCTATAAGACATTCAGGGATAAAGATAGAACAGACAGAGCAGAGGCTGAGGGAGTGTCCCACCAATGCCTGGCTCAACCTAAGACCCACCCCATGGATGAGAACCCATCTTTGACACTAGTAATGATGCCCTGCTATGCTTGGGGATAGAAGCTTATCAGAGTAGCCTTCTGAGAGGCTCAATCCAGCAACGGTTCAGAACGGATGCTGAGACGCACAGCCAAACATTAGGGGAGGCACAGGGAATCTAGTGGAGGTGTGTGTATGTGTATGTATGTGTGTGTGTGTGTGTGTGTGTGTGTGTGTGTAAGGATAAAAGGACCTAGAGGTGACAAGAGCTCCACAGGAAGACCAACAGAGCCAACTAACAGGGCCCAGAGGGGCCTGTGGAGTCTGAAGTGCCAATCAAGGACCATGCATGGACTGGACCTAGGTCCTCTACATAGATACATGATTTTAATTCCAGCTCTTTGGAGGCAGAAGTAGGCAGATTTCTGTGAGTTTGAAGCCAGCCATCTAGGGCTACATAGTAAGACCATATTTTGAAATGCTATTATTACTACTACTAATTATATATTCATGACATAAAGTAGAAAGGGTGCTTCTGGGGAAAGGAAGGAAAAAATAGGGAAGAGAGACAACTCAGGAGGATAAAGATCAACATAAACAAAGCAAACCGTGTGTATCTATGAAGTTCATGGCACACTTACATGAACAAAATGTATGATGCACACATGTGACTGAAGTGCATGGTGTATAAATGTTAATGAGGTGAACGGTACATATGTGAATTAAGTGGGTGATGGATATGTGTGAATGAAATGTGTGGTACACATGTGAGTGGCATGAATGGCACACATGCAAATGATGTGAGTTGTATATATGCAAATGAAGTGCAAGGTATACACGTGAATAAAGTGCATGGTATACATGTGAATGAAGTACACGGTACACATATGAACCAAATGTATGGTGCACATATATGAAGAAAGTGCACAGCTCACACAAGTGAACAAAGGACATAGTATACACATTTAAAGAAAGTGAATGGTGCATACATGTGAATGAACTAGAAGTATGAAAATACATCAGTGTATGCAAAGCATTTGTGTTAATAAAAAAACATACACTACATCTTTTTTCTGTTTGATTGTCATGGTGCATTTAATTTTTTTATCCTTAGTCTATTTTTGTGACAGCAAATATGTCCTTGAGGGCCAGCAAGATGAGTCAGTGGGTAAAGGCATTTGCTGCCAAGTGTGGTGACCTTAGTCCCGTCCCGGGGCCCCATGTGGTGAGAGAAGAGACATGACTCCTGCACATTGTCCTCTGATGGCTGTGTTAGTGCTTCTGTATGTGTGCATCCCCATACACACAGATAAACAGAGCAAAAATAAAGTGAATTGAGACCTTAAAATTTACTGTATGGCTGCAAAGGCTAGCTGTACAGGGAGATTATGAATCTTGACCCCATGTTCTTACTATCTATTCTTAGATACTGGATAGCATTCACCTAGAACAAAGCTGTGCTCTGGTCATAAAGAAATAACATACATGTAATTAAATTGTAGCCTACATTGAAAGGGAGACTAAATATTTTAATTTAATAAAGTGATACCTAATGGATTTTTTCAAATAAAAATATATAATACTGTAAACACTTTCCCTAAGAATATCATCTTTATGTTTAAAAAATTCATGTTTAGCCTGTGGTAAGACTCAGTGATGTCAGTTGGGGATCCTGAAGAGGTGGCCCAAAGGGACATCGCTTTGAAAGTGGGGTTGAGTCCCTGACCTTCTGCAGGGTACAAACCAACAGATCCTCAAGTTGTCATATGACGCAGTACAGACTCATCCTCCTGTCTGTTTCAGACCATCTCTGGGTTGCTAGGACTACTTATTCAGTGCAAATGCTATCTACATAGCTGTTAGTTGGTATTGCTAAGAGTAAAATGTATGTCTCCGGAACATGGATGAGGATCTCAAGGCCCATGAGGAAGCATATTTCCTTCTGACTCAGTATTATTTTTTCGGCAGTAATCCCTAGAAGGTATACAGCAAACACACACACACACACACACACACACACACACACACACACACACACACACACACTAAATGGGGACTTATTATATTGGCTTACGTGACAGAGGCTAGGTCCAACAGTGGTCATCTGTGTGTTGGCGACTTAGTTTCTGCAGCTGGATGCCTCGTCAGTCCCCATCTGGTGCTGCAGGCTTGGAGATCCCTGGAGCATCAGTGGTCTATAGATCGCGCTGGAAGGCCAAAGAAGCTGAAGTCTGATGTCTGCAGAGGACAGTAGCCTCAGTGACTGACACACTCCCTCTAGAAGACAATAAGGCAAGCATGCATGCTTGCATTTTCCTCAGATCTCTTTGTATTTGATGAAAGGTCCAACTTCGAGGCCAGATGTTTCCCCATCGGTAATCTTCTCTGGAAATGCCCTTGCGCATGCGTACACACACACACACACACACACACACACACACACACATTTATATACACATAGACACACATCCATATACATGCACATGCATACACATACATATATTGCATGTATGTGTTTTCTGTGTGACTTCATTTCCATACAGCTTGTAACCAAGGTTAGCCATCTCTAGTGTCTTGTGTCTTTGTAGCATCTTGTTACTAAATGGTTCTGCAAACAGAACCTGGCAGGAACATTAATGTGATAAAGGGTAATGAGTGGATGACAGATGACCTTGAAAACCATGATAGAAAGCAAATGTGTAAGCTAGAGGAAAGAATCACAATATATAACCTCCGCCACAGTCTATATTAGAGCAGGGAAGGTTGGGACCCTTTCTGCCACCTTTTATCAGTAGCACAAATCTTAACCTATGTCCCCATACAGTACACATTTTTGTGGAAGGTTAAAAATAATAGCTCCTCATCTTGCAAGAGTAGGAAGTATTGAATAAATACATGCAACTCTTTACACAACCTGGGGATGCATTGTTCACAATGACACCCTGGCTTTTGGAAAATAACAACACATTAAAATAGTGTACTCTAATATAACAGCATTTGAGTGCTCCTATTAAAACTCACGTTTATAAAAAAAAATTCACTGCGAAGATAATTATCTTAGCAAGAAAAAAAAAAAAAAAAGGCCAAAGTTCTTGAGTAGCACAAGAACTCTGTTTTCTTTTTGAAATTTCAGTGAACAGTTTCTCTGGAAGCAGAGCTGAAGGAACAGTCTCGCTGAGCAAATGGTTGTGCTGCATGTGTGTGAGGCTGCAGGACCTTTGTCACCCAATGGAGGAGCAGTGAAGTCCCACCACTGTCAGCAGTTCCAGGGCTGCTGAGCAAAACTTTTCCTGCCCCTGTCTTCCCCTGGCTGCACACCATGGTTTGCATAGGGTGGAATCTCCCTAGCTAGTGCCTCAAGTTACATTCAGTGCCTGTGAGAGGAACTACCTTGCGGATGGAGAAGTTCAGGATGGAGGGGTGTAGTGTATTGGGTTGTTGCAGGAGCTGCAGTCATGAGTTGGCAAAGGCTGATCTCAGGAATCTCAGTGCACACTTAGGGAAATGTTCACCCTGTGCCTGGGATGGGAGATCTGTAGAACTCATTCTCCTCTCCCTCCCCCTCCCTCACCCCTTCCCTCCCCCTTTCCCTCCCCCTGCCCCTCCCCCTCCCGTCTCAACCAGGAAGCAGCCTATGGAAGAGTTCACCCCCTTTGTGCTCCCCTTCTCTGTGCTCCTTATTTTGCCTTTCGAACTCATCTTCATCATTTCAGCTTGTCCAAAGCTTGGGGGATCCTCAGGGAGGAAAACCTGAGCAGTCTGAAACAGCTGAGAACAGACACAGAAAAAGTCTAGAAAAGGGGACAATCCCAAATGGCAGGCAAATGCCATGTCCTCTACATAACGAGGAGGAGCTTGGCAGCTCTGGCTCTGTTCGTTGTTTTCTCTCGGTGAACACCTCCTGATTCCATGGGCTCTTGACAAGCACATTTTCAACTTTCTGACTTTGCTGCTGGAGGCCACTCAGCCCCTCGGTGTGGGTCAGCACTCAGCCTGCCCCTGTTGCTGCTTGTCATTGTCACACGCAGTGCCAGGAGCTTCCCTGTTTTGTCAGTCTGCTCATCTCTCTGTACTTATCACCATTACAGGTGCCACATTCAGATGGACTCCTTTGTACATTGCCTAACATTGTACTTTTGCTTAAAGCGAATAAGATAAATCCCTATGGATGAGACAGAAGAAAATGAATAACTTAGGGAGCAGGCAAAGTGAAGATGACAAGAACAAGTCTGCCTTCTTCTAAGCTTGAAGGACTGCTGAGCCCACACCAGACAGAAAAAAGGCAACTCCAATAAGCTGATTTTAATTATAGCATCTGAAAATATTGAAACACCTTCCCATAGAATTACAATCTTGCGTATCTACATTCCACTCCAACTTAACAATCAAGTTGTACGTCCCAATCATAACATTTATATTTTCATTTATCTGAAAGAAAAAAAAAAGCAAGCAATTTTATCATGGTTAGTAAAATTTAGGTAATTTTGTTGCTCCTTAAAAATGTTTTCTTAAGTTTCTAATTTTCTCTTCTATAAGGATTACGAAAATCACTGCTCCTGGTTGGGGATATGGTTTGGTGAGTAACACACTTGCCATGCTACTCAGTCTGTCATACACAAGTAGTGAAGGGCTCCTGTGTCAAACCAGAAAGAGGATGATTGACACCCAAGCTTGTCCTCTGCCTTTCCCATTTGTATTCATTCTCACACACGGAAACAGGGAGATACAGAAAGAGAGAGAGAGAGAGAGAGAGAGAGAGAGAGAGAGAGAGAGAGAGGAGAAGAAAGAAGAAGAAGAAGAGAAGAAGAAGAAGAAGAAGAAGAAGAAGAAGAAGAAGGAAGAAGAAGAAGAAGAAGAAGAAGAAGAAGAAGAAGAAGAAGAAGAAGAAGAAGAAGAGAAGAAGGGAAGAAGGGAGGGAGAGAGGCAGACAGACACAGAGATCATACACACAAGATGCACAAAGATGAAAAGGTGCTGCTCTGTGACTGTGAATGTGGTGCCTTGTCTTCCAGGTGGCCTGAACTCCACGCAGCTGGAAGGGTGTGCTTCTCCTGTAGGAAGGTCTGAGCGCCATCGGCTTCCGGGAGAAAAAAGGGGTGAAAATCCTGCGGGTCAAGGGTTCTTCCTCTCCCAGGAACATGGAACTGAGATCTGAGATAAGTGCCATAAGATCTCCGGTTCAGGCGGACGTGCGGGAGAAAAGATTACTCTGCAATAAGTGCTACTGATCTTTTAGCTGGGCTGCCAGCACCAGGCCAGATGGCAGGAGCTCGGTGCTCTGAAAAACCGAGTCTGGTGGCAAGTAGAGCCTGGCCTGACTCTACCGAGTCAGTGGCTGTTTCAGATCCGAAATTGAGAGGTAGTGGCGGGAGCAGAGTTTGGTTTGGGTTGACAGAATGACTGCTCACCTCCACAGATGGGCACTGTGGTGGGCAGAGCATCGCAAGGAAGAGGACGGTAGTGGTTCAGATTGACACGCTGGTGAATGGCAGAGACTTGCACCTGCCGGCAGCTCTTGGCTGCCTGACTGGAGGTCAGGCAGAGAATTCTTCGGGGAGGAGTGGAGCCCTCCTTTCCCAAGAATAAATGATGAGTCTCAGAAGGTCATGGTGGAGGAATGGAGTGAAGAGTTTATTTTGTGAATCAGGGACATTACAGTGGGAGGGTTTTCGGGAGGTGAAGGTGTTTGATTCGCTGGGGCTGGAAGCAGCATAATCCTATCACAAGAAGCCGAACACAGTTCTTAATTATCCTATGGGTAGTGGAGGTGGGTGTGGGTGGGAGAAGACTTCCATGTATGGTTAGAGGTATGGAAGAAGGTCATTGGCTGAAAGCTAAGGTACCAAGACACCTCATTAGCATGGGGTGGTGCACACTGAATGGTTTTTTTTGTTATGGGGAAAGGGTTGGGGCTGTAATCTCCCTGAGGGCTATGAGACACTCCTTAGAGCACCTGGACTTCCCCTGATGAGGCAGAGAGGAGGAAACCCAGCTGAGAAAGGGAGTCCCTCATTTATCACTGAGCTCAGGGGCTTTCTGGTAATGGCAGACCCCGACCTTAACAGAAAGGTCCACAATGAGCATGGGCAGCATCAGCAGAAGGATACACATGTGACACCTCTCTTGTTCAGGTCTCCCAAGTGACCTTCTCAAGCACTGACATTCAGGTCTTACAGCCATGCTTCCATGCTAGGCTTTTGCTTGTGAGTTGAGGGTGGGGAGGGGACAGGTCTCTAGCCTTGATTGGGTAGTCAGTAAACATTGGTTGCATAAAATGGATAAAGTATCATCTTTTAAATATAAAATTATAAATATAAGGAATGTTTATAGAGAAACAACTTGCTTATATAGAGATACATAATAAAAAATTAAAAATTATTCACAATTTAATTACCCAGAGACATGATTATTAAACTTTTAGTATACTTCCTTTCAATGTATTTTATGCATGTGGCACAAAAATTAATGACAACATATTGCTATATAACTTGGTTTTCCCTGATTATAATAAGAAGAGGATCATCAGCTTTCATGGAAGCATAATAATTCATTTTTCAAATTCTACAACAGGGATCCACACCTTGTGGAAAGAGTAGAGACCTGGGATGAACCTAGTTTAATGTGCTTGCCTATTTGTTACCTATGTGTAATCTTGAACAGGTCACCAACACTTCTGTGCTTTTGAAGATAAGAGGATAAGAGAAACACTGTAGCCATCAGGAATAGAAGGGAGACAGAGTACAAAAAAGGAGGCAGAAAGGAAGCACATTGCCGAGTGCAGTGCAACTCCAAAGTCTCCAGCAGTTGAGTCCATGCTGTCATCTCCTCCTCTGCAGTCCGCTGCCAGAGCCCCCGGGCCTTCACAGTTTTCTCAAAGCCTTTTCTGCCCTCTGCTCCTGTAGCCAATAATAAACACAGCACAGCTGGACTTTGATTTAAAAATCTTTAAATATTTTCTGTTATTTTTAAATGCTTTTTGTGTATGAATGTCTCTGTGTGGATGCAGGTGTCCTTGGAGGACACAGGTGTCAGTCAGATCCCCTGGAGCTGGAATTACAAGCAGTTCTGAGGTACCAGATGAGGATGCTGGGAGTTGAACTCCAGTTCCCTGTAAGAATAGCAAGGACTTAACCTGCTCAGCCATCTCCCCAGCTCCTAATCTTTATTTTACATTTTGTATGTGTGTGTACATGTGTGTGTATACGTGTTTGTGCATGTATGTGTATGTGTGTATGTATATGTGTGTGTGTGTGTGTGTGTGTGTGTGTGTGTGTGTGTGTGTGTCTGTGTGCCTGTGCCACATAGTTCTTTTTTTCTCCCATGTAACAGAATGCAGGTCTTCAAGCTTAAAGGCAGCTGCCTTCAAGTGGTGAGCCCTCTTGCTGCCTGACAGGTGAAACTTTAAACAATATACCTTTCTTGATTCAGCAGTGTGGTTAAGAGGCTTCAGCACTGCTGTCCTTGCCCTGTCCATGCTGGGATATCCATGTCAGCAAAGGTGACTGACAGGCCATGAAATGCAACTGAGTTTGCACCAGTCGCTTCTCTGTCTGAGCCACTTTTTATGAAAACAGTTGGACTCTTATACATGAGCTTTCTCTGCCAGCAGCTTCCCATCGCATTGTCTTTGTTCTTAAGCAGGGACACTCCTTCCTAGGAGGACAAAGAGCAAAGAATTTCCTGGTAGCTTCAACTTCATGTCTTACCAGCATAGAGATCCCAGAGGAAGAGGGCGGTATCCCTCCCACAGCTGCTATAACTGCTTTGGGCTTCATCTCACTGGGTAGGAATCAGGTCTTTTATCAGAAATGGTGTCAAAAAATATATGCATGTACAAATACACACGCACACATATACAGACACACATGGACACTGAAATGCACACACACACACACACACACACACAGAGATGGAAAGGAAAAATGAAAGAGGCAGAAAAGAGAGGGAAATACATAGAGTTGGAGAAAGAGAGAGGAGAAAGAGAAAGTGAGAGAGAGAGAGAGAGAGAGAGAGAGAGAGAGAGAGAGAGAGAGAGAGATACTTGCTTTCTAGTTAAAGAGTGAGTGGGTTCATGTCTCAAGGTCCTTTCCTCAGAGCTGAATCTCTGGTGAAATCACAGGACACCCATTTAGGAGTTGGCTAAGGAGGGGTCATTTTCGACAAAAGCCCTTGAAGGCTGCCCTTTTGTTCCTGAAGTAGCCAAAGGCTGCTGAGTTGTTGTCTCCTGACATCCCTGTTCAACGAAGCTGAGAGAAAACACTGCATTTCAGATGCAGGCAGTCTTCCTCGACAGCAGAGGGGATTGTGAAAACCCCAGCTTTCTGAGTGAAGTAGGACTCAGAGCTGCTTCCTTTCTTCAGATGTGCTGACAATCCGCTCAGCCCTTACTGCATGTACCTGGGATTCAGGAAGACTGTTCCCAGGGCTGACTTTAGATTTGTGCCATATTCAAGCCAATAGTGACAGCATTAAAGTTTATATAATTACTGGAATTTTGAGAAAGCCTCAGGTTGGTAAATGTAAACATTTGCTCTATAGCATAATTAAAGCAATGATGTTAATGTCACAACAATTAAAGCAAAAGAGGCCATGAATTTGAGAGAGAACAAAGGGTGGAGGTTGGAGAGAGGGAAGAGAAGGGAGAATAATGTAACTAGATTTTAATTTAAAAAATGATATTAAATAATGTAATAAGGAGGCAACTCCCTGCCATGTGTTATTGTTTTCAGATTTCTGGCTTCCAGGTGACCAAAAGGAAAGCCGAGTGTCTACCAAGTACATAGCCAAACTACTAATTTGAAAGCCTCACTATTTAAGACAACCACCTTGACATAGGAAAACATATCCCTGAATGAGAGGCTCTCCTATTATCCTATTTTGGTGTAACAGAATGACATAGTTACAAGGCTCAAGTTAGGACAACCAGCTCTCTTGCTCAGGAAATAGCAGATTGTTCCACATTTATAAAGCAGTCTCAATTCAATTGCCTCTTCTCAGGTTATTCAGGCACCATCAAACACAGAACACAAAATGGATGTGTGTGTGCTGAGTCGGACATCACAGTGTGCCAACAGATGGGCTACAGGGCTCAATACACCTGCCATAAATGCTCTAGGAAAATGAAGCCAAGTCCTTCATCTTTTCATGGTCTCTTGTCCTTTACATTCACGTCTATTGAACTCTTATACGTGGCATGTGACTTCCATCACCTCTGGTAAAATTTCTGCTATTTATCATCTTCCATATAGAGTGAGAATCCATGGTTTATTTTAAGCATAGTTCTATATATTTTCAGTAATAGTTCGAAGGGAGATAAATTAGGGAATAAACTCTCTACAGTGGGTTGACGCCATGAAAAATGGTCTCCAAGCTTTTGAGTTACAAAGTTAGCAGGACCGAGTGCTCCCCTGGCAGAAATTCACTGTCATATACTGTACAGCATAGACAGACATAATAAGAAAAGTCTGTGTGGATCCATGGACGCATGTAGGAATGGTGTCTAAGTAGCCTACTGGGCACATAAAATCTTCCTGTATGTTCCTCTAAACTTATCTCAGATAATAATTAGGAAACAGCCTAGTCAAAGTGAAAGGTTTCCCAAGAGAGAGAGAGAAAAGAGATTGAAGAAATTATCAGTAGATTTAGATGCTAATTTTAACAGTCTTCTCTGAGTTCTACTAAAACTCTCTGCTATAACAATCAACCCAGACAGCGGGCAACCAACACATCCACCGAACCAAGAGGATTCAGAATGAAAAGGGAGTACTGATATTTAAAAACAAGAGTGGCAATTACTCTAGGCATCTATTTTAGAAAGTGTCATGAGAAAGA
This sequence comes from Acomys russatus, assembly GCF_903995435.1. NCBI lineage: Eukaryota > Metazoa > Chordata > Mammalia > Rodentia > Muridae > Acomys > Acomys russatus. Next base: position 15,694,314 of record NC_067157.1, on the reverse strand, counting down.
TGGGTTGGAGGTAAAATGTAGAGCAGGGAAGACAGTTAAAAATGACCTTTTCTGATCTGTGAAGGAAGTCATAACTAACAGTAGATATGGGAGATGATGGGAGGTGGGAGATGGGAGAGAACATCAAGAGACATGTACCAGTAGGATTGACAAACTCCCCTGAAGTGTAGTGCGATAGTGGATGATCAGACAGGCTAGAGTCCAACATTGTTTCTACCACAAGTTAAGTATGTAGTTCAAGGAGAATTGCAACTTCTATGAGATTCAGCCTCCTCACTTGTTAAGTGGAGGTAACAGTGAGACCTACCACATTGATAGCAATGATAATTACATTCTGATAGGAGAGTCAGATTTAGAGCACTGTGCACACTGTGTTACTGCAGCCAAGTGGGTTTACATGACAGGAAGTCTCTCGTTGGTGACCTGCTGAATGGTATTATAATCACTTGAGGTAGAAAAATAGAGAAAGGCTTGCTTCAGGGAGAAAAATGCTTGGTTTTAGCTTTATATTCATGGGCTTGGTTTCTTTAGGTTGCATTTCAGGTAACAGTGCCTTGTAGATACTTGTCTGTACAGACCTGCGATTCAGAGGTGGTTTTTCAGGAGGAAATGGACATCATGGATAATCAATATTCCAATGTTAACAACCCTGGAATCCATAGAAAATAGTCATTTAAAAAAGACCTGGTATTCCAGCATGCCCAAGGCTGACAGTTCAAGACCACCTGAAAATATGTAGTAATTTATGGGCTAGCTTGGTCTACATAGCTGGAACCTATCCAAAGACCAAGTGGGAGGGGCAAAGGAAAAGAGAAGAGAAGGATTAGAGGATCAGGAGAAAGAGGATGATGAACAGGAATAGTTATAGGAGGAGAGAGTAAAAAGGAAGGATCCAGGCAAATCAGCAATTGAGTCAGGATGGGAAGAGCTGATGGAGAAACCAAGCTAGGATTGGCAGACTCTGGAGCTTTGTTTGTGTTAAACTAAAGGTAGCTGATAACTCTCAACACACTTTAATGATACTTCTCAGGGAGGGGATTAAAACAAAAAAAATAGTAAGCATGACTCTGTAAGCAGGAGTGGCCTATGGAAAGAAAGGTTCCGTTTTAGAGAAAGTTCTGTAGGTCAGCTGAACTATCCTCCATCTATATAAGTCCCAGGTTCTTTTTTCTGTGTTTCAGATCATGCCTTACCTTTCTGGTATACAACAGGACAAAGGTTCAGCATGATCTTTTTGATAGTGGCAATGGAAATAAACACAGCTCTTTAGATATAGTTGAACCATGGCTTTTACAAAGATAATACTTACCATTTATTTCCAATGTTCAAGGCTATGTTGGCCTCATTTACTGTAAAAAACATTTTTGTTCTGATTCTATAAACATCCAGCTTTCTACAAATGATGCATGACTTCCTTTTTGTATATGAAAAAGCTCCCAATTCTTTGTTTTGTATGTCTTGTGCAACTATGGACAGAAAACAAAAACCAAACCAAACCAACCGACCGACCAGACAGAAATTCTCCTTCAGTGTCTCCAAAGTTCTTGGCCTTCTTTCCTGTTGTACATCTTTCCTTTGTTGTTTAGGGTTGTAAGCTTTTTACTACTTGGGAACTCAGAGAAATAACCGATTTTCCCTGTTTCCATTTTATGTGCCAAGTGGATTGCTCAGGGGCATAAACAGTGTGAATATGTAAGTGACAAACAAAAGTGTTTTGGCTATGTTCTCAGTGGTGAATATGGCACATGTGACTTATGGGATAAGACACATTCCTGTTAGTGTACCCCTTCTCCTTGACAGGGTTGAGCTTTGTTTCATTTGTATCACTAAACTGAACCTTCTGATTTGTACCCCAAAAAAGTTTGATTTGCTTTTCATATTCATTTGAACATCATAGAAACTACCTGGGAGAACAGTGAAGACATCAAAAACTTTCCATCGCAATTGAAGCTTCGCTTCCCTTCCCTCTCTCCTCCCAGGCCCTTCCTCACCCTTCCTTTCCTCTCATTCCCCCTCACTTTCTAGTCAGAGAATGAGGGCCCTCCCATGGGTATCAGCCTTCCTTGGCATATCACGTTGGGATATAAGTAGGTTCATCTTCTCCTATTGAGCTAAACTCAGCAGCTGACTTAGGGGAAAGGCAGGCAACAGAGCCAGAGACAGCCCCTGTTCCAGTTGTTATGTGATCCACAAGAGAACCAAGCTGCACATCTGTTACATATGTGTAGGGGGTCTAGGCCTATCCTATGCGTGCTCTCTGCTGGCAGTTCAGTCTCTGTTAGCAGCTATAGACCCAGAACTACTAGATTCTGTAGTTTTTCTTGTGATGTCCTTGACCTCTCTGGCGTCTTTAATCCTTCATCTCCTTCTTTCACAAGATTTTCTAAGCAACACTTAATGCTTGGCGGGGGATCTCTGCCTTTGTCTTCATAAACTGCATAAACTGAAGCCTCTCAGAAGACAGTTTCGCTAGGCTCCTGTCTTAAAAGTATAGCAGAATATCATTCATAGTGTCAGGGGTTGGCTCTCTCTCATAGGATGTGTCTCAAGTTAGGCCAGTGTTTGGGTGGCCATTCCTTCAATTTCTGCTGCATCTTTATCCTTGCACCTCTTACAGGCAGGACAAATTTAGGGTCAAAGAGGTTTTGCAGGTGGGTTGTTGTCCCCATCATTCCACTGGAAGTTTTACCTGGTTACACGTTCCTATGTGTGCCCTGTTGCTAGGAATCATAGTGGGTCACCCTTGTAGATTTCTGGGAGTTTCCAGTGTCCTAGGTTTCTGGCTTGTCTCAGAGCTGCCCCTGACAACTGATTTCAGTTCTCTTTCCCAGTTCTCCTGCCTTCATTCTTCTCCATACTTGGTCCCTCCCATTCCCCTCCCCATCCCCTCTTCTATCCAGTTCCCTCCCTCCATCTACCTCTGATGTCTATTTCACTTCCTTTTCTCAGTGAGATCTAAGCATCCTCCAATGGTCCCTCCTTGTTCTGTAGCTTCTTTGGGTCTGTAGATTGTAGTATGGCGATCCTGTACTTTATAGCGAATGTCTACTTATAAGTGAATATACGTGTGTCTTTCTGGATCTGGGTTACCTCACTGAGAATATTTTCTAGTTTCATTTGCCTGAAAATTTTATGATTTCCTTGTTTTTTTCCCATTAATTAATTTATTTAATCACTTTGCTTCCCAATCCCAGGCACCCCCCTCTTCCTTGTGTTTAATAGCTGAGTAGTTTTCCATTGTGTAGATGTACTACATTTTCTTTATTCATTCTTTGATTGAGGGACATCTAGTTTGTCTTCAATTTCTGCCAATTATGAATAAAGCTACTATGAACACTTTTGAGTAAGTGTCTTTATAATATGCTGGAGCATCTTTTGGGTATGTAACCAGGAGTGGCATAGCTGGGTCTTGAGGTAGAACCATTCCCAATTTTCTGAGAAAGTGCTAAATTGATTTCCAAACTGGCTGTATAAATTTGCCCTCTCACCAGCATTGGAGGAGTGTTCCTCTTGCTCCACATCCTTTCCAGCATGTGCTGTCACTTGAATTTTTGATCTTAGCCATTTTGGGGAGTGTAAGATGGAATCTCATTTTAACAGATGTTAAACACTACCTTTGAGCATAAACTGCTAACCTTGTTCTTTGGGTTTCACCTTTTGGGTGAAAATAAGCTACACATCATGAGAATTCATGGGGGAAAAACTGACTTTAGGATTTTTAGGAAGGATTTCTTTTGTAACATGTGAGAGTCTTTTCCTTTGTGCTTCCTTTTGAGTCAGGGTTCTCCTGACTGTGTATGTTTTCAATGTGGGATATAAATATAGAAACACAAGATTGTAATATGTACCTTCCTTGAGCAGCTATCACAAATTCTGTTAGTCACCTCTGAGAGACTAAGGCAACTTCCCAACTATATTAAAGATTTGGTCCCTGGGGTTTTTCTACAATAATGGTGTCTTTTTCTACAGTGTAGAGAATGAGCCTACAACAAAAGAATATAGACTGAACCATGTTAAAAGTAGCTTTGGCCCGTAGAATATTGAAGCTGTTTGTAGGCAAGGATTTCTGGGTGTTAGGGAAAAAAATATCTGGAATCAGAGATATTTACTTTTTGTTTAACTACCTTAAAATTAAAGTCATAAAAATACTCAAAAGACTATATTTTAAATAGCCTTTTAAATTTCAGAGTATATAGTCTATGTATTTTAAGTTTTATTTTATGAATGTTTATATTATAGAAAGATTATTTATATTAGATAATAGTGACAACTTAGAAAAACTTATTTTTACAAAAGGAAGCATTCATTTAGATGAGTGATTTTGTGTTGTGAGGCGTGTGGACTAGCCAATGTGGCCATGTGCAAATGTGCATGCAGGGGGTGTGCACATGTAGACACATTGTGTGGAGGTCAGAGGTCAATGTTGAGTGTTTTTCCTCTTTGCTCACCACCATTAGTTTTTGAGACAGGATCTCTCACTTGTTGCTGGAGTTTTACTTTTTGGGTCAGGATAGACCACAAGACAAGATAATTCCTGGAAACAACAGCAATTAGAAAAAAAGACTCTTTTGTAATATGAGATCCTTTTTCCTTTGCATAAGTGAGCCTGAAGCTCATCTGACCAGACTTCTCTCCCTTCATGCCAGCTATCTTAGTGCTTGGACACCTGGGGCTTTAACGTACATTCTGGGGACTGTAACTCAGGACTTCATGCTTGCACATCAGGCATGTTATCAACTGAGCCATCTTTCCAGCCTCAAAGTACCCATTTAATGTTTAATAACATTATAGTGCAATCATAGGTAAAAGAATCACTCATTGTAATAAGAGAACACTTTAAAAAATTAAATGTTTACTTGTAATTCAATGTTAGAAGCAGGCAAAGGGAGCGGAATACAATTTTCTTCAAAGGAAGTAATAAACTTGTTACATTCTCCAAGTATACACAGACAGAATTAGCTCATTAGCTAAACTACAATTTCATGTTTTAAAAATGATTAAGACTTAAAAATGTTTTTTAAGCAAATCATGTAAATAAAGGGTTGCTTGTATGTGGAGGAAACAGAAATTGTAAAAAATTTCTCATCAACAGGTAGTTGGACCAAATTCACTGCTGATCTGTCAATTCTAGAACCTGGTTGCCTTATTAGCCACTCTTGGGTGTCTCTTTCACAGAATTCAGCCCGATATTCTTTAAATGAAGATCTTTCCAGGAACTGTCACTCATACCTAGCGTGAACTGAAATATATCTCCTTGAATTCACAGTAAGAGTAGAGGAGACACGTAGAAAGAGGATGCAGTTCAGAGCTTGACAATGACCTTTTCTCAGAAGAGGCTCCTTACAGCATGGGGGGCAACAGTGTAGCAAGGGTGAGTTCGTCAGCAATGCTGTACTCAAAACTGCTGAAAGCAATGCGACTTAAGATCCAAGCATCCAGTTTGACTCTAGTTGGGTTTGAAAAGTCGCCTTGAGCGGGACCCCTGCCTATCATATTGTTCTACTTGTAGATTTCTAGGACCCTCTGGATCCTTTTATTTTGCTATTCTCCCATGCGTCTCTCATTTAGAGTCCCAATAGGATGCCCTCCCCTCTGTCCCAGTTTCCTGGTAAGTGAAGGCTTTCGTGGGACATGCCCCTTGGGCTAGTATGCAGATATAAGTGAGTATATACCATTTGATTCTTTCTGCTCCTGGGTTAACTCACTCATTATGATCATTTCAGGATAGCAGGTAGCCAAGAAGAGACTTGATACCCTATGAGAATATACAGGGGGAGGTAATCCCCCTCAGGAACAGTCATAGGGGAGGGGAATAATGGGAAAATGGGGGGGGGGAGGAATGGGAGGATACAAGGGATGGGATAAACATTGAGATGTAACAAGAATAAATTAATAAAAAATGAAAAAAAAAGATACAAAAAAAAAAAAAAAGAAAAGAAAAGTCACCTTATTGTGCACACTCAGTAAACATTTGTAGATTTATTAGGCAAATACATTTCTTTTTAGTTAGTTCTAAAGTAGAACTCCATGCAAGAGTGCCTGCCTTCTGCTCCCTGCTGATAAAACTTATAGAGGAATGCCCATCAATCTTCGACTGTTCTGGTGTGTCCGCTATCGCAATACGGTCTCCTACAAAAGGAAAGCATGGGACAAATGGAGACACGGTGCAGAACACTGGTGCTGGTTCCAATAGCCATGCAGTGGCTTCAGCACCATTCCCTGAGTTCATGCAGATGTGTTCACTGTCCTTCTCTGGAGTCTTTTGGGATGAGCACATCCCAGCAGAGGACCTGTTCAGATCTGTGGCCATTTGTATTTACAACTCGTAGAGTGAGAAGTCAGATCTGTGAATGGAAGCCAGCTTCTTTTTTGTTTCGGTGTCTGAAGAACCTGTCGACAGAATTGTTCGCTCTCAGCCTCATCCTGGACACCACTTCAGCCCAGATATATCTGTTCTGAGCATCAGTAGGAACAAGATGTCAGTATGAGATCCCTCTTCTCCTAGCATCAATGTGAGAGCCTTTCTCTGACTCTTCCTCTTTCTCAGTAGACATTGTAGTCTGAGCCTCTTTCCTTCTTTCCTTCTTCTTCTCTCTCTGTTTTTTTTTTTGATAAGGTCTTTTGTAACCTTGTTGGCCTCAAAACTATGATCCTTAAGTTCCAGACTCTGGAACACTGAGGTTACAGGCCTGCCCCACCACACCTGGCTCTTTTTCTCAGGACAAGTTTTGTAAAACTATTTGGCCTTCTGCTCATCAGCTCTCCTCATATGAGCCAGCATGCACACCTGTGGGTATAAACTCTGGTTTGCTGCAATAAAACAAAGAGTTTATGACAAAGGATTCTTTGTGGCTTGTTCATATGATGACTTTGTTGATATTTGATACAAAGGGACATGCAGAATATTTTTTGCCATTTGTCTTTAACTATATTGATTATTTCTCAGCAACAGTTATATGAAGAGAAGCACTGCCATGTTATTCCTATATTAATAACTAAATAGGTACTGTATTATATAGTCATATATCAAACGTGCATGATTTGCATGCATGTATGTATATTTGTATGTATCATAGGGCACTGGCTAGGAATAAATCAAGAGACAGTCTCTGCATACAGGTAAACACATGAGTCATCATTAACAATGGTCAAAACCTCCACTGATTTAAAGCTCATTAACAATTGACCATGGTCTACTATCTCTTGCTAGCTCTACCCCTAAGTACAACACTGCTTACTAGTGAGTGTATCATGTTAATATTGCCACTGCTTACTCTAACCATATGTTAAAGATTTTCTTATTTCAACATTTCTATCAAGACAATGACTCAGTAACAGGTTTTACTATCTTAAGCCCATTTCAAGTATGAATAGAAATAACATGCAATAATTATTAGTTATTTAAGTAATTATTTGCAATACTTCTGTTGATGGGACAGCTTTGCACATGGGTGCATACATCATGACTGGATATGATCTGTGTTATAACTTTTAAGGTTATAGAGCAGGTCCAATGCCATGCCCTTTGTGTGCTAGTTTTAGATTTAGGCATCTTAAAGAGCTGCTCAAGAAAAAAAATAATAATTAGGAAGACACTAAAAGGAAACATTTACCAGATTCTTTCATGAGGATAACTTGGCTTTAGGAAGAATTTTCAGGCCTCACTCACTGGTTATTGTTCGATAAGGACCACTGATGAATTGGGTGATAATTCCACCCCAGGGTACAGTCTCATCAACTGTCACTGGTTTAACGGAACGGAACTGGCTGCAGTCAATAAGGCCAGCACACACCCTCAAGGTCCTAACTAAAATGCTGTTATTGATTCTGGAGGTGGCTCATCTTTCTACAGTTCAATATCCTTAACTAGTATTCCAGTCTCATATCTTTAGGTAACACATCCTTTCTTGGCTATTTTCCTAGCGGTGTGAGGAGAGTCTGTTTGCATTACAGTTTAATAGGCTGTGTCGGTACATTCCTGAAACAATTATGTGTACCGAGCAAAATCCTATTTGCTTCTTGGGGTGAGTGCTTTGGAATGCTGCTTCATTTCTTCCTCTTAATTCTCCTTCATCATGACCAAGTGGTACCATGCTCTCTTTCCACTGAGTTGTTGTCTCCCCCTCCATGTGATGGAGGTCCCTTTGTGTTCTGAACATGGGCAGAGTTTGCGATCTGCAGTGTGAATGAGATTCCCAGAGGATGCAAACTTGTGGTTCACTTATTCCTCTGTACCTTTATCCTTGTGGCAGGAGCTCTCTTGTAACCTGTGCGGTGATTTTCTTTCGTTTCTTTAGAGGGCTACTAATTTTTTTGTGTGTGTGACAGGTTCTTTCTTGGTATGGATGAAAGCCTCTCTGTGTGTCTTTCATGCCCGTGCTCCTACACGTTTACTCCTGCTTTGGCACTGTCCTACACGTTTACAGGGTTTAGCTCCCATGGGCCTGTTGCAGCAGATGTGCAGGGAACTCTAGACACTCTCTTAATTGAGACCTCAGGGGCTCTGCCATCCTTCTTCCTACCTGCTGATTGGCAGTAGTTCACACCTTATATGACTTTCCAAATACTCCCAAGTACTCCCACCCATACCTATTGACCTTGTCTATGGGCAGTTTTAAAACACTTTACTGTTCCCTAATGTTTTCAAGGGCAATTTCTTCGTCTTCCTTAAAACTCACCTACAGGTCTAGGATAGACCGTGTCTTTTACACTGAAATAAGTTTAAAAAAATGAATAGATTTTTTTAAAAAAAGAAAGCAAATGATATGAATATATTCCTAGAATAAAGCTGATAACTTTCCAAGCCAATGAGCTGTCTGCAGTGACTGATTGTGTGCTTCGTCTGCTCAGAGGCACTCTCAGTGTCTTCCTAGACATAGAGGTGGGAGCTAACTGAGCGGTGTATCTCCTTTGATCCTCTGGCATGGGTCCAGGGTTCTCTAGGAGCTTGTTTTCATGAAGGGTGACTACACCAAAGGGTTTCTGCATATCTTTCTTTATGCCTTATGTCATTAAGATATAAGTTTTCAGGAATATCAATCATATTATATTAAAATGATAATGATTCCCGTCTCTTTACTAGACTGCTACTACTTTTATATCTGGAATTAGCTCATTTATATTACTACAGTTGTCCCATTTTTATTTTGCTTCTCATTACGCACGCGTGGGTGCATGTGTGTGTGTGTGTGTGTGTGTGTGTGTGTGTGTGTGTGTGCGTGTTGCAAGGTATGCATGCAGTATGTCTTTACATAAGTATATGTGTATGTGTTGAGGGGTGCATGGGTATACTAGAGGACAATCTCAGGGATCAAGTCTTATTTACATTCTTTGACACAGGCTAGCCCTTTGGCTTAGAGATCACCAATTTGGCTAGACTGCTGGCTTTGTAGCCATAGCACTTTGCCTTTTGTATTTGCTTCTATTGTCATGCACACTGTGTTGAAGAAAATAAACATGTTGTTTGCATGTGTAATTATGCTATTGCTACTTATGTGTCATCCTTCTGTTTTTGCCTTGCTAGAGTTGTGATTGTATCTGCTTGGGACCAAATCCTGCCTTTTCTGTGGGTGCTAGGGATTTAACTCAGATCCTCATGCATAAGATACAACCACTTTACTGATTAAACTCTCAATCTACACTATTCCTCCTTGCCTGTTTTTTTTTTTTTTCATACAGAAATTGTGGAGCACACATGATGAGGTTAAGTACACAAGGTCAAAAAGCCACCAAGGAAGCAAATATGGATGATGACACAGGAGTCATGATTGTTACACTCATGCCAGTGCAGAAGCCTCTTTCCATATGTTTCTACTTTCATGTACTTTGTATTGAAGCAATATATATATATATATATTTGCTTGCAAGTATAATTGAACCGTTACTTTTTATATATCAAGACCAAAAGATCATAGGTTTATGAAGCTTATGGAAAAAGAAAAACATTCTTCTCATCTCTCTAATACACAATGTATAAAACTCTTGGTGACAAAGATTTTCAACATTTTTGCCTGATGTATCTGGATTTACCTTCAATTTCCTACAAACATACTTTTCAAATTATATCTGTGCTCTTTTTGCTTAGAGTGTCATGGAAAATATTTGGCTACGTTTTACTGTGGAAAGTGTTAGCTTCCTCAGTTCCTGCCCCCTCTCCAATTACACTTCCCCTTTTCTCATCCACCTCCAGAAATGCACTGCCACACTCCCTTTTTAGTCATTATTTGGGGCCTACTTTGTAATAACAATGTAAAACCTTTTAAAAGAGTTGAGCCACATTCTAGGTTGGGCTATACCTATCATATTGCACAGTTCTTTTTTTCATTTTCAGTGGTTAATAGTCCCCTCCCATATAAAAACTTTCAGTTGAACTTGGCACCTTCAATGCTCCATTTCCTGGAAAGAAAAGTCAGCTCATTAACAAAGAAAGGCATGAGTACAGTCTTAAGGCTTCGAAGTCTATGGTCTTACATCTCTAATTTGGCTTCCAGATCTTTCTGGGGGTTTCTGTGATATGAGTATTTACCAGGTTGAGAGTATGTCTGATAAAGGCAAAATGGAAAATGTTTGCTCAAAGAAGATGTATGTTCCATGCCCAGAGACTTGTACTGTGAGTTATGAAATAATCTTTCTTTCAGTGTACAGTGATTGGCCACAAAAGATTCATTTACCTATAACTTGGAGTACTTTTAGTGTTTCTTGTTAATATAGACACATTTTCATAATTGAAAGGTCTAGGTCTGTGTTTATGCAACCCTTGAAGTCTTGTGGGACTAAAGAGGGTGGATTGAAGTGAATTTTCATCCTCTTGAATGCTTCATCACTGTATTGTGGTCACTGATCTGCTAGAGACAGAGGGGGGAGAGAGAGAGGGAAAGAGAGAGAGAGAGAGAGAACAAGAAGACCAAGAAAAACAAGAAAAATAAGAAGAAGAAGAGGAGGAGGAGGAGGAGAAGAAAAATCGATGAGAAGTGACACAGCTCAATTAATAGTTACTTAGAGATGCGTTTTGTCAAGTAAGTTCTTGCTTCCTTCTTTGTCTTTTAGAAAAGATTGTGCTCATATCATATCATGATGCTATGATAGAACTTTGAATTATCCTGTTTTCAGTAGAAATATTTTATTTTACTTTCTTTCTTTCTTTCTTTCTTTGTTCCTTCCTTTCTTCCTTCTTTTCTTTCTAATCCAGGCAGGGTTTGTTAAATTGGTTGAGGATGGCCTTGAGGAATGGATCCTCCTTCCTGTTGGGCTTATAAGCACACGCACCACCTTTAGCTTAGAACGCCTTTACTTTTAATTATGAATTTCTTTAAACAGACTTCTTTCAGGAAATCCAGATGAATCAACTCAGAAGTTTGATTTCTTTTCTTTTAAATATTTGCTAATTTCAAAGGAAAGTAGAAGATGCCATTTACACTGCTCTTGGCATTATCAGTCAAACTGACTTTTTTTTTGAAGTAAAACATCTTGAGCAAGTTTAACAACAACAAAAACATATGAAAAATTATCCCTAATTCTAAAAACATTTTGGGTAGAAAAAATTGCCACTACCATGCTTGCCCTGGTAGTCTTGGATAGTTGCCAAGGTCTATCTATTGATAAAGTCTTTGATATTCAGTTTTTTCACAGCTTCTGTTCTGATTCGGAAACCAGTTATTTACTTTTAGCTAATTTATAATTTTTCCATATATATGTGGTATATGTGACTATCTATGGGCATATTTTCATGTGTGTAGGTACATATGTTGGTGTGTGTATGCATATGTGTGAGAATTTGTGTGAGACCAGATATTGCCTTCTGTGTCTTCTTTAATTGTTTTACTCAGGCAGGCTCTCTCACTTAAAACCACAGATTACGTATTTGGCTGGTCTAGCTAGCTCACTTCCCCTGAACATCCCCTGTCTCGCTGACTCTTGACTGCTAGAATTACATGCCAGCTCCTGCACCTGCCCGGCATTTGCTTTGGTGTCAGATGTCTGAAGTCTGGCCTTCCTTGGAGGCCAGGGGGTGACTATTAGATATCTTCCTCCATTGCTTTTCATGTTATTTTGAGACAGGGTCTCTAAATGAATCTGGAGCTCATGGGTTTGGCTAGACTAGCTGATCAGTAAGCCTCAGAGATCCACTTGCCCCCCCATCTCTGTAATAACAGCACTCGGTGCCATGGCCAGGCCCAGTTGTCCTACGGAAACTGGGGACCAAATTCATGGCCTAATGTTTGCATGGCAAATACTTTATTTTCTGAGTCAATTACTCACTTATTTTCCTGAGAAGGTATTTGAAAACATTCCCTGAGTGACAAGACTCATGTAGAAAGAAGAAGAGGAAAGTGAATGGCATCTTCACCTGTGACGCTGAGGTGTTGCTTGCACGTGACAATGGCAAAATCCATCACTTTGATGAGGTGGAATTATTGAATATTTCCAGAATTTCATATCAGAGAAGATTATATGCAATAGAAGCTTTTCAGTGAAACAAAACAACAGCAGTGAAATAATCATAATCCCATAGCTTGTGGGAAATAATTGTATTGACACTGTTGTCTTGGGCTGAGCTTGCTTGAAGGTGAACATACAGTACACACTGCCTTCCGCTTGTGCAAGTACTCTACAGCATCCTCGTGTTCCCATCCTGAAGTTCTTTTCAGATGGCCTGCATTTTCCTGCTCTGCTTTCTCAATTGGTTTTGACAGCCTGGCTCTCTGGGACAACTCTGGGCAGCCATCAAGTCAAAACAGACATCTCTCTCTATGATAACCAAATCTAAACAGAGACAAAAACAAACCCTTCAATATCCTGATGGATTAATGCTTCTTGGAGATAGTTTCTTTTAATAATTGATCATTTGTTGGAGCTTGACCATATGTACTGGGGACAGCATGTCTGTTGCCATAACAAGCTAATTGAGCAGTTCAATCGACACTGCTTCTGGTTCTTTCAGCGTGGTGAACGTCAGGCATGACTGCCAAGCTCAAGTGTCCACTCAGCACAGCACATCTGGGAGTCTTGAGACTTTTCCAGTTTGCCTTCACCTGTGACCCACTTTATGGATTTTAGACATGTGTCAATTTGATCCCAGAAGGGACAGCTCACTTCATACCCTGTCCCACAGGCTAAGAGAGTAGGCCATCCATTATCCACTCCCTCTTATTCTTAGGTTAATGACTACATTAAATATTAAGCGGGTTTCCGTCTCTAGAGTGCCCGTGTAAGTGATTTTACATTAGCTCATCCACTTTTGGCACTGTCTTTCCTTTGATTTCTGATAAAGCATGTTGCTTCTGTGTAACATAACTCAGAGGAAATCATGATTGATTTGACAACCATTAATGTGATGCTTAATATTAACCTTCATCTTTAGATATGGAGAAGGAGGGTAAAGGATGAGGAGAGGAAAAGGGAGAGTCAGAGAGAAATGTGCCTTTGCCTTTTTTATGGTGAAGGCACTGAGTGATCCCATTAGCATACACAAATTTAAAACCTTCCACTCTCCCTGCCTTTCTCCGTTGAGCCATTCTTTGCAGGATCTCTGATTGCTAGGCATTGGTTCTAACTTTTTTTTTTTTTTTTTCTTTTTTGAGACAGGGTTTCTCTGTGTAGCCTTGGCCATCCTGGACTCACTTTGTAGACCAGGCTGGCCTTGAACTCACAGCGATCTACCTGCCTCTGCCTCCCGAGTGCTGGGATTAAAGGCGTGCACCACCACGCCCAGCTGGTTCTAACTCTTTCATCCTGAAGTTTCACAGAGATTCACAGAGAAGAAAACATTTGGGAACAAAAATATATATATATCGAGAATGAAATCTACGAGGCTGGCTGTGATATTTCAAAAGGTGTGGGGTTCATTGTCAGCCAGCTTTATGCGATATTTAAGAACAGGTGACGTAGTGGAGGCTTCAAGGAAAACTGAATTGAGATGTGATCTCTACACGCTGAGATTACTAACAGGGGAGACAGGTGAACTTCCACAGAAAGTGAAAGCAAGGACAGGGTAGCAGAAGCTTAAAGTGACCTGGAGCAGGGATGTGGGAGGAGGCTGTCAGCAGCAGTTCAGCCAGTAAGAGGATAGCATCTCCAAGGCTTTTTCCCCAAAGTTTATCTTCTTCATCCCATCCCCATGGTTGATAATCAAACCTAGGCCCTCGCACATGCCAGGTCAGTACCCTAGCACCAAGCTGAGCCTCATCCCCCAGAGCCTAAAGCATATCTAAAAAGAAAATTCTACTAGTCTAGTTGTACAGGCTCCATCTCTCAGTTTATGCCCAGCACTGTCTCCTTACCTTGCTCCATATTGTACCGATGATAACTGAAAGTCTAGGGATGGGCCTAACTGCCAGAAGTCCCATTGCTAGTACAACTATGTACCAACCCAGTCAAAAGATAAAACGGTGCATCCTATTTTCTTAATAGTTCCCCCAAATCATTATGCTTTATGGAGAAAGCATGGCACATGCCCTTTAGGGATGTTTCTTCTCCTCATCTTCAGCTAACAAGGCACAGTACAAGTACCATGATGATGATGATACCTATATGTACCAAGGTAACACTCAAAGGCATGTACATTGACTGTGATTTTATTTATTTATTTATTTTAAAAAGTAATTTATTCATATTACATCTCAATTGTTATCCCATTCTTTGTAACCTCCCATTCCTCCCTCCCTCCCATTTTCCCCTTACTCCCCTTCCCTATGTCTGTAACTGAGGGGGACCTCCTCCCCCTCTATATGCTCATAGGGTATCAAGTCTCTTCTTCATAGCCTGCTATCCTTCCTCTGAGTGCCAGCGGGCCTCCCCATCAAGGGGACGCGGTTAAATATGGGGCACCAGAGTTTGTGTGAAAGTCAGTCCCCACTCTCCACTCAACTGTGGAGCATGTCCTGTCCATTAGCTAGAACTGGGTAAGGGTTTGATGTTTACTGAACGTATTTTGACCGTGATTTAAGGTGGAAAATCAGCTGCAGTAAGGAAGAGCTTGCTACGATGATACATTTTATTCTACACATAATTTAGTTGAGCATCACACAAATTTTAACGATGTGGGTGCTTTCATGATCCTATTCTAGAGAAACCCCAAATAAGAAAGAAGCTAAACAAATTGTCCAAGATCAGTACCCAGTAAGCGGAGGAGAAAGCTTTGAATTCAAATGTATGGTACCTTACAATTTAGCATCTCTGCCTCTCTGGCAAAGATGATAATGATCTTAATCCTGATGGTGATGTTGTTGTTGTTGTTGACTGTTTATTAAGGATCTAGGGAGTGTCCATGTTCTTAGTGCCCATCCTGTACTTATGGTTAACTCTTTGGGACCATTCAATAACTTGTCTTAGAATTAAGAAAACTGATTCGCAAGATGGCGTCGGCCAGTATGCACCATAGCTGATCTACTCCGAGGTGATCAGGGACGTGAATAAAGCCACAGACTACGGGATTTTGAGAACTGTAGGTGAGTGGGGCCCCAAACTCTGCAGACCACCAGTGGGTCTATCCCCGGAACAAGCAACAGCTGGGAGGTGCTAAACGCACACCGCAAACTCTGAAACGGAATCCACAACCAAGCTACAGCTGGTACATAAAACCCAAACTCGCCATTTGGGGAGGGGATTTTCTGGAGCCCCCAATCTGAGGAGTCTCAGCGAATAGGGTGAAACTACCATTGAACCTCTCCATCCACACCACGCCAAACTGCAGAAGTCACCTGCCTAGCCCGAGTGGAAACACAGGTGGTGGGACTCACCAAAAACAGCTAGAGCTGGCATGTAGCTCGCGCTCCACGCCCTGGACCCAATCTGAACCCAGACACAAAGGATTGACCCTGCAAACAGAGTCAGTTAGAAACCAGCGTGGACTGCTCCCACAGCCCAGTGGGACCGCCCACGTTATCGGGAGACGTGGGTCTTGCTTTCAGCGTCTAACTGCAGATCTAAAGCAAGCTGAGAGTATACTGGTTTTCACTGGCAGAAAGAGAAGATACAGGGAATTCCTGCCAGCCGTCTGAATCGCCATTGTAGCCAGCCGCCTGCCCGGGCTGCCCGCACTGAAATGGCACTCCCCAAACAACAGAACCTAGCTGGGTCCATTCTGGCGGGCGTGACAGGACCTCCCAGATATAGGGAGCCGTGGGTAGTGCTTGCAGGGCCTAATTGCTGACCTACAGCGAGCTGGGAGTATTCTAGTTTTCACTGGCAGAAAGAGAAGATACAGGGGATTCTCGCCAGCGGTCTGAATCGCCACTGTAGCCAACCACCTGCCTGGGCTGCCCGCACTGAACCGGCACTCCCCAAACAACAGAACATAGCTGGGTCCATTCTGGTGGGTGCGACAGGACCTCCCACGATATAGGGAGCCATGGGTCGTGCTTGCTGACCTACAGTGAGCGGGGAGTATACTAGCTGTCACTGGCAGAAAGAGAAGATACAGGGGATTCCAGCAAGTGGTCTGAATCGTCATTGTCTGGGAGTGTCCTGGCTTACAGGGGCATGGAAATTGCTGCCTCCTTGGATACTGCCAGTGGCCTGAAACCATATTGTCTCTGGCCCACCAGGCACTGATCCTGTAATCTCCAACAGGCAGATCCTAGCTGGGTCAGCTCCTGCAGACCCAGCAAGAACTCCCAAATTCATGGGAGAGGCTGCATGCTCCTACAGAGTATAGAGGAAGAGCTAAAAGACAGCTGCAGCCCAGAAGATCTGATCCACCTGGGGTCTTGGCTACAAAGCAACAGGAAGGACAGGCAGCTGGGATCAACCTACACAACCAGAGAGCTTGTGTACCGACCTTACTCTAGAGCCCAAAACTGCTGGTCTGAATTACAGCAGTAAGCTGAAAAGGCCCAAACAGAAACCTACTTTGCAAGACTCAGCCTGGAGCTTAAGGTGTTGAGAAAAATCTCCAGGAGTAGAACCTGAATCACCTGCCTGGTCCAGGGAAATACTCCTTGATCCCCACCGGCAAGGGTACCCTACCTATAATCAGGCATCAACTATCCACTCTCAAACAGGGAAGGTCACTACAAACCACCTCCCAACACCAGAGTCACCAAGATGACAAGAGGACAGCAAAAGAATGCTAACAAAACCCAAAACAGGTTGGCATCTCCAGATCCCAGCAATCCCAATGAAAACAACCTGGAGAACCCAACAACAATTGATATACAAGAAAATGACCTCAAGTTCTTAGTAAGTAAGATGATAAGGGAAGAAACAAATAAAATCTGTAAACAAATGCAGGAGGAGGCAAACAAGAGGGCTGAGGATTTAAAAGAGTCATATAAAGAGGCATTTGAAGAATTTCAGAAAAATAAAAATAACCAGATGAAGGTGATCATTAAAACAGTTCAAGACCTGAAGATAAGGATGGAAGCTATCATAAAGGAACACACGGAAGAAAAACGTGATCAAGAGGCATCAAGGAAGAAAGCCAACATCTCAGAGGTGGCCTTATCTAACAGATTGCAAGAAATGGAGGAACGAATATCGGGACTTGAAGATACAATCGCAGAACTGGAAACATCCATCAAGGGAAATTCTAAATCTGAAAAGTGCCTGACACAGAGCATTCAAGAAATCAAGGACACCATGAAAAGACGAAACTTGAGAATAATAGGGGTAGGGGAAAGAGAAGGCAACCGACTCCACAGCCCAGAAAATATCTTTAATAGAATAATGGAAGAAAATTTCCCCAATTAGAAGAAGGAGATGCATATGAGCATGCAAGAGGCATACAGAACACCAAATAGAATAGACCTGAAAAGAAAATCTTCCCACCACATAATAATAACAAAACAAAATATACAAAACAAAGAAAAAAGATTAAAAGCAGGAA
Organism: Acomys russatus; assembly: GCF_903995435.1. Lineage (NCBI taxonomy): Eukaryota > Metazoa > Chordata > Mammalia > Rodentia > Muridae > Acomys > Acomys russatus. The sequence goes on along the minus strand of NC_067157.1, from coordinate 15,676,490 downwards.
ATGAAAAAGGCCGAGTAACATACGAAGGCAAAACATCAGAATTACTCCGGACTTCTCAACAGAGACCATGAAAGCCAGAAGGGCCTGGACAGAGGTTCTGCAAACCCTAAGAGAACACAGATACCAGGCAAGATTACTATACCCAATGAAATTATCAATAACCATTGATGGAGAAAACAAGATATTCCATGACAAAAACAAATTCAAACAGTACCTAGCCACAAATCTGGCTTTACAGAAGTTACTAGAAGGAAAACTCCACCCTAATGAGTCAAACTACAACCGAAACTATATAGGAAATAGGTAACTATACCATCGCAAAATCACAACCTCACAAAATCTCAACTATTACAAATGCCAAAAGTGAAAGGACTTAGCAATCACTGGTCATTAATATCTCTCAATGTCAATGGTCTCAATTCTCCAATAAAGAGACACAGACTTACGGAGTGGATGCATAAACATGACCCAACACTCTTCTGCATTCAAGAAACACATCTCACGCACAAGGACAGACATTGCCTCAAGTAAAAGGTTGGGGAAAATATTCCCAGCAAATGGTCACAAGAAACAAGCTGGGGTAGCCATTCTAATATCTAATAAAATAGACTTTCAACCAAAATTAATCAAAAGGGATGAGGATGGACACTTCGTACTCATCATAGGTAAAGTCAATCAAGAAAACATCATGATTTTGAACATCTATGCTCCTAATACAAGGCTCCCACATTTGTAAATATTAACAAAGCTTGCCCCACTCATCGATACCCACACATTAATAGTGGGAGACTTCAACACTCCACTTTCACTCAAGGATAGGTCTTTGAATCAAGAACTAAGCCGGAAAATAACTTCATTAACCAATGTCATGAATCATATGGAGCCAATAGATATCTACAGAACTTTCCACCCAAATGCTAAGGATTATACCTTTTTCTCAACACTCCATGGAATGTTCTCTAAAATTGATCATATAGTTGGTCACGAAGCAAACCTCAACAGATACAAGAAGATTGAAATAATACCTTGTATCTTATCAGATCACCATGGTCTAAGGCTGGACTTCAACAGCAACAGAAATATCAAAAAGCATACTAACACATGGAAACTAAGCAACTTTCTACTTAATGACACATGGGTCATGGAAGAAATAAGGGAAGAAATAAAAGACTTCCTGAAATTCAATGAAAAAGATGGAACAACATACCCAAATTTGTGGGACACATTGAAAGCAGTGCTAAGAGGAAAATTCATAGCACTAAGCGCCTTCAAAAAGAAAAAGGAATCATCCCACATAAACAACCTAACAACACATCTGGAAGCTCTAGAAAAAAAAGAAGCAGAAACACCCCAGAGGAGTAGAGGCCTAGAAATAATCAACTCAGGGCTGAAATCAATAAATTAGAAACAAAGAGAACAATCCAAAGAATCAACAAAACCAAGAGCTGGTTCTTTGAGAAAATTAGCAAGATAGACACACTGTTAGCCAATCTAACTAAAAGACAGAGAAACATTATCCAAATTAACAAAATCAGAAATGAAAAAGGAGACATAACAACAGACACTGAAGAAATACAAAAAAATCATAAGAACCTACTTTAAAGGCATTTATGCCACAAAATTTGAAAATTTAAGGGAAATGGACAAATTTCTTGACCGATTCCATTTGCAAAAATTGAACCTAGACCAAATAACCAAATTAAATAGCCCTATTTTGCCTATAGAAATAGAAGCAACCATTGATAGTCTCCCAACCAAAAAAAGCCCAGGGCTAGATGGTTTCAGCGCAGAATTCTACCAGTCCTTCAAAGAGGAGCTAATACTGATACTATTTAAGCTATTCTGAAAGATAGAAATGGACGGAATACTACCAAATTCCTTCTATGAGGCCACAGTCACATTGATGCCTAAACCTCACAAAGACCCAACAAAAAAAGAGAATTTCAGACCAATTTCTCTTATTAACATTGATGCAAAAATGCTCAACAAAATACTCGCAAAGCGAATACAACAGCATATGAAAGACATCATTCACCATGACCAGGTAGGATTCATTCCAGGCACGCAGGGATGGTTTAACATACGGAAATCCATCAATGTAATCCACCATATAAAAAAACTGAAAGAGAAAAACCACATGATCATCTCTTTAGATGAAGAAAAAGCATTTGACAAAATCCAACACCCATTTATGTTTAAAGTTCCAGCGAGATCAGGAATACAAGGCACTTATCTAAACATAATAAAGGCTATATACAGCAAACCAACAGTCAACATTAAATTAAATGGAGAGATACTCAAGGAAATCCCTTTAAAATCGGGAACCAGACAAGGCTGCCCACTTTCCCCATATCTCTTCAATATAGTTCTTGAATTTCTAGCCAGAGCAATAAGACATCAAAAGGAGATAAAGCAGATCCAAATGGGAAAGGAAGAAGTCAAATTATCCCTATTTGCAGATGATATGATAGTGCATATAAGTGACCCCCAAGATTCCACCCGCAAACTACTACAGCTGATATACACCTTCAGCAAATTGGCAGGATACAAAATTAACTCAAAAAAGTCAGTAGCTTTCCTGTATACAAATGACAAACAGGCAGAGGAAGAAATTAGGAAAATTACTCCCTTCACGATAGCCACAAGCAATATAAAATATCTAGGAATAACCCTAACCAAGCAAGTGAAAGACCTATTTGAAAAAAACTTTAAATCTCTGAAGAAAGAGATTGAAAAGGACATCAGAAGATATTGGGATCTACCTTGTTCATGGATCGTGAGAATTAACATAGTAAAAATGGTCATTGTACCAAAAGCAATTTACAGATTCAATGCAATCCCTATCAGAATACCTACAACATATTTTGAAGATATCGAAAGAACAATTCTCAACTTCATATGGAGAAACAAAAATCCCAGAATAGCAAATACGATCCTATACAATAAAAGATCCTCGGGAGGAATCTTCATACCTGATCTCAAGCTGTACTACAGAGCAACAATAAGTAAAACAGCGTGGTACTGGCACAGCAATAGGCTAGTGGATCAATGGAATCAAACTGAAGACCCAGAGATGAATCCACACACATCTGCTCACTTGATTTTTGACAAAGAAGCCAAATCTATTCAATGGAAAAACGACAGCATCTTCAACAAATGGTGCTGGTCTAACTGGATGTCTACATGTAGAAAAATGCAATTAGACCCCTATTTGTCACCATGCCCAAAACTCAAGTCCAAGTGGATTAAAGACCTCAACCTAAAAACAGAGACATTAATCCAGTTAGAGGAAAAAGTGGGGAAGATTCTGGATTACATAGACACAGGAGACAACTTCCTGAAAAGAACACCAACAGCCCAGGCTTTAATGTCAACAATTAATAAATGGGACCTCATGAGGCTGAGAAGCTTCTGTAAGGCAGGTGACACTGTCAAGAGAACAAAGCGACAGCCTACAGACTGGGAAAAGATCTTCACCAACCCTTCATCTGACAAAGGTCTAATATCCAAAATATATAAAGAACTCAAGAAATTAAGCACCACCAAACCAAATAACCCAATAGAGAAATGGGGCTCAGAACTAAACAGAGAATTCTCAACAGAGGAATATCAAATGGCTGAGAAACACTTAAAGAAATGCTTGACTTCATTAGTCATCAGAGAACTGCAAATCAACATGACACTGAGATTCCATCTTACACCCATCAGAATGGCTAAGATCAATAACTCAACTGACACCACATGCTGGCGAGGATGTGGAGAAAGAGGAACACTCCTTCATTGCTGGTGGGAATGCAAACTAGTACAACCACTATGGAAAGCTCTCTGGCGCTTTCTCAGAGAACTGGGAATAGGGCTTCCTCAAGACCCAGCTATTCCACTCCTTGGAATATACTCAGAAGATGCACTACCACACAACAGGGACATATGTTCAACCATGTTCATAGCTGCCTTATTCATAGTAGCCAGAACATAGAAACAGCCTAAGTGTCTCTCGGTAGAAGAATGGATAAAGAAACTGGTACATTTACACTATGGAATACTACTCAGCTATTAAAAACAAGGAATTCCCAAAATTTGTGGACAAATGGATTGAACTAGAAATTATCATAATGAGTGAGTTCACCCAGAAGCAAAAAGAGTTAAATGGTATATACTCACTTATATTGAGACACTAGTCCAAGGGGTACGTCCCTATGGAAAAGTTTACCTACCAGGAAAGTGGGTCAGAGGGGAGGACATCCTATTGAGTCTTTAGGTGTGAGAAGCCTGGGAGAATGAGGAAATAGAAGAATCCAGAGGGTCCTGGAAAACTACAGGCATGTCTGGGCCCTGGGGTCCTCCTCAAACTATGACACCAGTCAAGGAAAATATAGGCAGTAAACTTCGAACCCCTACCCTGACTAGCCGATGGACAGTACATTTTCCACTGTTAAGTGGAGAAGAAGATCTGACTTTCACACAAACTCTGGTGCCCCATATTTGACCATGTTCCTTGGATGGAGACGCCTGGTGGCACTCAGAGGAAGGATAATAGGTCATCAAGAGACTCGATACCCTATGAGCATATACAGGGGGAGGAGGTATCCCTCAGTCAGAGACATAGGGGAGGGGAATGGGGGGGAAGCGGGAGGGAGGGAATAATGGGAGAATACAAGGGATGGGTTAACAACTGAGATGTAATTTGAATAAATTAATAATAAAAAGAGGAAAAAAAAAAGAAATAAGAAAACTTATTTACACAGAAGAAAGGCAGTCTGCAATGACAGAGCCAGCCAGAGCAAGAACTACATTTGGACATAAGTACAATAAGGTGTTTTGTGACTGTGATTTTCCTATTCATTGTTTCATCTCAGCTGGCCTTCTTCAATGTCACACACTTTCCTATGCTTTAGAGCTACAAAGATGGCAAATGAGCATATAAAGATTACAAATTACCTAGCACTTAATATAGAACTCACAAATATGTGAACAAATGATCATGAAGAGAAATAGACACAGGGGAAGACTAGGAATGTTTTTCTACTTCCATTGGAAATATCTCCATAAATGAGAATCTGGTTAAGAGCACTAACTTGTAAGTGGTATCTGCACTGTGGAGCCTTGTGTAGGTTCCATTAAAAAAATAAGTGACAACAAAGAAGGGAGAAACAATGTGTATCATTGTGTACAGCACAGAAGCCTGGCAGTGCTGGGCAAAGTGGCTAAGAAAGAAGACAATATCCACAGGGTCGGAGAGATGGCTACAAAGGTAAGAGAGGTTTCTGTACAAGCACAGAGACGTGAATTCAAATCCCATGGTCTACATAAAGAACAATGAAAAGAAAAAAAAAAAAACCAAACCAACCCAAATAACAACAACCGAAACGATATAAACCCTATGTAAGGTTTCCTGCACCACTAACTCCGGTGCTGTGTAAAGCAGAAAAATATCCATTGCTGGGGTTAGCCACAAGCTTAGTTCTAGATCCAGTGAGAGGCCCAGTCTTTAAGAAATCCAATGGAAAATGATACAGCAGAATAGTCAACGCCTTCCTCTGGCCTCTACACATGCACACATATACTATACACACACACAGCACACATATATTCAAAGGCACTGAAAAGTGACAGTATCTAGGTTAAGGAAGATCTCATATGCTTGAGTAAGGTACCTCAAATGTTCCTGCAAGAGGCTGGAGAGATGGCCCAGATGGAAAGAGTGTTCTGCTCCTCTAGAGAATATGAGTGTAGTTCCTAGCACATGTACATAAGTAATAAAATGTAAATAAATAAAAATAAGTCTTTAAAGTCCTGCATTGCCCAGTGGTTTGTGTCTGTAGCCTTGCTATTTGGGAGACTGGAGCAGTAGGCTTGACGCTCAGGAGTTCAAGTCCACCCTGAGCTACGGTGGATGAAGCCCTCTATGAAAATGAAGACTTGACAGCCATTGAAACATTCTTCATGCTCTCTTCTGTTTAGATTCTACGTTTGCATCTTCTGCCCATTATAAACTTGCATTTTTTGGAGTCTTTGTGGACACTGCACATTATCAGTGACAACAAAAAAGCATCCTTCTCTCATGGTCCTTTGTTGTAGCCGCTTTGCGAGTTACAGATGCAAACATCCAGAGCTCAGTCCAACTAGCACTTAGGAGGCTGTGCTGACTGGATTTCGAGCAGGCCTTGACCTGAGGCAGTAAGAGCCCTATGAGAAGATTGCTGTGTGTGAGCTGCTGAAAAGGCAGTCTGCTGTCACTCTCTGCCTCAGTATAGGCTGGCAATTCCCCAAATGGCTTTCTTTGGTTGTTAGTTTCTGACTGAATATTCAGACCCTACAGACGAAGCAGAAACCTGCAATTTCTGATTGAAATGCATGGTTAGAGTTGTAGCCTGAAGATGTCATGGCTTTTATTGGTAGAATATGCATAGCATAAAAGGAAATTAAATTTCCTGGTTGTGGATGCTGTGATTGGCTCACTACTGATGGAAGAACTGCCTGGGAAATGTGGCCTCCCTTTCATCTACTGGACATTTGTGAGACTTCTGCAGTTTTCTGTATCCTGTGGGAACTTGGAGAGACAGGATAGTTTGCGTTTCAGCTTGGTGGTTTTGGTTTATGTCGGTGAACAGAGCTCTTTAATGAATGCTATGATTTTTATCTCTCAGGCTGTAATCCCTTTGTTCCTTGGTGGCTGAGACCAAAACAAAGAATTAGAAGGAAGTATCAATGCAACTACAGCGAAGAGCATCAATCGAAGCCTGCTGAGCAACTACTTGGCTGTCAGCTCTCCTGTGTTTCTGTTATTGAAACGTACTCTATTTGATAGATTTTTAGTTCCATAATCCATATGTCCATATCCAGTCCTGCGTTCTGTTGATGAAGTGAAATATAAATGAATTTACGCATGTGGATGTGAGTTGCAAGTGACAAAGCCCATATTCTTTTGGTGCTTTGGAAGATCAATAGGGTCTTAGCAGTGCTGCCACCACATTGCTGGGTAATAACTGGATAATAGTTAATGCCTTGATTAGCAATGGGATATTTTGAAAAGAACAAATTCTATTAAACTAATCATTTGTTATCCTGTTTCGATCTGTAGCCCAGAGTTGCCAAGAGAGACGGAAACTGTTATTGCGCTGTAGTCTTCTCACAGAGAGTTCACCACACCAATGTGCAGTGCACTCAAAGGCACCGACATTGTCATTTTATAACGGGGGGAGAAAAGACAAAGACAACGCAGCACATGCCGCGCAGGATCGTCTAGTGGCTGTTTTGAGAGACAGTGTCATGGAGTACCTTTTGAACATCTTGTATTAATTTGCTCCTCTGCTGCTGTGATAAACACCACGACCAAAGTGACCTGAGGATGGAAGGGTTTATTTTATCTTACAGGACCATCTTGGGAGGAAGCCAGGACAGGAGAACAGGGAAAGAAACTGGAGGCAGGAGCTGATGAAGAGGCCATACAGGGCTTCTGCTTACCGACTTTGTTGCCATGACAATTCTCAGCCAGCTTTCTTATAATTCCAGGACTACTTCCCTAGCGGTTGCACCACTCACAGTGGCTGGGCCTTCCCACAAACATTAGTCAAGAAAAGGCCCCACAGACTTTTCATAGAGGCTGCCTTTTCTTGATTGAAGTTTCCTGTTCCCAGATGGCCCTAGCTTGTATCCATTTGACAAAAACCTTACCAGTACTCTCTGTTACCAGTATACCTCTGTGTCTCACACAGGGCTAATAGTGCCCAACCATGGAGGGTATCAAGAGTAAATTAGTTCATTCTTGAATACACTTACTATCCCACGCGAAACAGAGTAGTCAATGAGTTTTCACACCTGTTCTTATTATCATTATAACAAAGCCTACAATTAGTGGGCTGTTATAAGCAGTATTTGATTTCTTTCTGGACTCAGGGGAGAACTGCTAAGCAATTTGAATCGTTAGTTTGTGTCTGCAATCATACGCATCTTGTTCGCCTCAATGTGAGCTTAATATATGAGCACTGCATCCCAGATCACTTCTGTCCTTTGTCTTTTGTAGAACAGTGTGGTATCACATGTCAAGCACAGCGATGACCCTCCTGCTCATGAAAGAGAGTTGGCAAATGTAAAAACATTCTGTGAAGAATTTTTGGAAGAACTTTCTGCCAACTTATTTGAGCCTGTTGAAATTTTGTTTCAAAATTGATTCACATTTAATAAAGAAAAAGGAGAAAGAGATTTGGCAAGTAAAAAGAAAACTTGAATTGCGACATTATTTCATGAGAGATACTTTTTGTTATTAGTTTTATATACAATTTATGGTTAAAATGGTCAAATACGCATTTAATGTGAACTGGGCATGTGTTCTTAGCAATTAACTATAAGAATATAAAAGTCCCATCATGCAAACTTTATTTTGAATATGAAAGAATACAAATAGTATCTTAAAACTGTACTTCAATTTGGAATTCCCTTTGTAGCTTCATTTTAGGACTTAATTCAGACAAGAGCATAGAAAATCTTTTGTGTATTGCCTTTCAAAAGTGGAATAATCAACTTTCCTATTTCATCTTCTTTTCAGCATAGGCAATAAATCACAAATCATCACTTCTCTACCTAATGCTTTCTAACTAAATTACCCTGAAAATGTCCAAAGGGAGAGACACTCGAAGAATGACTTAAAAGAGGTGCGTGTATCGGAGTCAGATGTGTTTTATAAAATGATTCACAGAACATGTCTTTTGTAAATTCTTGAATATGCCATTTTGAATATTTTTCGTCTCCTCACTGTTCACTAGTCTTATCCCGCACTGGTAGAAATGTCTGGTAATTACTATTGACATGCTTGGTCTTATAGCTTACCATTTTCTTTCTGATACACTAGATATAGAAAATAAATGGGCTAGAATGATCAAATGTAATGGTTGAAGAAATGCATTTTAGGAAGTAGGGGTACATTACATGATCAAGTGTAGTCACAGGCTGTTTTTTATTTACTGTAATCCAAGGCTATAGACTGGCCAGTAACTCGCAAAGCTCTTCTTGACAGTAAAATGATGATGGCATCTCTTTCCTAAACTGTAAAAACCCATCAAGAGTAAACCAAACTTAAATTAATATACCTATATACAAGCCATAACAGCACCAGCTTAAGTCAGGGATGTACAGTCTGGCTCTACGATGAAATTTAGGCATGGCAGAATATAACTGCCTCTTCTACAAGTTCCCATTAATTTTTGTACTATTCTTCAAATGAAATTTACTCTCCAGATGCAGTAATACATGCCTCTGTTTTTCCTCTTCATCCTTTGTGTGTGGTTATAGGATTAGAGAGATGGTGAACTTTAACAGCCTGCCATCCCAGTTTAGCTCTCATCAAACGATGATAGAGGATGACACAAGGAAAATGCTCCACCACCTAACGAGGCAGAGGTTGCTCATCTTGTCATGTCAGAGTACAATTGCACCAGACCAGTTAAGCAGGCAAAGAAGATGTTATTTATGACTGTTACTATAGGGACCAAGACTGTTCCACAGTGGGAGAGAGACTGAGCTAAACTGTGCCAAAGATACACTCTTTAAGTATTATAGAGAGCTCACAAAGGCCATCAGAGTTGGGGCAGGGATGTCTGCTGGGTAGAACCTAGTGCTGTTAGCTTCCTGCTTTGCAGAGACTGGAAAATTGGGGAGCTATCTCACTTAATGACTGCTATTCAAACCAAAGACTCACAGGTCCTTCAGGAACATTCTTAGGGTGTAAAACTGGTATATTCTGGGGGAAATACTTTATCTTAAGGAGAATATGTTTATGATCGTAAATTTCCTTTAAAAGGGAGACAAGGAGATTCAGTTAGGAGGAAGTCTGCTCAAGTTTAAGTCAGCTGAGGTGAAATATATTAAGGCTGACTGGGACAGCTAATGAAGGCAGGTATTCAGGAAGGTTGCTATGATGTAAGGAAATGTTCTCTTCATCTCTCCAGAATTTATTTGCTTCCATAAATGAGATTTTCCAAATGGAATGATCTATGCCATGCTTTTGTACACATAAACATACACGTGTGAATCTATCTATCTATCTATCTATCTATCGATCTATCTATCGATCTATCTATATACATATGTATGTATAGAAACACATGTCCTTCTCTATTATCTAGATGGGATAGTTTATGTCTGAGATCTACACACATACAAACACACATATATAATATATTCTATAGATATGATACACAAAGAAATATGTAAACCACTCTCTACTTCTACCTTCATTTGTGCCTGGAGTGTGGAATCTATCTTAGGATAGGCTTTCTGTTCCATTGAGAGAGTAACTCTGGGCTGGAGAGATGGCTCAGCCGTTAAAGGCCAAGCTCACAACCAAAAATATAAAAGAGCAACACCTATGTCAATCAACAAACTAGGTTAGAACTGAAAGACACTAACTTCTCCTGTTTTATTATGATTGCTGCACTTTAAAAAGATCATGACCATTGACATCTTGTTCACAGTAACATATTTAACACTAATTTTTATTGAGCAGAATATTTAATTGGTAGCCTGCTACCAAGAAGAGACTTGATACCCTATGAGCATATACAGGGGGAGGAAGCCCCCCTCAGTCACAGTCATAGGAGAGGGGAGTAAGGGGAAAATGCGAGGGAGGGAGGAATGGGAGGATACAAGGGATGGAATAACCATTGAAATGTAATATGAATAAATTAATAAAATGAAAAAAGAATATTTAATTGTAAAGTAAGAAGTTATGGCATTAGACATTTTAAATTTTATCCATCAGATAACAAACACACAGGCTTAGAAAGTTATATTTAAGAGGAAAAGGGGACAAGCTACTTTGAACACATTTGGGGAGAAAGGTACCATGAGACACTGAGTGTTAGGCGGGTCTTAAAAGGGTGGTCTGTGAAACTCAGTCCCCAGTCTCCACTTAACTGTGGAGAATGTCCTGTCCCTTGGGTAGATCTGGCCATGTCCATTTGATGGGGAGGCACTCACAGGAAGGATAACAGACTACCAAGAAGAAACTTGATACCTTAGCATCATATTCAAGGGGAGGAGGTCCCCCTCAGTCACAGTTATAGAGAAGGGGAATAGGGTGAAAGCAGGAGGGAGGGAGGAATGGGAGGATGCACGGGATGGGATAGCAATTGAGATGTAGTACGAATGATTTTATTTTTCAATAAAAAATAATTAATTATTTTTAAAAAGGTGGTCTGTGCACTGTGTTCACACAGAAAGGTAGAGGTGTGAACTGGAGTAAAAGGATGAGTGTCACAGTGAAAATGTGACTTTGATAGGATCCTGGCTCACCTAAGAGACAAGCATTAGGCACACCTCTAAAGCATTATAGAGATCAGATTAGCCTCTGGCTGTGCCTGTGTGAGGAATTGTGGCTAAGTGAGGCAGGAGATCCACCCTGAAGAGGGTGGCCCTAACCCCTTAGCTTCCAGATAGAATGAAAGGAGAACTGTACCTGAGCCTCACCCTCTGCTTTCTGACTGCCAACTCACTGTGACCAGCTGCCTTAGGCTTCTGCTACCAGGACTTTATCACCATAATGGCTGGATATCTACCTGTAAGAATAAACGTCTTTTCTCCCTTAAGTTGGCTTTGTTTGTTTGTTTATTTGTTTTTAATCAATGTGTTGCCATGACCAGAGATTATGTGGCACAGATAGTTCCTCAGAAAGAGAGACAGGTGACTTGAGCTCAGGTTGGTGGGCAGGGAGGAGCTGGAGCCAGAGTTTTATTTCCACACAAAAGGGTTCTGACTTGCTGATGCTATTGTCAGTGTTATTTACTCTCTGCTGAGTTGAGCAAAGTGCATTAATTTACAAGATATCCTTCACAAAATGGCATAGAGGACAGGAGAGGTTCCCCTAAGAGGCTGTGTCACACATAACCAATGCTGCTACTTATGTTACTCCCCTATAACTCTAGCTGACATAAAAATAATTGCCTCTTCTCTTTTTAAAGGCACCATTGTACATCGTTTTCATTGCAACATAGCATGGCCATCTCTCTCTTAGATATCTGAAGATGGTGTCTCTTTTGACATATGCACAACAGCACTTTTGCCACCTACATTTCTCTACGTTGTTTCATTGACCTCATTTTTACACACAAATGTCATAACCTAAAGGAATTTTTTTTTAATAAAACCATCATCAAGATAATGACTACCATATTTCTAGTATTACTTCCCAACCCAAAATCTTAACAGAGTACTTGATCTGAAAGAGGAGCTCTTGGTATTGGCCAAATATCTTACACAATTAACTTAGGAGGAAGCAAGGGGAGTTTTGCTCAATTATTCCAGATTGATTTTAAGTGTGTGCTTGAACAGAATTATTTTTTGTTTTGTCTTGGATAAAAGTATTTCAATGACAGTCAGTTTATCAGTGGATTCTTCAGGATGTTAAAATTAATTTTTAGTTTGTCTGGAATAAAGCTAATCAAAACTGACTATATTCAAACCATTCATAGCTTGTAGCATATCCTTTCTAGGTTGTTTTTCTCCCCATAATTATCTAATTTTCAAGAAAAATAGAAAAAAACGTATAAATTTTAGATTATCCTCAATGTGTTAGTTTAGACTGCATGTAGAAGGTAAAAGGATGGACCACAGGGGACTAGGCTGATGGTCAGTAAGATTTCATCCCATACAGACAGACCTGAGTATTCTGGTAGCAGTCTTTTGAGTTCATAGACCTTGAGGAGGGAGGTCTGCAACATCTGTGTGTGCACCATCCTAAGGAAATAGACTTTCCTCATGCTGGTTTACATTCAGAAAATAACCTTAATGTGAATTGTCTCAATTTGAAAGTATCTACACAAACCCAAATTATCAAATATGCTCTTAAATCTTACATTCTGCCCAGACTTACATATGAAAAAAAATAAAAAAAAAAAACAAAAACAAACACCAAAGCCTTTCTGCCATCTTCTCAGTGAGTTGGTAATTTCAGGTACTGTCTAGCTTGTCAGTGGTTGCACTGTCTTCTATGATGTCCCTGACCTTGAGATGTTGTCAGGGATCCTTGCTCTCCACCCATCTTACCTAGAAGCCACTGTTTTTATGATTATATGTCATGTGCTGATAAGCTTGTGCTTTATTAAAATGGCCTGGTACAGACATTCCATGGATTTTGTAGGAAGAATTGGTCGACATTAATTAGTCCTATTCAACACAACTAGACATAGAAAGTCAGCAATTATGGAATCCTTTAACCCCAAGTCTCCAAGGGAAATGATTGTAGTAACAAGATCAACCAATCAGTGACTGTCAAAATATTTAAGATCATATACATATGATGTATGCAAGTATATTTGTGTCTATAAGGCATGTGCATATGGAGATCATAGAACAAGCTTGGGTATTGGTTCTTGCCCCCCAGCTTGCGTGAGACAAAGTATCTTTGCTGTTTGACCTCTGCCTATGCCAGGCTAGCTTTTTCTGTCTCTGACATCCGTCTGGCATTACTGACATATACTACCGCACACGGCTTTACAAGGGTTTTGTGGATTTTAACTCAGGTGTTCATATTTGTACATCAAGTACTTTACCCAGTGAGCCATATCAACCCAAACACTTGACTTTAACTGCATTCTGAGAGCCTCCTGGACTATGCCTGCTAATAGTTACCATAGTTCCCTGGAAGGGATGAGTGAAAACCATTGATTTATTACAGTTCTGACTTTTTGATAATAAAAAGTATCAAAGTGTTTGATTGTTTTTCATCCCTTATGAAAATATGATTTCAAAGGAAAGAAACAGGCACATTTTTTTTGTTGTTGTGTCTTTGTTTTGGCTGGAGATGACACAGGAGAGATGGATTGTAAGTAGTGCATCACCTATAATAAATGTTTTTGTTTAGATCTTGATTTCACTAGATGATAGGATAGATTATATGCACATGAAAATGGAAGAAACAGGGAGCAATCCATTTAAAGACACATAGACACTCAAACATCATATTTTCCTTTAATTTTTAAGTGATAAATGTTCTATGATGCTTTAGATCAGTTGGCCCTTTTAAAATGCTCTACCAAACTGGAAAATCTAAAAGAAATGGATAAATTTTTTAATATTATATCACCTGCCAAAGTTAAACTAATGCCACAAAAGCAATGTAAAGAGACCTATCACACCTAGGGAAATGGAAACAGTAACTAAATGTCTTCTAACCAAAAAAGCCCAGAGCCAGATGGTTTTAGTACAGAATTCTACCAGACTTTCAAAGAACTTATGTAACACTCTTCAAATTATCGCACAAAATAGAAACAGAAGAAACATTGAGCAATTCAGTTTATGAAGCCACAATTAACCTGCTACTTAAACCACATAAAGTCTCAGCAAAGAAAGAAAATTAGAGATAAATTTACCCCTATGACCAAAGATGCAATGATTCCCAACACAATAATTTCCAATGGAATATAAAAACATCAAAAAGATTACCCATCATGATTAAGTAGGCTTCATCCCAAAGACATCTCAAAATAAACACTTCAAAAAATGTAATCTACAATATAAAAAGAATGAAAGGCAAAAGCCACATGATCATCTATGGGATACAGAGAAGGCCTTTGACAATTAATGATATTAGTCCTGAGGAAATTAGGGATACAAGGGACATACCTCAGTATAATAAAGATGAATTACCATAGTCCAACAGCCAACATCAACCTAAATGGAGAGAAACTCAAAGCAATTCCATTAAAATCAGGATCAAGACAAGGTTCCCCCCTCTGTTTCTCTCTCTCCCCTCAATCTAGTACTTGAAGTCTTAGCCATAGCAATAAGGCAACTGAAGGAGATCAGTGGTTTACAAATAAAAAAGGAAGATATTGAAATAACTTTGTTTTCAGAAAATTCTGAGGAAAGTCTTACATCTGATAAACTCTTTCAGCAAAGTATCAGGATACAAAACACAAAAAGATCAGTATAATACACACTAATATGTACAGTTTATATTAAATACATACATACATTTGTATGTATTGTATGCATATACATTTATATGTATGTATTGTATACATATATACAAATATACTATATACAAATGAGAAATAAATCACAGTAATAATACAGTTTGTATTGGCTTCAAAATAATAAAATATGACTAATCAAACAAGTGAAAGGCTTATAAATAAAAATTTTAAGACATTGAAGAAAGAGACTGAAGAAGATGTAAGAAGACAGGATGATTTCCCATGCCCATGAATATTGGAAGTGGCCAACCTACCAAATGCAATCTACCGATTCAAGGTAAACCCCACCAAAATTCCAACAGAATTTTTCACAGATCTTGAGAAGTCAGTTTTCATTTTAATATGGAAACACAAAAACTAGCTAAAACAATCCTGAATAATAATTATTAATAATAGTATTATAATAAACTGCTGGAGGTATCACTATACCAGATCTCAAATTATACTATGGAACTATAATTAATAAGAAGATTGACAAAAATTCAAACATGTTGATCAATGGATTTGAATTGAAAACCCAGACATAAATCCACACACTTGTGGAAAACTGATTTTTTTAAAATAAAGAAGCCAGAAATACACACAGGAAAAAGGCATCTTCAACAAGTGGTGCTGGTCAAGGTAGTGGCTGCATGTAGAAGGATGCAGATAGATCCATACGTGTCACTCTGAACAGAGTCCACATGCGTCAAGGACTTCAGCTTATGAACAGGTACACTGAATCTGATAGAGAAGAACACGGGGCTTAGTTTTGAACTCATCTGCACAGGAAAGGACTTTCTGAATGGAACACCATTAGCAAAGGCACTAAGAACAACAATTACTGAATGGGACCTCATGAAACTAAAAAGCTTCTGTAAGTCAAAGGCCACCATCATTTAGAGTTAATGCTTAAAATATACCCCTTCCCAGATCTAGCCAATGGTCAGAATATTCTCCACAGTTGAGTGGAGAGTGTGATATGACTTTCTCACGTACTCTGGTGCCTCACATTTGACCATGTCCCCTGGAGGGGGAGACCTGGTGGCACTCAGAGGAAGGACAACAAGTAGCCAAGAAGAGACTTGATACCCTATGAGAATATATAGGGGGACGTAATCCCCCTCAGGAACAGTCATAGGGAAGGGGAATAATGGGAAAATGGGGGAGGGAGGAATGGGAGGATACAAGGGATGGGATAAACATTGAGATGTAACAAGAATAAATTAATTAAAAAAAAAAAAAAGACTGGACTGATATCCAGAAACTGCCCAGTTAAAAACTAGGGTAGAAAAGTAAAGAGAATTCTCAAAAGAAGAAACACAAATGACTGAGAAACACTTAAACAAATGTTCATCCTCCTTAGGCATCAGGAAATGCAAATCAAAATTACTTTGAGAAATCATACCAGTCAGAATGGCCAAGATCAATAAAGCAATTGACAGCTTGTGCTGGCCAGGATGTGATGTAAAGGGAACACTCATTCATTGCTGCTTGCAGTGAAAACTTGTATAGCCACTATGAAAAATCAGTGTTCTGGTTCTTGAGGAAGCTGGGAATAGATTTACCTCAAGATCCAGCTATACTGCCTCTGGTCATATACCCAAATACTCTACATCTTACTGCAGAGGCACTGTCCAATTATTTTGTTGCCAGAAAGTAGAAACAGCCTAGATATCCATCAATGGAAGACTGGATAAAAAAATGTGATACATTTACAAAACAGAATAATACCAAACTGTTAAAAAACTGAAATAATAAAATTTGCAAGTAAATGGATGGAGACAGGGAAAATTCATCCTGAGAGAAGTAATCCAAGCCCCAAAAGACAACTATGGTGTGTAGTTTCTTATAAGTGGATATTAGTTGTTCAGTCATTGATAAGCAGGCTGCAATCCATACAACCACTGAAGTTAAGTACAGAGGAAGAGACATGGGGGAAGATTGAATTACCATAGGAAGGGGACACAGAGTAGATAGTTATGGATGGATGGGGCAGGGACTAGGTCTAGAAGATCAAAATGGGGAGGCTGAGAGATGAGGAAGATGAATGAGGGAATACAAGAAGGGACAGCTAAAACTAAGGGCCACCTGAGGCGTCAAAAGGAAACCTAATACAGTAGAAGTTTCCTGAAATAAGTACATATGTAAAGAAAATAGTCAAACAATGGAGAGATGGAGACCCACTGTACATTTCTCATCATCAGCAGACACCTTCAGTTTTAGGAATTGGTTACCTCTAGTTGACTTGTTGGACAAAGGGGCTCTATGGGAACCCTCAGATATTCCAGGCTATTGTCAAAGCCTGGTTGCTTTACATAAACTGATGGTAAGGCCTTATTTATGAATGCGGCACCTATATAATGAATTGAAGATGGAGAGGTTGAGTTGGTGCCTACCTTGAGCTTTACCACTACTGACTAGTGTTCATAGTACTAGAAGGTATTTGGATACTACCAGAAGAGAAAGGTAAACCTCAACCCCAGCTACAATATCTTTGTTTTACAATGGGACCTGTCTTGAAGATGCTCTAGTGCAGTGATGGCACAGAGCTTGTAGGAGTAAACAACCAATATCCAATTAGATTTAAGGCCCACTTTGTGATGTGGGTCTCATCCCCGACACTTCTCAGATGGCCAAGAAGCTGAGACTAGATATACCACGGTCTAGTGCAAAACCGAATACTAATGTTCTGCTAAAGTAATGTTGCAACAACATAAACTATTAATGACATTTTGTTATACTCATGGGTCAGTGTCTTCCTTATAATCTACTGAAATGCAACAAAGGATTCCTAGGAACTGACAACAAATCCACACTTGCAATTATGGAAGCAGAGTTTATCTTGAGTCACTTCTTCAGATGGAAGGGATGTTGGTATTCTTATTTTTATTTTTATTTTTTTTATTTTTTATTAGTTTATTCTTGTTACATATCAATGGTTATCCCATCCCTTGTATCCTCCCATTCTTCCCTCCCTCCCATTTCCCCATTATTCCCCTCCCTTATGACTGTTCCTGAGGGGGATTGCCTCCCCCTGTATATGCTCATAGGGTATCAAGTCTCTTCTTGGTAACCTGCTGTCCTTGGTTTTCTTATCACATTGATTAACCTGGGATTCTATAAAATGGTTTTCTACTGTGGTGTTTCTTGTCTTTCAGTATCATTGCTTTCTGCTTCTGTCAGGCTGAACTGCAGACCCTTCAATGCTCTCCTTTCTATTGTGATGAAATCTGGTGCCTCATAATCTTCTGTTCCCATTTTACTACTTCTTGAAGTGTAGTCTGTGAAGGTAGTTTATTACTAGAGGCTGTGCAAAGAAGACAGTGCAACAGGTAAGTCCAGGGCTTGAAGGTTTAAAGTACTTTCTCATTGTATGATATTTCCTTTAGTTGCTGTGTCTCTAAGGCTGAGTATTGACTACGTTCCTTCCTTTTCTGACACCCTGGGCCATTGTTTGGAGGACAGCTGTTAGTAAACAGTATTCTCTACAACACTCATTTAAAAAGCCCCGTTTTGCCTTTAATCATGGTTCATGTCCCTTAGTAGTTTATGTGAGTTACTTTGAAGACTGAGCTTATTCCTGCTCATTTTTATTTACCTCAAATGAGCACCAGCATCTAGTTATATGAGAACTTAATATTTGTTTATTAAATTGATAAAAGGCTAAGTAACTTGAAAGAATGTGATGAAGCCTTTGGAGAGATCGAAATACCAGCATCCTTATATGAAAGGCAGACAGAGAGGCAGGCAGACAGGCAGACAGACACATACACCCATTTTCATCTACATTTATCTTCTGTATGTCTTTGATGACCTATTTTTAAGTCTCTTGTATATTTTCAGGCACATTGCTAAATTCTAAACTTTTAGGATGACTGAGAAAAGCATCTGGATTTGAAGGATGGTTGGACATTTTCAAACATGTAATCTCTGCCAGACCTTACTTCTGAGAATTGCTTTATGTGTGGTAAATTGTCTTCAATTATTATTTTTTCATGAGGAGTAAGATACAACATTGGTGAATATTTCTGAGAAGTCAATTAAGAATATTGTTCAAGGACTTTTTTTTTTTTTTGCATCCAGATGTGATAAATCCTGCTGACTCCACAGAAATAAAATCTCTATGATCCAAATCCTGTGATTTGTTACAGAATGAATTATAAATTAATTTCAACTCCTACTTCTCATTATTGACAGAATTTGTGAGTGGGAACAGTCTTCAGTTTTAAGCAGAATAAAAATGACGTTGTTTCAGCTTGTCATGCTTTAGATGTCTAAATGTCTAAATAGCTTGATTCTATTTTATACGAACTGAGTCCATGCATCCTTCTGCCAAAGAGAATCAGATAAGAATAAGTTTGTTTTGTACTGATGATACTATCCATATGTTTCTTCATCAAGTATTTTTAAAGTGGCTAATATTACCAGAGACACCACAGGAATAGTCAAGTTATTAAAATATAACCTCCAGTAGGACCTTACAGTCGATTAAAAGATAGCAATCACTAGGATAAAGTGATGGCATTTTAGACTGAAAAACAATGAGAAAGGAAGGGGTAGAGTGTGGCAAAAATGTAACAACTTTGCAAGAATAGAAGATAATTTATAGAGTAGCTAATAGTTGGTGGTTTGAATAAGAATGGCACTCGTGGGCTGATGTTTGAACAGTTGGTCCCTAGTTGGTAGAACTGGGAAGGATTCGGAAATTGTTATGTGTCAAGACTTTTCCTGGGGGGGCTGGGAGGGGAGAAACAAAACACATCTCTATTCACCTCAGATAGGGAGCCTATGAGAGGCTAAAGGGCTGACACCAAAATCCAACTTGGTGAACCAATGAATTTCCTCCTCCTCCTCCTCCTCCTCCTCCTCCTCCTCCTCCTCCTCCTCCTCCTCCTCCTCCTCCTCCTCCTCCTCCTCCTCCTTCTTTTAAATAGGAATATGGGTGAAGGGTTACTTACAGGAGCAGAAATGACTCAAAGACAGTTGAATACCACCCAAGAACTGCTGACAGGTAACAAAAGCTGGGAACCCTGAGCACACTGCACAGCCTGCAAGCGGCTAAACAGGTTGGAAAGTCTCCTTTCTAAGTGACTCCGACATAAACCTCTTCCAGGCAACTCATTTAGTTTCTGCTTCTTTCAGGCAGCTGACCTGGTCTTCTTTGCAGAGTCTTTTTTGCAGTTTGGATTGTTTTAGAAGTATTCTCAGCAGGTTGGCTTATTAACTCTGGTAGGAAGGGCCCAGGGAATCTGATCAGTTTCAGGGACTTCCTGAGGCTATTTTGAGTTGCTGTTGCTGTTGATTTTCCCTGCTTAAGGAGATTCCCTAAAGGACTAAATGTTTCAATCTCAGAACAAACAAACAAACAAACAAACAATCTATTATACAGCAGGGATGTGACCTTGCTGGAGGAGGAAGAGATTTCCAATGTTCACACTATGTGTGCACGCAGTGTGCCTCTCTCTGCCTCCTGCTTGGTGATTGAGACATAAGCTATCTGTTGTGCCTGCCATCATGTCTTTACTCCATCATCATGAACTCAAACCCTCTTAAATACTTTCTCTTGTAAGTTACCTTGGTCATCGTATAATAGAGAAGTAACTAAGACAAATATTTAAACTAAAAAATCTAAATTTCCTGAGGGGCTGGGCTCGGAGAGAGGGTAGAGGGAAGAGGGCTAGAACTGAACATATGCTGAACTGCAGGACAATGAAAACTAAGGTTGAGCAGACATGTTAGAAAGCTGCTTGCTAGTCTGTTGTGTAGCTGGAATGGTGATACACTTTGGATTGAGTAACAAAAAAAAATCACAGAAAATTGATATGCAGGAAGCTAACAAGGTTATATTAAAAATCTTCAGGTGATGGGGCAGTGGGCAACATTACTTGCTATCAAAAATGGCATCTGTGCTAACGCAAAAAAACAAAAAATGAAAACGAAGAACAGGAAACTTTGAGACAGGACTCAATAGATGACTGTGGTGGTCTTGAAAGGGAGAATGAAAAATCTGCTTAGGGCAACAGTGACAACATTTATCTTTAAGAATGTAGATATGGGAAGGAAGAACTGAAGGGACTCTGGCCAGCTCGAACATGGTGAGCATGGGTCTGGCAGACCTTTCCTTTCTCCCTTTCCTCTTCCTTGCTAAAACCTGTTAGATTACACTCCTACATCTAGCCATGAAAAGCTAGTCCTTCATTTGGCCACTTCTCCTTCTTAAAGCTGACTACCAAGGTCTAGCTATCAAAGTATTGAAGTCCAACAATCAAGAGCCCCTTTGGCTCAACTATTTAACATGCCCAATTAAAATTCAACACCTCATCCTGTCATTTTCCTATGTGCCTAATCTAGTCTGTCTTCACTCTATCCAGAGGCAATCTTTTGTCTCTCAGGGACAAATTCCCCTCCTCCCTTTCCGTTGTTTCCTTCCCCTTTTCCCTCATCCTGTATCTTCCATCTTTGTCTCTTATTCCTTTCCCTCTGTCCCTAAGGGGCAGATAAATAACCCTTGTGCTGAGAACTTGGTCTTGGGGTTTCTGAGCTAATACTTTCCTGACAAAAACTGTTAACATACATTTGTGTGGGTTTGGAATTGTGAGAACAGATAAGATGTTGGTTTAGTAGAGCCGAGATAGCTCAAAATATGGACCTGCTTGGAAAAGAGAGTGAGTGAAGTACAGAGCAGAGAGGATTTCACTCATGCGTGGGCGAGCAGGGTTTAGACATGTGCAGGTGGTCCATGCTGAGTGAGGATGAAAAACAAACGTTTGGAAAAGTAGGAAAAGACTGAAGTAATCATCTAAGCTTCATAAGTATAATGATTTGAGGTAGTAGAGTTAAATGGAGGAACATACCCATTGTGGTTTTCAGTCTAGGCTTCACTGGGCATATTTGTGATGTAGCATTGTTGAATTCAATGGAATGGGAGATGAAATGAGTTGAAGAATAGTTGGAATGCAGAAAATAGATACAGTGCCTACCTTCCAGAAGGATTTCAGTGCAAGATGCGAGGAGGCAAAGAAATGAATTGAAGAAAAACCTGGAGTGAGAGGAATGCTTTATTTTTTATGGTACAGTAGAAAATTAAACTTATTTCTCAGTAGGGGAAGAAATTCTGCAGAGACGTTAGAAGCAGATCAATCTGATGCTTATCACAGAACATCTCCTGGAAGTCATTTTTGAGAGTTATCTTCCAGTATTCAAACAACGCTCCTTTTCAATAACTTAAAATTTCAGTATCATGAAGAAATAATCAACTATATGCTGGTGTGTATGATGCCAAGAAAATATTCTCTGTGGAACGGGAGGGGGATACTTCATTATCTTGGACTATGAATAAAGAATAAATGCTATTCTCCCATGTGTCTCTCATTTAGAGTCCCAATAGGATGCCCTCCCCTCTGTCCCAGTTTCCTGGTAAGTGAAGGCTTTCGTGGGACATGTCCCTTGGGCTAGTATGCAGATATAAGTGAGTATATACCATTTGATTCTTTCTGCTTCTGGGTTAACTCACTCATTATGATCATTTCTAGCTCAATCCATTTATCCACAAATTTCGGGAATTCCTTGGTTTTAATAGCTGAGTAGTATTCCATAGTGTATATGTACCACAGTTTCTTTATCCACTCTTCTACTGAGGGACACTTAGGCTGTTTCCATGTTCTGGCTATTATTGGGACTCTAAATGAGAGACACATGGGAGAAAAGCAAAATAAAAGGATACAGAGGGTCCTAGAAATCTACAAGTTGAACAATATGATAGGCAGATTTGGGCCCAGGGGTCCTGCTCAAACTAAGGCACCAGCCAAGGACAATACAGGAGGTAAACTTTAAACCCCTTCCCAGATCTAGCCAATGATCAGAATATTCTCCACAGTTGAGTGGAGAGTGTGATATGACTTTCTCACATACTCTGGTGCCTCACCTTCGACCATGTCCCCTGGAGGGGGAGACCTGGTGGCACTCAGAGGAAGGACAGCTGGTAGCCAAGAAGAGACTTGATACCCTATGAGAATATACAGGGGGAGGTAATCCCCCTCAGGAACAGTCATAGGGGAGGGGAATAATGGGAAAATGGGGGGGGGGGAGGAATGGGAGGATACAAGGGATGGGATAAAACATTGAGATGTAACAAGAATAAATTAATAAAAAAAAAATTAAAAAAAAAAAAAAAAAAAAAAAAAAAAAAAGAATAAATGCACCGGGGATTCCAAGATGGCGCTGACCAATAAGTCATGTATCTGATCTACTCCGAGGAGACCAGAGACATAAGAGGAGCAACAGATTGCTGGACTTTGAGAACTGTAGGTGAGTGGGGCCCCAAAGGCCACAGACCAAACAGGGGGCCTAGCCCCCTGGGACAAGCAACATCCCGGAGGTACTAAACGCACTCCCCAAACTCTGGAATGGAATCCACATGCAAACTGCAGCCTGTATATAAAGCACAGTCTCAGTCTTTGGGGAGGGGATTTTCCAGAGTCCCCAGCCAGAGGAGTCTCAGTGAAGAGGGTGAATCTGCCCTACGTCCTCCTTCCATACCACCCCAAATTGCGGAGGATACCTGCCTAGGCAGAGTGGAAACACAGGCGGCAGGACCCAACAGAGACAGCTAAAGCGGGACTGCAGCTCACTGGCCTTCTGGGGCCCAACCTAACACCAATCATAGCGGACCGAGCCTGCAAACAGAGGCAGTGAGAAACCAGCTTGGACTGCTTCCACAGACCTATCGGGAGACGAGGATCTTGCTTACAGCGATAGCTGGACATCATAGCCCTGCGGGAAGACAGGCTTCCGTCAGAGCTCCGCAACCCTTTTGTTCCTACCCAGCCGCAAGGCACTGGCCCTGCACTCCCCAAACAAAGGAGCCTAACTGGGGCTCTTGGCCCTGAGCAAGGCAGGCACTTCCACATTATAGGGAGATGAGACGTGGGTGGGTCGTGTTTGCAGTGTCTAATTGCTGACCTAGAGCATTAGAGGAGTGCCATAGCCTGATGGGAAGATCTGGTTCCGTGGGCAACCGCCAGAGCTCTGCAACCCTAGGCTCCCTAACTTCCCAGCTGCAAGGCTCTGGCCCTGCACTCACAGATTGAGAGAACCTAGCTCGGGCCCTGGGCACTGAGCAAGGCAGGCACTCTCACATTATCGGAAGACAAGACGTGGGAGACATGGGTGGGTCGTGTTTGCAGTGTCTAAGTGCTGACCTAGAGCTTTAGAGGAGTGCCATAACCTGGCGGGAAGATCTGGTTCCACGGGCGACCGCCAGAGCTCTGCAACCCTAAGCTCCCTAACCTCCCAGCTACAAGGCTCTCGCCCTGCACTCCCCGAATGAGAGAGCCTAGCTTAGGCTCCTGGCCCCAACAAGGCAGGTACTCTCACATTATCGGGAGACGAACCATGGGTCTTGCTCGCAGTGTCTAATTGCTGACCAAGAGCGACCTTGGTCCCTCCAGGCATATAGTTCTGGGAGAGATTGGACACCACTACAGGGTATAGAGACAGAGCTAAAAGACAGCTACACCCCCAGATGATCTGAACTACCTGGGGTGTGGACTACAAAGCCACAGGAAGGACAGGCAGCTGGGATCAACTTACACAACCAGAACGTTTGTGTGCGGACCTTATTCTAGGTCCCAAAACTGCTGATCTGAATTACAGCAGTAAAGTCCAAACAGATATCTACTCTAGCCGACTTAGCCTGGAGTCAAAGGTACAGAGGAAAATCACCAGGAGTGAAACCGGATCACCTACCTGTTCCACGGAAATACACCCTGATCCCCACAGGCAAGAGCACCTGACCTATAATCAGTCATCAATTAACCACTCTCAACCAGCGATGGTCACTACAATATACCTTCCAACATCAGAGCCATCAAAATGACAAGAGGACAGCGAAAGAACACTAACAAAAACCAAAACAATTTGGCACCTCCGGATCCCAACAATCCTAATGAAAACAACCTAGAGAACCTAACAACAATGGATAGGCAAGAAAATGACCTCAAGTCCTTAGTAAAGAAGATGATAATGGAAGAAACAATTAAAATCTGTAAACAAATGCAGGAGGCAAACAAGAGGGCTGAAGAGTTAAAAGAGTCATATAAAGAGGCACTTGAAGAATTTCAGAAAAATATCAATAACCAGATGATGGAAATCATTAAAACAGTCCAAGACATGAAGATAAACGTGGAAGCTATGATGCAGGAACACAAAGAAGAAAAACGTGATAAAGAGGCATCAAAGAAGAAAGCAAACATCTCAGAGGTGGCCTTATCTAACAGATTACAAGAAATGGAAGAACGAATATTGGGACTTGATACAATCACAGATCTGGAAACAACCATTCAGGGAAATGCTAAATCTGAAAAGTTCCTAACACAGACCATTCAAGAACTAAAAGACAACATGAAAAGACGAAACTTGAGAATAATAGGGATAGAGGAAAGAGTAGATAGCTGACTCCACAGCCCAGAACCCATCTTTAATCAAATAATGGAAGAAAATTTCCCCAATTTGAAGAAAGAGATGCATATGAGCATACAAGAGGCCTGCAGAAAACCAAATAGAATAGACCTGAAAAGAAAATCTTCCCGCCACATAATAATAACAACACAAAATATACAGAACAAGGAAAAAGTATTGAAAGCAGCAAGAGAAAAAGGCCGAATAACATATGAAGGCAAACCTATCAGAATTACTGCTGACTTCTCAGCAGAGACCATGAAAGCCAGAAGGGCCTGGACAGAGGGGCTGCAAACCCTAAGAGAACACAGATACCAGGCACGACTACTATATCCAGCCAAATTATCAATAACCACTGACGGAGAAGACAAGATATTCCATGACAAAAACAAATTCAAACAGTACCTAGCCACAAATACGGCTTTACAGAAGTTACTAGAAGGAAAACTCCACCCCAACTGGTCAAACTACAACCATAACTACATAGGAAATAGGTAACTATACCATTGCAAAATCACAACCTCACAAAATCCTGACTGTTACAAATACCAGAAATGAAGGGACTTACCAATCACTGGTCATTAATATCTCTCAACGTCAATGGTCTCAATTCTCCAATAAAAAGACACAGACTAATGGAGTGGATGCATAAACATGACCCAACATTCTTCTGCATTCAAGAAACACACCTCAACCACAAGGACAGACATTGCCTCAGAGTAAAAGGTTGGGGAAAAATATTCCAAGGAAATGGTGACAAGAAACAAGCTGGGGTAGCCATTCTAATATCTAATAAAACAGACTTTCAAACAAAATTAATCGAACGAGATGAGGATGGACACTTTGTACTAGTCAAAGGTAAAGTCAACCAAGAAGACATCACAATTTTGAACATATATGCTCCAAATACAAGGGCTCCCACATTTGTAAAAGACTTATTAACAAAAGCTTGCCCCACTCTTCGAATCCCACACATTAATAGTGGGAGACTTCAACACCCTTCTTTCACTCAAGGGTAGGTCTTTGATTCAAAAACTAAGCCGGGAAAATAACCTCATTAACCAATGTCATGAATCAAATGGATCTAACAAATATCTACAGAACTTTCCACCCAAACGCTAAGGAGAATACCTTTTTCTTAGCACTCCACGGAACGTTCTCTAAAATTGATCACATAGTTGGTCATGAAGCAAACCTCAATAGATACAAGAAGATTGAAATAATACCTTGTATCTTATCATATCACCATGGTCTAAGGCTGGACTTCAACAACAACAGAAATAACAAAAAGCATACTAACACGTGGAAACTAAACAACTTTCTACTTAATGACACATGAGTCATGGAAGAAATAAGGGAAGAAATAAAAGACTTCCTGAAATTCAATGAAAAAGATGGAACAACATACCCAAATTTGTGGGACAAATTGAAAGCAGTGCTAAGAGGAAATTCATAGCACTAAGTGCCTTCAAAAAGAAAAAGGAATCATCCCACATAAACAACCTAACAACACGTCTGGAAGCTTTAGAAAAAAAAGAAGCAGAAACACCCAAGAGGAGTAGAGGCCTAGAAATAATCAACTCAGGGCTGAAATCAATAAATTAGAAACAAAGAGAACAATCCAAAGAATCAACAAAACCAAGAGCTGGTTCTTTGAGAAAATTAACAAGATAGACACACCGTTAGCCAATCTAACTAAAAGACAGAGAAACACCATCCAAATTAACAAAATCAGATATGAAAAGGGAGACATAACAACAGACACTGAAGAAATACAAAGAATCATAAGAATCTACTTTAAAGGCATTTATGCCACAAAATTTGAAAATTTAAGGGAAATGGACCAATTTCTTGACCGATTCCATTTGCAAAAATTGAACCAAGACCAAATAACCAAATTAAATAGCCCTATTTCGCCTATAGAAATAGAAGCAACCATTGATAGTCTCCCAACCAAAAAAAGCCCAGGGCTAGATGGTTGCAGCGCAGAATTCTACCAGGCCTTCAAAGAGGAGCTAATACCGATACTATTCAAGCTATTCCAAAAGATAGAAATGGATGGAATACTACCAAATTCCTTCTATGAGGCCACAGTCACATTGATACCTAAACCTCACAAAGACCCAACAAAAAAAGAGAATCTCAGACCAATTTCTCTTATTAACATTGATGCATAAATACTCAACAAAATACTCGCAAAGTGAATACAACAGCATATCAAAGACATCATTCACCATGACCAGGTAGGATTCATTCCAGGCATGCAGGGATGGTTGAACATACGGAAATCCATCAATGTAATCCACCATATAAAAAAACTGAAAGAGAAAAACCACATGATCATCTCTTTAGATGAAGAAAAAGCATTTGACAAAATCCAACACCCATTTATGTTTAAAGTTCTAGAGAGATCAGGAATACAAGGCACTTATCTAAATATAATAAAGGCTATATACAGCAAAGCAACAGCCAACATTAAATTAAATGGAGAGATACTCAAGGAAATCCCTTTAAAATCGGGAACCAGACAAGGCTGCCCTCTGTCCCCATATCTCTTCAATATAGTTCTTGAAGTTCTAGCCAGAGCAATAAGGCACCAAAAGGAGATCAAGGGGGTCCAAATGGGAACGGAAGACGATAAATTATCCCTATTTGCAGATTATATGATAGTGTATATAAGTGACCCGCAAAATTCCACCAGAGAACTCCTACAACTGATAAACACCTTCAGCCAGTTGGCAGGATACAAAATAAACTCAAAAAAGTCAGTAGCTTTCCTGTATACAAATGACAAACAGGTAGAGGAAGAAATTAGGAAAATTACTCCCTTCACAATAGTCACAAACAATATAAAATATCTAGGAGTAACTCTAACCAAGCAAGTGAAGGACTTATTCGAAAAAAACTTCAAACCTCTGAAGAAAGAGATTGAAGATGACATCAGAAGATGAAGGGATTTACCTTGTTCGTGGATCGGGAGAATCAACATAGTAAAAATGGCCATCTTACCAAAAACTATTGACAGATTCAGCGCAATCCCTATCAAAATACTCACAAAATATTTTGAAGATATTGAAAGATCAATTCTCAAATTCATATGGAGAAATAAAAAACTCAGAATAGCAAAAACAATCCTATACAATAAAAGATCCTCCGGAGGAATCTCCATACCTGATCTCAAGCTGTACTACAGAGCAACAGTAATTAAAACAGCATGGTACTGGCAAAGCAATAGGCCGGTGGATCAATGGAATCGAATTGAAGACCCAGAGATGAATCCACACACATTTGCTCACTTGATTTTTGACAAAGAAGCCAAATCTATTCAATGGAAAAATGAAAGCATCTTCAACAAATGGTGCTGGTCTAACTGGATGTCTACATGTAGAAAATGCAATTAGACCCTTATTTGTCACCATGCACAAAACTCAAGTCCAAGTGGATTAAAGACCTCAACTTAAAACCAGAGACATTAATTCAGTTAGAGGAAAAAGTGGGGAAGAGCCTGGGACACATAGGCACAGGAAACAACTTCCTGAACAGTACACCAACAGCCCAGGCCTTAATGTCAACAATTAATAAATGGGACCTCATGAGGCTGAGAAGCTTCTGTAAGGCAGGAGACACTGTCAGTAGAACTAAGCGACAGCCTACAGACTGGGAAAAGAACTTCACCAACCCTTCATCTGACAAAGGTTTAATATCCAAAATATATAAAGAACTCAAGAAATTAAACACCACAAAACCAAAGAACCCAATTGCAAAATGGGGCTTGGAACTTAAGAGAGAATTTTCAGCAGAGGAATATCAAATGGCCGAGAAACACTTAAAGAAATGCTTGTCCTAGCTAGTCATCAGAGAAATGCAAATCAAAACGACACTGAGATTCCATCTTACACCTATTAGATTGGCTAAGATAAAAAACTCAAATGACACCACATGTTGGCGAGGATGTGGAGAGAGAGGAACACTCCTTCATTGCTGGTGGGAATGCTAACTAGTACAACCAGTTTGGAAAGCTCTCTGGCGCTTTCTCAGAAAAATGGGAATAGGGCTTCCTGAAGACCCAGCTATCCCACTCCTTGGAATATACCCAGAAAATTCCCTATCACACAACAGGGACATATGCTCAACCATGTTCATAGCTGCTTTATACATAATAGCCAGAACATGGAAACAGCCTAAGTGTCCCTCAGTAGAAAAATGGACTAAGAAACTGTGGTACATTTACACTATGGAATACTACTCAGCTATTAAAAACAAGGAATTCCCTAAATTTGTGGACAAATGGATTGATCTAAAAATTATCATAATGAGTGAGTTCACCCAGACGCAAAAAAAGACAAATGGTATATACTCACTTATATCAAAACACTAGTCCAAGGGATATGTACCATGAAAAACTTTACTTACCAAGAAAGTGGGTCAGAGGACAGGACATCCTATTGAGACTTTAGGCGAGAGTAACATGGAAGAATAAGGAAATAGTAGGACCCACAGGGTCCTGGAAACCTACAAGAAGAACTTTATGACAGGCAGATCTGGGTCCTGGGGTCCTCCTGAAACTAAGGCACCAGCCAGGAGAATATAGGCATTAAACTTCGAACCCCTACCAAGACCTAGCCGATGAACATGATATTCTCCACCGTTGAGTGGAGAGTGAGATCTGACTCTCACATGAACTCTGGTGCCCCTTTTCTGACCATGTCCCCTGGATGGGGAGGCCTGGTGGCACTCAGAGGAAGGACAGCAAGTTACCAAGAAGAGACTTGATATTCTAAGAGCATATATAGGGGGAGGAGGTCTCCCTCAATCACAGACATAGGGGAGGGGAGAAGGGGGGAAGTGGGAGGGAGGGAAGAATGGGAGGAAACAGGGGAAGGGCTAACAATTGAGATGTAATATGAATAAAATAATAGAATGAAAAAAAATTAAATTTTACCACTATCCTGTGGGGGAAAAAAAAAGAATAAATGCACCTATAGAGGGACAATAGACACTGCAGCCTGAAGAAAACTGCAGAGGCTGGAACTCAAGAAGGCATTAATAAGAATAAACTAATTTATATACATATTCAAATACATATATGTATATTCTAGTAGAATAATGTGCCTTTATTCAGATGGCATGCAGCTCCAACAGATTGCATCTAATAAGCAACACAAAAGATAAATAAAATACAAGGGCACTGGTAAATTTGTCTGGGAGGTACAGAACTGCTAGGCTTAGAATGTCAGATAGTGCTGAGACTGGCCTCAAGCAGCTTCCATAAACAATATCTTCATATGAACTTAGATCATTACAAAGCACTTATTTATTTATTTTACTAAACTCTGGTATTGAAGATGTTTGATATTTGAAAGTTGATGGACATGCATCCCATTAACAATTTCATTTCATGAAACAATTTGAGTGGAATATATAGAGGATTCTAGCTCTTTTTATTTCTTTAATTCCCATTTTCTCCATTATTAACACCTTGCATTGGTGTAACTGATAAATTAAGGATAAATTCTAAGCTTATCAATTTTTGTTATGGTATCCCAAGAAGCTAAACTTATTTGCCAATAGTAACAATTACATCATTTTTATTTCCGTATATGACCCTGTTTTCCTTTTCTATGTGGACTTCTTTTTGTCTGTTTTGATGTAGTTATCCTTCAAGGAATAGTTGTAAGTTATTTTAAGCACTCTGGAAGAATTGGAGCATAATATAATAATAGAACACCATTAATCAGAAAGCTTTCCCAAGAGGCATCCCTGAATGTGAAACACATCTTTCCAGTGATGTTGTAGCTTAGGAATGACCACACAAGGCAGTTTGCTTGTTTTAGACAGAACACCCAATGTTAGATAAGAAACGTTACCAAAGATGTTTAAAGTACTGTATCTACCTGTGTTTTCTAAATATGCTGCCACAATGTTCTGATGTTAGCTCCATTTCCCACTTGCACATCATAGTTGAGGGTAGAAACATAGTGTTAGGATGGACCTAGGCATACACACCCAGCTCTGTGAAGTGACTTTTGGATTTCTTTTGTGTTTAGCACAATTTTATTCATCTGCTGCATACTGCATGAATATTCTTAAGATCTCTAAAATAATTTTGAACATATATTTGAATTCTTACATTTGTTCTGATTGTCCTGAATGGAGAATAAAAGGTTAGAAAAGTAAGGAATGATTTTTTTTTGATGAGTTTTTTTCCATTGGCTCTTTTTTCCTTCTGATTGTTTGCTTGTTTTGTCCTATTCTATTTTTGTTTTGTTTTGTTCTTAGTCACTTGTTTTAAACAAAAATTCAAAACATTCTATTTTACTAATAAAGACATAGGAGCTAGAAGCTGGGGTGAAAAACTGCTAGCTCAGAGAGTCAGAAAAAGCACCCAGCTGACCTTCCTATTCAGCCCACCTCCCGATGGAAAAGGCCCAAAAGTCTCACTAGCTCAGCTGACAGACCAGGAAGAAAAGGCAAAAAATACAAGGCCAAAGTCTTCTTTGCTCAAAGCTCAAAAAGTCTCAAAAGCCAAGGTGCTAAAGAGCTCAAAAGCTCAAAAGCTAAAGCTAAAGAGATAAAAGCTAAAAGCCCAAGAGGTAAAAAGCTCCTTCTATGTCTACAAGCTGTCTTAAATACCCCTCAACTCAAAGTCCTTCCTACTCTTTAATCTGTCAGGTGGTTTCTTACTCCATCTCTTGACACAGAGTTAATTTTATTATATCCAGCGTACAGAAAGCTCTTGGATTAAGGGTGTGTGTTGGGGCTCAGCCACTCCAAACAAAAGACAGGTTTTTATAGTTCACAATCTCAGGGATCACAATGGGATGAAATATCTTGCAACAGTCATTTGTTTGTTTTCTGAGAAAGCCAAAGAAAGGGTGTGGATTTGGGTAAGTGGGGAGTGGGGGAGAATCTGGGAGCATTTGGGATAGGGGAAACCATGATTAGAATATGTTGAATAAAAATCTGTTTTCAAATAGATAGAAAAATAAGTACATAAATAAATAAAATAGACCTGCTGAGCAACAACTCCAGTGACATGGCGAAGCAAATATTTTAATCAGCACCCTCTATTCTCTAGTCAGTATGGGTAGGGAAGAGTGCTATCACACAGAAAAGGAAGGACAGTAGATTTAAACCTTGTTAGAAGCTTTGGCTTTATCTAGGAAAATATTTAAAGTTTCTTGATACAGCAATGTAAGTAGAATACCAGGAGCCTGGGACGGGAGAGAAACACCACAGAGTGCAAGAAAATGGCAGACAGAGTAGTTGGACAAGGGACAAATCCCCAAAAAGCAAAGATGGAGGAAAGAGGCACAGAGCACCCTGCTGACCAAAGACACCATTGAGTAGGAGAGCAGAATGGAATTTCCTGAAAGACTACACTACAGGGTCTCCCAGACTACACTACAGGGTCTCACCACACTTTCTCTTCCCCCTGTCATCTTCCACATGGACGAATGACAAGCAACATGGACAAGAGCCACACACCGCGAGTGAATCTGGGTTCTCTGCAATAATTCATAAGACCTGTGGGTCTCTGAAGGTTGGACCGCCTTATCAGACTGCTGATTTCTTTTTTTTTTTTTTTAAGCTTGCCATGGAATGTTATAGTATTTGTCAAAGTAATGCATATAAAACACACCTTGTGGCAAAACCGGAGAGTGTTTAATCCGTGTAGAGGATCAACAGTCTGTGGAGGAGGTGGATAATTATATTAAAACACGAAAATGACTACTTTGTAAAATAATGAAAGCAGAAATGTGAAAACCATCAAGTCCAAGGTCACACATCCTTTCGTAACAATGTGCAGAAAGGGCAGCACTCTGGGGCTGAGGCTAAAGCAGGAAAATCCATCCTGGCAGTGAGAGTTGCTAACACTCCTGGGCATGGAGGGGACATGCTAGGGTACGCCTACTGAAAAGTCTTCCAAGGCCTGGAGACCTTCACATGCCTGAGAGGGTAAGCATGGAGCTGCCTGCAGGGCCAGGGACGGACTATGTGACCTCTTAAAAGCCCCGTGCGGTTAGGTGACTCTGATTCTATTAGTGAACTTAAAAAAAAAATGGAAGATTCATCTTGCATGTTAGAAATTGCATTAAAAATGTTAAATCTGTCACGGGGTGATAATCAGTGAAATATTTCATGATCTGTGAGGCGCGGGCAACCTTGAGGCTCTTTGTGAGCCCAGCACTGTGGAATGGTAGCTTACTCAAGAGTCTGATGTGCAGGCTGGGGTCCTTCACACTAGTTATAAAGCTGATAGTTCCTGCCTTGGAAGCTCAAGACTTGACATTCAAATGGTAATTTGTTATTTGTGTCGTGCTAAGCCATCCGTCAACATCTATGGCATTGATGATGGTTCTGCTTAATATGCTTGTAGGATATGGTGCTACTGAGTCTTTTATCACACACACACACACACACACACACACAGTCTGCATTGTGGTTTGTGAGATCCACATTTTATTTTTGAACTAGAGGCTAATTTAGTGTTATGCTGCATATGTTACTTTACTAATATAGTTGTTTCTGGACTGGGCAGTATGACTTTAAATGCAAAGAAAATAAAGGCAGAAAAGTTCAAGTGTTTCCCATAATAGTGTGAGCAATGATACATAAGCAGGGCAGGAACTTAGTCAAGAAAGACCTGCTTGAATCTACAGGGTATGGGGGACTGTGGTCTCAGATATTGGAGATTCTGAGGCAGGGGGATTTCTTGAGTCTGGGAGTTCTGGGTCAGCCTGGGAAGCATAGGAAACTCTTAGTCCTAACCCTTTGCCCATCAAAAATACAAAGTGAAGAGAAGAAAGAGAAACCCACAACGTGGACACTATTTAACGATCCAGTAGCTGTCCATGGAGAATAAGTGGAAATGTCATGTGCTGGCCACTAGAGGCCCACTCCAGGAAGTGTATTCTGGGGAAGCCTGGGAAAGGGTGGTTCTGGGCAAGTCTGAGGCTCTTTTCCACTGGAGAGCAGCTACCAAGAAGCAGCCATGGAACAGCTAGCATATCAGCAGGGGCCCTTCCTGCTGGGCTGAGTTTATGGTGGACTATTAGCAACTGGCAAATGGAAGCTAGTAGTCACAGTCATGGGGCAATCAAGGAAAGGGGATACATATTCAGAGGGATAGATTTTGGCAAAAATGGTAAAGAGTGGAGTGAGCAGGCATGAGTGAACCCTTTGTTGGCTGTGACTTTAGCCAAATTAACCAGAGACCCGCACTTTCCCACATTCGTAAAGTAGTGGGAATCGGATTTAATTCATTTGGTTGCTATGATGTAATATAAAAAATATAGTGTATACATGTAAATATTTGGTAGTGACCACATAAAACATATGTGTGTGTGCACACACACGTGGAGATAAAGGAGAGAGAAAGAGAAAAACAAAGATGGAGATAGGATAGGACAGGAAGGAAGAAGGGGAAGGAGGAGGAGGAAGAGGAGGAGAATTATTATTATTATTATTATTATTATTATTATTATTATTAGTAGTAGTAGTAGTAATAGAAATTTGACGTTGAAACCAACATTTGGCAAACCCATCCTGGAAAGCTGCCTTAGAATATGGGTCGAAATTCTTTTTTATATTAAGATAGGACAATACTTTTTTCTTGCAGAGTTGTCACAGGTAAGCTAACATCATTAAAAGGCTGCGTGTGGGTGCTTGACAAATGCTGAGTGAGTGATAAAAGGCCTTGCTTGTATTAGGTGTTATTAAGTGACCCTAGAATGGACTGGAGGCTTTGTCCATTGGGCCAGTGGACTCACTGAGTTTCCGTGTTACCGTTTCTGACTGTGCAGTGTTGTGCCAAATACCTCACAGTGTGAAGCCCCTCCCCCTCAACACACATGTGTACCAGATACTTATGGAGAGCGGAGATCAACCTTCCTCAGCAACTTTCTCTAGTTATTATTATTATTTTTTTAATTTTAAAATTCTTTCTAGACAGTCTCTCACATGACATGGAAATCACTGAGTGGATTAGGCTGGCTGAGCAGAGAGCCCAGAAGTCTTCCTGTCTGACCCTCTCCAGTGCTGATACTGTGAGTGTGCACCACCACGCCTGCCTTTTTTTTTTTTTTTTAAATGTGAGTTGTAGGGATTGAATTTGGATTCTCAGAGTTGAACAGCAATCTGCTTAGTTATTTATCCAGACTCTTGAAAACCATTTTTTTGGTGACAAAAATTTTGAAGACAGTAGTATTCCTGTAAACAAGTTCATCTTTTAGTATTTTAAACTCATAATCTGAAGTCGTCCCCCATCAAGTGAAGTGATTGCTCATTCCAGCGAACATTCCTGGAGCACATCCATCTACCTATGTACTTGGGAAGGACACCATGGCCTTTTTGGGTCCAAGGCTCAACTTTCTGAGTCTTGAGGCTCTTCCTTTCCTGGCTCCTTTGTTTGTAGATGCTTGTAAATCAATCTTTCCTGTGCTTTAAGACTGATGCATCTTTTTAAAATTCTATTAACCTTTTATGGCACACCAACTGTATCAGTAAATAGTTCTTAGTTGTCTCTTGACTTGAAATTGTTTCTAATATCTAGAATAACCACAAAAGTGATTAGTTTTTCTGTATTGATGAGAGTTTTGCTTGTCTGACGTTTTAAATATGGTTTTTGTTTAGAATATTTCTGTGAGGATCCGGGAGAGTAACAAGACCCACTGTGTGCCAGACAGCTCACATAATTGTTAAGTGATGAAAACTTCATAATCTCTGACCATGGAAATAGCATACCAAATACACTAATTGTATAACTAATACATACTGAAACTTCTAAAGATTTAAAGTTGTGTGTCTTTAGACTCCTTTTTCTTGAAGATGAGTAGGCTGAGGTTCGGGGAGACTAAAATAAACCTGTGAAGGTATGCAGACAACATCTTGGATTTTCTGGAATTCAAATCTTCATTCACATAGAGACCAGCTCTCATGCTCAACACCCCATGCTGGTGTTGCCTCTTGCCAGAGCCCATTTCACTTGCACGTTCACCTATGCATTGCCTCTTCTGTTACGCATCCATTTATCTCTTCTGTGTCATAAATACAAGCCTGAGATGTGCAGTAGCCTGTCTCATATGTTTCTTGTACAGTTCTGTTTCCTAGACACCATGTATCCAATAATCCTCTTTTGATGATTAAAATTGCAGCTCCTAGTAAGATTTCCATGCAACATGAAGTCAACACTTTCTTGGCCTTGAGTATATTATAGAGGCACTTCAACAAACATTACAGCTTGGAAGATGAGTTTCCTCCAGCCTACACTTTCCTTTACGCTGTCCTTAAGTCCAAACCACGCAGAGGGAAATGCACTTTGTGGAACATCTGCTTGGCTGCTGAGAGAGCAATTGTGGAAAGATGATGTCAACTGTTGAACGCCCTGTAAGTGCTAGTGTTGGTGATTATTACAATTCCTTATTGCTGGTAAGGGACGGAGAGCATTCTTTACACAACAATACTCGAGCATGGAAAAATTGCACTTCAGAATAAAGACGGTTGGATCACTCTCTCTCACTTCCTGTGTGTTTTTAGGACAGACATTTGTGATATCAGAGGGCTTATAAAACAGATGTTCTTTTCTTGTTAATCTCAGAGGAGGTAAAATAAGTGAGACTGTCTGAGACTGCATGTATATAGTCATGCATGCTTCTTGGCAGAAATGTTACAAGCTTTCAGATTGATTCTTTTGTCATTAAAGTGATACTAAAAGGTGATACAATATTGAGGAAATGTAAAATTTGATCTCATCTCTGGGAACACTACTATTAAATCTTCCCTAAGTTTACAGAGGAAAACTGATGGATAAGAGTTGAAAGGGTTGAACTGGACCCTGAGCCCCAGTCCTCCATCCACTCTATGAGATGCCTGCATCACAGATAGAGCTGTCAGCAACAGGGTCCTTCCATTAAATCTTTATAGTGAATTTATAGCTGATTCAGAAAGGCCGGGTCTATCCACAGACACTGGCTGGCTATGGAAACAAATAATTGGTGCTGTTGTCAGTAGCTGGCAGAGAGTTTGAACTGGGCAAACAGAGGTTTCTTACGGCGACGAGCAAAGGATTGCGGTTGCTTATATCTTCCCGTTTTCTGCCAAATTGAAAACTATAACATCCCATCTCTTATGGAGATGTGCAGTGGCTATTTCCAAGCATAAACACAGCAGCTTGGCTTTAAAAGCTATGTGGTTCTTTATCAGATTTTATAGTTCATTTTGCAGTCCTTCCTGAATTTAACATCAGAGGAAGCTTGTTAACACAAACATGTACTCTCTGACGCCCCTGCCTTAGATTCTTCTGTCTCTTATATGTACACCAAT
The DNA here is from genome assembly GCF_903995435.1 of Acomys russatus. Lineage (NCBI taxonomy): Eukaryota > Metazoa > Chordata > Mammalia > Rodentia > Muridae > Acomys > Acomys russatus. Next base: position 15,638,757 of record NC_067157.1, on the reverse strand, counting down.
TTAATAGTCTTCATTAAAAAATACAACAAAAAAATAAGTATTTTGGGGGGTTTTGTTGTCAAGAAGCATTTAAAAATTCTTAAGGCTCTGGTGACAAAGGAGATTTCCCTTTATATTTGAGCTTTGGGTTCTTATTCAGATTTTTTTCCCCCTGAGATTAAACTGTGAACAGGCCCAGAAAATGGGTAGCTAATAGACATTTAAGACTTTCTTCTTCTATCTCCAGGGTTCACCTTGCATAAATGTACTGATAGGATGAGTGTAGGTCAGTTGGGTATGTGAGACTTCCTTGTTTCTTCAACAGTTACTACTTTTCTATTGTCTTGATAAGACACCGTGACCTAGGCACCTTATAGCGAGAAGAACGTATTTTGGGTTGGGGCTCCAGAGGGAGATGGATCTCATCAATACTGGGATATGCAGTAGGTGGCCAGATCAGGAAGCTGGACATCTTATTTATGCGCAGGATGTAGAAGACATGAACTAGAAGGGGGTGAGGCTACAAACTCCCAAATACTGCTTCCAGGAAGGTTTCGATCTCCATAGCCTTTGTAAATACCACCTCCTGGGGACCACATGTTCAAATACAGGAGCCTGGAGACATTTCTTATGTAAAGTATCACATCTTTATATTTTTAGTTAGGGAAAATTACCAGCAAGCAAAACAAAAACAAAAACAAAACAAAACAAGAAAAACAGACAACAGCCTTGCCCTCATGGCCTTATAAATTTATACAAGTGATTGGAGCCAAAGGAATCACAAATACTCCTTTCACGTGGATTGAGTGAGACAAGAGTCAACATTTAAGGATCAGGAGGTAGACTGTCCTTGAGGGCTGTGTCTGTAATGACAAAGACAGAATTAAATCAGTGTTGTAGAAAAAAAGTGAAAATCTCTATATTAATTTCAGAAGAAAAACATAGCACTTTTTTTTTCAGATTGAAAGTAGAAGGGAATATGTAAAAAAAATTTTTTTTTGAGAGATACTCCCCAGGTCTTTGGCATGCAATTATTATTTAGGGAATTCAGAGGAGGATTGGACTGGTTCTGGGAGGAGGAAACCAAGCACTAAGTGTGTGGCGTGGCAATTTTAAGATGCTGAAGTGTGATGTGTGACTGTACACGTGCTCCAGCTTAGAGGAGGTTGAGAGGACAGTTCACTGACCATATGCATTTGTGAGTTATACACACGGAGGGAGAATGGAAGGCTATGAAAGTAACCAGATCTGATTGGCCAGGATATATGGGAAGACAGGGTCTAACAAAGAGCTAGAAGTTGGTCTACAATGTGGAGAAGAGATAAATAAGGGTACAGCATAAAAAAAAAAAAAAAAAAAAAAAAAAAAAAAAAAAAAAAAAAAAAAAAGAAAAGAAAAGAAAAGAAAAGAAAAAGAGCAAGAAGGTTGAATTATAACAAAATTAATCAGAGTATGATGGCGTAAAAACAAACAAACAAACAAAATGGCCTTAATTTAGAAGAGAGTTTCAGGTAAGCTTGCAAACATTTTGGGCCCAAGAAACATGATATTCCTAGAAATTATGAGGATCACAAAGAAGCCTATATTTACATGTATGGCAGCTGCTGATATCACATTCGTTATTAAAATTGAGAAATATTCAAAATACATGTCTAATAACTTAAAAGTAGAAAAAATAAATTAACATAAACATGTCTTGTGAAGCTAATTCTCAAAAGAAAAATATGGAGGACAGTGACACTGCTTTATAGTTTGCAAGACTTCTAAGTGTGTGACTTAATAGAAGACAGCTACATCCTCTGTTCTGTTTCAGCATTCAAGCTGTGTTCCCCGTTGTTTGGGTTGGCACTTAGAAAGAAAATCTGGCCTCACAAAAAGTGTACTTGGAAAAAAATGAGGTTTCTTCTTTTTCTACCCCTTTTTTTTGTTTTAAAATGTAAATGTGCATGTATGCATGCATGTGTCCACAGGCACGAGTCTGTCTCCCCCATTCCCGTGTGTGTGTGTGTGTGTGTGTGCATGCGCGCGCGTGGACACAAACCATAAGGAGGTCAGAAGACATCCTCAGACATCAGTCCTCACCTCCTGACTTGTTTCAAGCATGGTGACATTGTTTCCTTCTGTATCAGCCAGGCTCAATGGCCTGCAAGCTCCTGGTGATCTCTTGCTACTGCCTCCTTCCCGTCACTGAAGGAAAACTGGAATATAGACTTCAGAACTATGGATTCAACCTTTTCTGTAGGTCCTAGGGAATTGAAACTCAAGTCCTCACACTTGTGTATATACCTAAGAACCACCTCTCAGCCCCAAAACTACCAGTGAAAAGTCTTTCATATTATATCAAAAGTTTGTTATGTGGTAATTTCTCAAAAATAAATTGTGTTGCAATGTGAATTCTGTAATTATGTCAGTGATTTTAATGCTCTGGCTAAACTTAATTGAGTCATGTTACTTTCTGTATGGATATTCTTATTCAGATATGATTTTCTAACTTATGCACTAGTCACTTGCAAATATTCATTTACCACATAGTATATATTGATCAAATAATATCACATTTGATTATAAAAATATTTCAAATTTGTTATAATACTTAAGTTAGTCTTATGAAAAGGAGACTATATCCCACAGACCCCACAGAAAATTCCCAAGGATGCATGGGCTACATTTCATGGCTAGGTAGACGGACAATGCAAAGAACGGTTGGATCTGCCTATCGAGTTGTCATTTGGAGACCAAAGGGAGGTTGTTTTAATGACTTGGTCAGGAAACAATGGAAGGCGCTCCAGAGACATTTACATAGCAAAAAATGCTGAGTCCTGGGGAGGTGGCATAGGATATGATGCAGCTAGACACATTTTTTTCTTTTTATTCTGCTTTTAACAAATGCAGCCACATTTTTTGTCCACTAACGAACATTTGAGCAGACCAAGGGAGACAGATTTTTATAAGAGGAAGAGGAGAGTTCTAAAAAATCATGGTCTTTGTGAAGAGGTGATGGGCTATATTTGAAAAAAAAAAAAACTACTTTCCCTTCTAATAAAGAAACCTAACAGGGTATGCTCAGCTGCAGGTGGACTTGTTTTTTTAATTGGACTGCTTTTATTTTCAAGTAAAGGACGAAGTAAAATTATCACGTTATTTTGTGCTTTTGTATATTTACAAAAAACATGTAAGGTATGCAGTTCTTTCTGGGACGTGCCCTAAGTGTCATAACATCATATAGCTTTCATTACTAAAGAGGAGTATAAGCACGGATTTAAGAAGAAAATCTGTTCTTTCTTTCTAAAGCAGCCTTTCTAAAGTGTGCTTTTAGTAGTACAGCTATAAGAGCTAGGAAAAAGCAGATGAAGCATGCCTTTGAGCTACCATCCTTTACCTATGAGATGAAGTCTAGCTTTTAGTAAGCTGCTTGAAGGCTGTATGAAAAATTATCGTGTTCTAGTTTGTAAGAACGTTGTGTTACGTATCAATCACTTCAGATGACTGGACTATTTCTCCTCATAAAGAAGCTATAAACACACACAACAAAAATAAAATGCCATTTGTTTGTATGATTTTATTTTTATTTTTATTTTTTTTAATCCAGCATTGTGCATCTATTGGTTTTGGATGTGAAAAGTGCGGTTGGGGTTTTATGGCTCAGGGTCTTTTTAAGGTACATAGGATGAGGAGGCCAGGCAAGGCGCTTCAGCATACGTTCAAAGTTATTAAAAATGAGGTGTCCTGTGAGCTCAACTGACCAGTTAGTGGATCAGATCAGTGAGGAGGTTCATAGAAACTGAAAAGGGCCAGGACAGGGGTGGTCAATGAATTTATTTTTTGTTATTAAAGGGAAGAAATAGTTTATTAACAAGATTTAAATGATAAAGACTGACAAAGGAAGTTATTTCTGTTCCCAACCTGTTTATTCCTGTTGACTTTTTTTCTACTATTACCTGAGCAGAGGCAACAAGAACATATAATGCTCTTCCCTATGAGGAGCCATGTGTCCCAGGAGACCACTGGGCTTAGTGCCACAACACCTGTTCTCCTGCCTTTGCTAAAAGGAACCCTGGGGATGCTTTGCAGAACTTGCCACCTTGGTAGGCAATTTTGAAGGAGACCACTGTCTGAAGGTGACAGAACCAGTGTTGTAAAAAAATCTCTGGCTGTTTGAATTTTACATCTACCTGGCACTGCGATTACTAATGGTGATAACATCTATCCTATGAACGTGCAAATAATCGTTAAATATAAAGGACGAAAGAGGCTCAGGTACGAGGCAGTAGAGAAGGTGAGAAAACAGCATGGTTTAGGTTATCCCTGTTGTTTAGATTGGATGGTTGGGCTGGACAGAAATGAGGACTACATCTTACTAATGTATTGAAATCAGATGGTGTTTATTTTTTGGGACACCGTCCAAGAAAGAAAAGATAAAACAAAGTGAGGTAGAGTCAAGAAACCCAAGAATCATGAGGTTGGTGGGATTGCTCAGTCATTAAAAGTGCTCACTATTCAAGCCTGGCAACCTGGGCTTTATCCTGGAACCAACACAAAGATTGAGAGAACTGAGCTCAAAATGTTGTCCTCTGATTACAAACTCATGCTGGGGGCATGTTTGCTTGCCTGTGCACATCACAAGCACATGCACACACACATCATGCTAATCAGTCTGAAGGCTGGAACGATAGGCTACATGAAAGAAAGTTGAAGCTGTGGGTACAGCGATCATCATAATGAGCTCATTAGAGCTGGCTTCCTTGCAACAGGGTGACTAAGAACTTCTGAACACGAGGCATCCTTATAGGCAGTCATCTGGACTTAGTGCCATCAGCTGAAACTTATGAACTGGAATTTTGGGACACACCACCAATAAAGCTGAAAAGAAAAACAAAACCAATACAACTACCAATTCATTTCACATCTCTGGTCTCTGATTTCCAAATATTTAAACAAGGTGGTTGAACTGGTAAACTTCAGAAGTTTGATTGAACTTTTAATTCCTTGAATTAAAAAAAAAAAAAAGGCAATGAGGACATGAAGAGTAGCAGGAGGTCAAATGTAAAAACATTAGTTGGGTAATTTACCTATTTGCACTCTATTGAGAGACCTTTGGGAAATGGTAACTTTCCAGGCTCAGCAAAGTCTATGATGACACTCTAAATGTGCCATTGAGAGTGCTTCGATATTCATACAAATCTATTAATAATTATGAAAAACCTCAGTTATTCACATCCTTGGTTCTGAAAATTTATGGTAAGAAGGAGGGTTTAAAATAAAAAAAAAAGTGTCATCTAGAACTGTGTTGCTTTGCTATGTCTGGGAAACGGCACAGGACATAGCATGTGAGCACTCATAACAGTAGAACATTCAAATTGCTGAAGAGATATTGAAGATGAGATGGAACATCACACATCGTTAGAAATCTATGAGTACCCAGAAAAATGTGCACAGTAGTTAGGAGAAACACGTTTGCACAATAACTGTGGTTCCATAGCACAGGGGAAATGGCAGACTCTTCCTTATTTCTGCATTTGTCCGTCCCAAATTCTCCATGAGATGATTGCTGGCTAAGCAAAAAATAAATACTATGTACAACAAAAGAAAAGCATAGCTCCAAAAACAAAACACTATGAAAAACTATGCACATTTGGCCTCTAGACATAACTGGAACATCTTCTTTAGTGGAAAAGGCCTTTGTTGCTTTCCAAGGCTTCAGGGTGATTCACCTGAGTTGACAGGTAGTAATTGAATATTACTTCTATCTTAGAGTCTGTGTAAATATTCCTCCCTCCACCCAAACCAATTCATCACAAATGCAACACTATCTGTGTAATTGAGCAAATATAATTAGTAGAAAGCAGAGGGGTCTTGGGCAATTGCAATGCGTGCCCCATCTAAAGGCTTTCAACTAGATGCCCCTAGCCCAGCCCTAAACATGATGCAGTTCATACAACTATCTGGGAAAGACAAGTGGCTTTTGACTTGTCACTTTGCAGCCACAAATCTGGGATCCCTCTTTTCTGTTACTGGCTGGAGAAAATGTTTCCACAATGTCTTACATGAAATGAAAAACTTGATGTGCCCACTTAGCACATACAGATGTGGGATGGCACCAGATGCTTGCTTTCTTCCTGTGAACTGAAAGTAGCAAAATTAAACCCATATTTTATTAGGATCCATGTTATGTTTCTCCATTAGAATCCAACTCTCACAAGGCAGTGGGGTCAAATTCTGATCCAAAATTGTGCTTTTTATGCTTGGGAGCTAAATTTGCTTTTGTTGTTTCAGATTAAACTTGTGCTGCACCCTGGGATGGCACAATTATTCTTTTATAGACAATTAGTCTTCTGATGACACATTAAGAGGTTCTTTTAGGAAACCGTGCATTTTGAAGATTGGACTAAGTCCCAGTATAGTTGAAATTAGTGTAAGTAATTGCTTGAATGCCTTGAATGGTGGTTGGAAGAGACACCAAGTGGCAGGCTCAGTGGAAACAGAGACGTAAGGGGCATGGAGTGCAGGACCCTTCGGGAGCAGAATGCCCTGCTTAAAGGTTCAGTGACCAGCATCTAACAGGCTGGCTGATGCTGCCTGAGATTAGCTGTGACAGTTCCAGGGGAATGTCCCCAAAATCAACATGGGAGTTTGAAGCCATGCTTCTAAGAAAGTTTGCTTTTGAAATTTGATTCTTATGGAACAAAAGATTTTGGTCTCTTTAATTTTGGCTGTCTAGAGATCTTGCACTCTGTAATCTCCCTCCCTCCCTCCCTCCCTCTCTCTCTCTCTCTCTCTCTCTCTGTGTCTGTGTCTGTTTTCTTTCTCTCCTGTCTCTCTGTCTCTGTTTGTCTGTCCCTCCCCTCCCTCCCTCCATCCCTTCCCCCTCTTTTCCAACTCCCTGAGGGGAGATGCTCTCATGCTCAGCAAGTCTTATCACTAGCTGAGTGAACATGACTTACATGTTAATAGAGTCCCAGATGGTTTGCAAGAATGCCTGTGAAGGGTGTAGATGAGAAAGTCACAAACTGCTGTTATGTTGTAGAGGTGTTTTCCAAACATTGGGAACTGTTGTACCATTATATATGAAAGGAATATTTTAAAAGCTTTTTTTTTTTTTTGTATCAAGTGCAATGTACTAATGTGTGAACTAGCTAGCAACTGATAACTGGGCGAAACTGTCTAAATATATTCTCCTAATATCTGAAGACTGGCCTTAAGGGAAGAAAAAACCTAACATGCAAAATAATTGGAGAGTACACTTTGGTTCTTATGTTTCAGACAGACCCTTGTATGTTCCCCTGGGAATTCCCTTTCTTCCTGTTACTCATTGTGTACAGTCAGCCCGCAAGGAGGTAGGAAGGATGCAGTGCCAGCCCCAGCTTCTGTGTCTATCCTCAGCCAGTGCTGGTGACATTCCACTGTAAGTGAGTAAATATTTCCCCTCTAAGGCTCAGCGACTTGGTGACATGGCACTAGGGCAAAATGGAGGGAGGGATCAGAGTTGCAGCCTTTTCCCACCTGCTTGACTACTCTGAACACATCTTTTTGTTCTGATGTGAACAGATACAAAAACAACCATACACACACAAGTCAACGGCTGCACCCAGCCTGAAGACAATCATTTGAATTGAGAAAGGAATCTGATAGATCTTGGTTCTAGGTTTTAGCTGAACTTTCTAGATCTTGGTAAATTTAAAAATGGCTTTCTATTTCTATTTTGTTCTATTTCTATTTTCTACAGAAGCCCAGTGAATATCTCCACTTTGGGCAAGAGTGTGTATATCTTAGGGAAAGGTCCAAGTTTGGTGCTTCTCACAGGTTCAGTGCTATATTGAGCAGGTTGTGGGTTTTATGAAATGAGCAGTGGGAAAAAATCAGGAAATCAATGTTGCCTGAATAAACGCTACCAGGGGCTTCCCGGAAGTAGTAATGAGGAAGGATGACAATGACACTTAGGATCCCGGAGTGATTCAAAGTTAAAACCCTGAAGGCACAAAGTCACATCTGTGAGCCCAGATGGATAGAAATGTTGGACTCTTGATTTCTCTTTGTGATGATCACCTGACCACCCTATCCCCTTGGGAGAAGTCACAACAGCACGTTCTTATGCATGATCACAAGTACCCAGTCTTGGACTGATGAGTTCCTTCCATCAACTATCCATTTATTTGCTCGATCTGATCTTAGAGCCCCAGTCTTGTGCAACTAATTCAATTTGCTGCAAGGTGAATGAACTAAAAGGTTCAGGATAGAAGCAAATGCTCAGGAGGGGCTTCTTCTTAGGTAGTAGCCAAAGGAATTAGAATGCTGCTGGCACACACAGTCACTGTTCTGGAGATGGTGTGACTTTAGAATGCCTTCAAGTGCTGGAAGCGCGCAGGACTGTATCTCGCCTGTAGGCACACTTACATTTTTAGCGCAATCAGATGGTGCTTTTGGATACTCATGATTACAGAAAAAAAAAATACTAACTTACTCGTATCAAGGAACTGGCTCTGAGCCTTAATCAAGACAGCTAGTGCATTTTAACTGTAGGATCTTTGTGATTGAGCTATTTAAAATCTCCAGGAAGGTGGTGGTGTTACCTCAGGCCTAAGATGGGATTTGGCACTGGGTAGAAAAAGTTGGGAAAATTTAAAGCTGGACAGGATTTGGGAAGATGGCTCAGTCATTACAATGCTTGCTGTGTAATGCTAAAGCGTTACAGTGCTTAAATGAGCACTTGAGCTAGGGTTCCAAGTATATGGTGGCAAAGCCCTGCGAGGCTAGCACTGTGGAGGCAGAAACAAGAGACTCTTTGAAGGCTGCTGGCCAGCTGGCCTTTCCAAGTCGGTGAGCTCCGGCCTCAGTGAAGTAATGAGGTGGGAAAGAATGAAGGAAGACGTTCTACATTGACTTCTGACTTCTGTGCCAGTATGCTTACATGCCTGTGAGCATACACCAAAGTGTACACATACGTACACCACATACCACACACCGCACATACAAAGAAATTAAAAATTTAAAATAACAAAGTGGACTAAGCCTGAGTCTTAATTTGAACAAATTTAAGACGTCATGGAAAAGGTACAGAGAGGCTCAAGTCAAAAATTAGTTTACATTCTAAGACTATTGATACTTTTTCCATTCTGAGAGTAACTAAACATTTACAAACTATATAAAATTTATTATAATACACAAACTACATAATTAATTTTTACCTAATGCTCCTTCTTGGTTATAGTGAGATTGATAATGGTAATAATGTCTAAAATTATTGAGCACTGATTTTGTGCTAGGCACCATCCAAAAGGCATTTTAAGGATCAACCCAATTGCTGCTCACCGCAGATCTGTGATGCAGCTACCATTCTCTCTTCAGAGAAGAAGAAAGTGGAACTCAGTGAGACCAATTAATTGTCCCAAACATTCAGCAAGCAGTTGTATAATTGAGATTTTTAACCCAGACAGTCTGGCCAAAGGCAGTGCACCCTTATCCATGCCACTAAACCCCTACCATGTAGCAAAGGTCTTTATTTTCCATTATAAACACTAATTCCTTTCATTTCTCTAAAATAACTTTCAGAGTCAAGGCATTTAGAATAAAGGTAAATCCAAAGAAACTCTAATCCTGTTATTTACAGAGAAAAACCACAGCTTTGGGGATGAAAAGGCTTGATAAAACGTTGTGCCAAGCTAGTGGAAGTGTGCAGTCTCTGCCTTTGCCATTTTCACTTTATCCATGCCCTAGTTGTTGTTGTTTTCTTTTTTTTTTCTGAGACTAAAGAAAAGAAAATCAGAGGACACCTATGGTAGCCTCTGGTCTAGTTCTCTCTCTTCAACCACTTTCGGTATCTATTCTATTTGCTCTTCTGAATGAGAATTACGCATCCTCTCCACGACCCCCTTTTGTTATTTAGCTTCTTTAGGTCTGTGAGATGTAGTATTGTTATCCTGGTTTATACGGCTAATATATGCTTATAATGAGTATATACTATGATAGAATAGACACTGGAATTGGCTGAAGAGAGGGAAAAGGACTGGTGCCTGCCGTAGACATTCTCTGAAAGACTCTGCCTAACAGGGGATAGATGCAGATGCTGAGACTCACAGCCAAACTGGGCAGAGCACTGAAAGTCTTATAGAAGAGTTGGGGGATAGAAGGACCCAGAGGGAACAGGAGCTTCACAAGGAGACCAACAGAGTCAACAAATCTGGGCTGGGGTGGTGGTGCAGAGACTGATGCACCAACCAAGGACCTCGTATGAAGAACACTTTGATGCTTCGCTTAGATGTAGTCAACAGACAGCTCAGTCTCCATGTGGGTCTCCTAATATGGAGAACTGAGACTGCCTCTCACATGGTCTCTGTTCATTGATCATGCCTACATGGAAAACAATCTTGCCAGGTCACAGTGGAAGAGGATGCAGGAAGTCTTGATGAGACTTGAGAGGCTGGGGTCAGATGGTAGGGGAGGAGGGCTCCCCCTTTTTGAGGACTAGGGAAGATGGGGAGGGGGAAGAGGGGGAGGGGGAAGAAGGGGAGGGGGAAGAGGGGGAGGGGGAAGAAGGGGAGGGGGAAGAGGGAGGGAGGATGGGACCGGGAGGAGGCAAGGGAGAGGGCTGCAAATGGGATGTAAAGTGAATAAATTTTAAAAATTAATTAAACAAAAAAGAAAAGGAATCAAAAAAAAATCCCATACACTTTTAATTTTATGCACACATGTGTTAGTATACATGTATATACATATGTGCATGATTGTACATATGGGAATACATATACCCAAGTACCCAGTATAAGCATATGCATATACATGTTAAACATCAATGTGAGTCTTCATTACACTATAGTATAGGGTTCCTTGAGATGGAAGAACCCTGTAATGCTTATGTGACTTTCCATCCAGCCCTCTCTTCCTGTTGTGGTCCGGATTCTGGGCATCCTTTTTGATTACACAGGGGCTCTATGGCTTTAGTAGCTTCAGGGCCATCCATCCACTTTTGTTTCTTTGGAGCTGGAGAGACTCAGAGAATGACTCCAATTCCTTTTCTTTCCTTTTACTGTTTTGTAGTGTGGGTTGTATGTAACACACATTTTGAGTTGAACATAAATGATCAGTGAGTACTTCCTGTGAAGGCATAAAATGGGGAAAGATAGCAGACTACCAAGAAAAAAACTTGATACCTTAGCATCATATTCAAGGGGAGGAGGTCCCCCTCAGTCACAGTTATAGGGAAGGGGAATGGGGTGAAAGCGGGAGGGGAGGAGGAACGGGAGGATGCACGGGATGGGATAGCAATTGAAATGCAATATGAATGATTTTATTTTTCAATAAAAAATAATTAACAAAAGAAATACACAGTATAACAAGTGTTGTTAAAAAAAAGAAAATTTATTATTTAGCTTTCTCAAGGAAGTACATCTGTTCATTTGTTTGTTTGTTTGTTTTATTTTCAAGACAGTGTTTCTCTCTGTAGCATTGGCAGTTCTGGCCCCTCTTTGTAGACCAAGCTGGCCTCGAACTCACAGATGTCTATGTGCCTTTGCCTCTCTGAGTGCTGAGATGACAGGTGTGAGCCATGGCATTGGCTAAGGAAGTAAATCTGTATAAAATATTTGTCATATTGGGCACTCTTCCTACAGTAAGAGACTATACTTTTGGTGTGATATCACTATATGATGTTAGGTCTTCACACTGTATCCAGGCAAGAGTATACACAATTTTATTATTTTCATCACATAACATATCCCCATTATGGTTTTCACTCCCTCTCCTCTCACTTCCCCCCTCCCATCTAGATATACCCCCTTGCTGTCTCTCACTAACAGGCTTCTAAAGGATAATAATAAAAAACAATAAAAATAATAAAATAAAATAAAATAAAAATTAACACATTGGAATTGTGGAAATAAGAAGGAAAAGAGCTTAAGAAATGGTGCAAGAATCAGAAATCAACTCATTTGCACACTTAGGAATCCAACAGAAACACTAAACTGGAAGCTATAATATGTACTCAGAGGACCTAGTGCAGACCCTGGGGTGTTCAGATGAGGTTTGATCATGTGGAAGGTCGTTTTTTTCTTAGTGTGCTCTATCCCCTCTGGCTCTTAGTGACAAGAGATGTGCAGTTTGAGTTCTGCACATTATTTATCTACTTCATTTAGATCATGCGAAATAATTTATGTCTAAAAAAATCATCGAGAAATATTTATGATTGCATTTCTTTGCTTAAAGTAAATGTTCTAAAGGTATGGGAAGATCAGATGCTAGAGTGAGGAAAATAATCCAAAATTTGGACAAGCTGAGGAGAATATTTAGCTAACACATCTCCAAGAAATGTCAGAATGGCAAATGCCAAAAACGAGAAGAGGAAACCCACATCCACCCAGCCCTGCAGCTGTTGGCCTACTCTTTGTCTTCACAGCAAAACTTGCTGTTCTGTATGACCCTTTCAGTGCTGAATCACCTCTCCTTTGCCATTCATCGGGATTATCCCCTCTGATGTTGTGAGGGGGGCTGACTGGATCCTAACATCAATGGTCATCTTTCCGAACCACACTTATAACCTCATTGGACCTTAGCAGCATTCAACAGACCCAAGGGACACGTCTTTCTTCCACAACCTCTGCCCTTGGCTTCCAGTTCCAGTCTTTCCGTTCTACATTCCTTGCCAAATCCCCTCGCTGCTTTTCTTCTTGTGTGGCTAAGTTTAGAGTCCATCACGACCTGAGGTGTTTACTTCCCTCCTGCTTTGGTTTTTAATTGCACATTATTTCCAGGTAGTATCACCCCGACCCATTTATTTCCCATGCCTGAGCTGCTGACTACTTCCAGTGTCAACACTCTAACCACAGCATGCCTTAGCAACTTTAAAATCACGCATCTAATCCCTTCGTCTTCCTGGATGTCTACAAAGCACCGTGGGTTTGATTTGCTTCAAAGCAGAACACTTTACTTTCCTTCCTTAACCAAAAGTCGTTTCTCCACATTTTCCCATCTTAGTGTTACCTACTGCTATGGTTTGGTTATGGTTTAATTAATTCCCCACCCCAACCAAGGTTCACATAGAAAAGGTTTGGCTCTCAGAGAAGCTCCACTGAAAGGTGATAGAATCCATACAAGCTGGGGCCTCTCTTCAGTCCTTGGGCAAACGGTCAGTGCTTTCAGAGAAAGGGGGTTTTTAATCTAAAAGGAACAAACTGAGACCGTGTAGTGATCTGTGCTTGTAACTCACATGAGAGTGATTGCTCCACAACACACTCCTGCCGTTGATATCAGGCCGTGAGGTGACAGAGCCAAGAGACAGAGCTCATCACTGAGCCTGCACTATGTTGTTTAGACTTCGAACTCGCAGACCTGTGAAGAAAATAAATCTCTTCCCTTGCAAGTAGCTGTTTCAAGCATTTGGTACGATGATGAAAAGCTGCCAAATGATAGCGGACGTGGCAAAGAGCTTCTTTTTAAAAAGCCTACAAGAAATCTCTCTTTCTATTGCTTCTCACTTCCCTCATTCAGATCTTTAGCAATTAAAGCAGATTCTATCTGCCAGAAAAGTAACCCTGCGACTTCCGCCACCTTGTCTGGCAACCCATCATCGTACCCCGCAGCACTCAATCTCAGGCTGTGTTTCTATCTCCCTATAGTTTTTCTACTACAGCGTCAGCAGAGGGACCCTTTGAAACAGATGTCAGGCCATGTAAGTTAATCACCTATACCTAGAAGAAACACAAACCTAACCTATACTTAACATAGATCCATGGAAGCTGCTGCCCGTGTCTCAGCTGTGTCTCAACAACCACCTCCCACATTCCAGCCACTCTAGACATCTTAGCTGCTCTCTGTCTAAGCTGTTTATGAGGTTCTCTTCATCCAAATTTTCTTTTATTATTTTCTTTTTTTTTTGTCTCTCCCTCCTCTTGTCCTCCCTTTTCACCTGCTCACTCTTGGCCACCTCAGCCCTCAGGGTCTGACTCTTTAGCGATAATGTTGCTGACCCCAGCTGGTGGCCAATGACAATCTATTAATTACATCACTAGTTTTCATTGAAACATTTATTATTTCTTGTGTATGTTTTGTTTGGCTCAAAATATGTCACAACCTTTGATGCCCCTGCCCCTCTATTTGAAGTAATAGCTAGCTCATTATAGGTACTGCATGCCAATGCTTCAAGTTAATGTTCACAGTTAATGTTCAAGCCTCCTGTCTGTGATGACAAATGATTATATTTGATGATTAGTTTTGTGTGTGTCAACTTCTAAGGGTTTTGACACGACAAATTCACTGGTAACACATCAGTTTTGGGTGTGTCTATTAGTTCATTTGCAGAAGATATCAGCACTGTAATCATTAGGTTAAGGATTGGCTTATGGACAGCAGTGCAGATGAGCATTACCAATCCACCGATGAGCCAAAGAGAACAAGAAGGCGGGCAAAGGGAAAAGTCCTCTTATTCCTGGAGATGGAGCATCTACTTTTTGATCTTGGGGATCTGTGCCTCTGATTCGAGGCACTTGTTTAGGGAGTAAAACTTGTGTTCTTGGCTCATGTGCTTCTCTGGTTTTGTTTCCCAGGAGAATACGGACTGAGATAATATATTTCAATTGCATCAGAGGAAAAAAAATTAAATGATTAACCAGCAAAAAGAATGGCCATAAAATTATGTTCATTGCTTTATGTAGCAAGAAGTTCCTATTTATAAAGGTTTATATCTATATCTGCTAGGCCCTGTGAGCCACATGATATTATAGAACTTAAATACAGCATTTCAAAATCTAAAAGTTAAATAAGTAAGCCAAAACTCATGTAATGGTACATGTCAGTTTTGTATCTGGAATAAAATAAGCTAATATTTTATTATTAGCTTAATTATTTAAAAATTCTTAAAGGAAGTGCTTAAACTTTATTTCTTTGGGGATAACTAAAAAATATTCCTCCAGGTATTTATTTATATTTTCTTATTACAAAAGCAATCTTATTTCTCAAGGAATACAAGTGATTAGCTAACTAACAAATATCAAAGTATAATATAATCATATATTGTCCATATTAATAATTAGCATTTATCTAACAGAAAATAAAAATGCATAGAAATCTGTCTGGACAGCCAATACCTATGGCAACAAGCATCACTATACAAGAACAAAGTATGTTTAGTAATAAATGGAAAATAATCCAGAGTACAAACTGGTTACTCATAACATATGTCTGGTCAGAATAATCATTTTACCCAAGTTACAATTGTGGAAAAAAATTTGAAATTCATGTAGTTCATTTTTTGTTTTTCAGTAAGTTTTTATTGCTGCATAGCAACCGCTAGCTGAACAGAATGCTATCTTGTCTATTCCTTATTGGTACTCTTGCCTTCCCCAGATTCTCACTTACCCAGTACACACTTGGTTGTTGAACGCACCCACTAGTCTGTCTAATAATGCCTAATTCATGTGGAAGAAAGATCCAGTTGATTTGCCTATCTAGTTTTACAATAGGTTCCATTTTCCCATTAAATACATAGTTGATGCATCAAATAAAAGGGGAATTGAAATTTAGAAGCGTTGATATTTTGTATGATGTTATTAAATTTGACTTTTCCCACAGTTGGTATATTTTACGGTAACTAGTATTAAATTGACAAATATTTGACCTAGAGCTATCCAGCAAAAATTTTTCAAGGTGAAATAGCAGTGGAAAATAGTGATAAAGTTCAACACTATTCTGTTTAACATATGTTACACAATATGGATAAATTTTAACTAAGAAAAATTAGAGATGACAATTCTTGAAGATCCAATGACACTGTGATAGTGTGGATACTTGTTTTCTTTTTACTGAAAGCAAAGCGAGAGTGGCACTTAAACTGGTTTTTAAGAAAAACTAACATTAGGCTAAGGGCACACTAAACCCAAGCTTGAAATTAATGTTGAATAGCATCTTTTCTGTTCAATACTGTGTCTGCTAAATTAAGTAGTTCTTAAGAAAGAAACTAAGCCAAAAATAAAATAACAGATTGTTTAATTTAAAGTAAAAAAATTTTTTTAATTTAAACTTAAAAATCAATGTAGTTAAGGTTAAGCAGTCTTGCTCAGTTAAGGGGAAAGATTAATAGAGAAAGTAAAAATGTAATTATAGAAAGAAAGCCTTATTTTCTACAGTTTTATGTTACTTTACTGTTCCTAATTTGGTTTGGCTTCACACTTCAGGCTAGAGAGTTTTTCCTACTTGAAAGGCAAGACATGCTATTCTAAGAAAACCATACTAAGAGGTGTAATATCTCCATACTTAGTTTTCTATTTTGATAAAAATTGGTGAGTAATCAAAAATGAATAATTCAAAGAAATATTGTTATGTTTATTGAAGCAGGAATCACTTTCTTCCTTCTTTTGGTTAATGTGTACAAACTAATGGCTTGGATTTGAGCAGCTTTTAATTAGTGTACAGGTTTGGAACTAAATATAGGAACATTTATATTTCATATGACTTGCACTTACAACTCTACTTTGTTTACTGCTAATAATGGTGCCAGCTATGAAGTAAATGAGTTTTTCCAAGGTACCCAATATGACCAACATGAAAATTCTAAGTGGATTCACATATTCTTTTTGTTGATGAGTAACAGATCCAGAGAAACAGATCATGGCCCTGTAATATGGCGAGTTAGCAGGTGTCTGAGACCAGAACTCAGTGCCTAATGTATACTTTAGCCACAGGTTCATTATACCCTGAAGCTCATCTGGCCTGCCTCGCTGAATTAGAAAAATGTATGGGCCGTAGGTTCTCTAAAATGCTATTGTGTGAGCCTTCAACTCTATTAAACACAGTTACAACTTTTCTAATTCATTTTCCTTTTTGTCCCGCTCAAGTGCTTTAGGTTTGGATTCAACTCCATATGCCTGTGAGGCATGTTATTAGAGTCCAGAGCTTATGTCTTTCTTGGTTAACTATGCAAAGAATGAGGTATTAATAATAAAAAACAATATTTTTCTCTATATAGTAACAAATAAACTTGGTTTTAGTAGTGTAAAATAAACTGACAACTTTTTTTTCCCCAATTGCTGCTTTTTAAGTTTCTAATGTATGTATTTATTTATTTTTCCCTGAGACAGAGCATCTCACATTTCCCAGCCTGGCCATGAAATGCTTGTCATATATCCAGTGATGACTTCTAACTTCTTGACCATCTTGTCTTCTTAGTGTCGGGATTACAGGTATGTACTAGTACACTTGGGTTTAAGTGGTGCTGAGGATGGAACGAAGGGTACTCACATGTTAGACATTTGCTACAAACTAATAAAAATACCAAACAGCTAGCTTCCTATTCTTAAGGAAAAGATTAAAAATGGTGGCTGTTATAACCAACAGTGCATGCTTGCTATCCAAAGCACACTGAGTGGTGAGCATAGCATGACAATCTCTCCTTACAAAGCGGTGACTCTAAGGGCAATAAGTTTAGTAAAAGCTCATTCAATATTCTTGTTGTGTGTTGGAGCATCTTCTGGGTATATTCCAAGGAGTGGAATAGCTGAGCCTTGAGGAAACCCTATTCCCAGTTTCCTGAGATAGCGCCAGATAGATTTCCAAAGTGGCTGTACTAGTTTGCATTCCCACCAGCAATGAAGGAGTGTTCCTGTCTCTCCACATTCTCGCCAACATGTGGTGTCGCTTGAATTTTTGATCTTAGCCATTCTGATGGGTGTAAGATGAAATCTCAGAATTTTTTTGATTAGCATTTTCCTGATAATAATGCAATATTATTATCTCAGATATACAACAACTTTATTGCACATTTCAAATGATAACTGTATCATTTCCATACTTAAAAAGTAGCATTTACTATATCCCTAGTACTTAGAGCCCAAGACTATAGCAAAACTATATTAATAATTAATAAAGACATATTAAGATATATAATACAAATCTATTAATAGATTATGTTGCATCCATTAGACATGAGTGATTTTTCTGTTGTCATTGGATAGCTTTTCTTTCCCACCCGGATTTTCTCCTGTTCTCGTCCCTGTGTTCAGCAACTGGCTATTGACTTGCTTATTTTGCTTATTTCCTAAGTTCAGCGATTTTTCTTGGGTGTCAGGAGGTAAATCAGAGCTGAGGCCCAGGAGAAAAAGACATCACTTAAACTTTCTCACATTCCAGGTTATCTGGTCATCGGCAAGGCTGCGCTCCCTGGGCCTGAACAACAAGGCTAAAATAACTCCTTTTGTTTTGGCTATCCTGATTGTTGAACTGTAGCACAATTTTTGCTTCTGTTTCCTTTGAGCGCTTTAGAAAAATAAAGTATTTAAGGATACTTCTGTGATGCTTATTGTTTCGAAAGGTCATCTGCTCTGGCCGGAAAGGTTTCTAGGCAGTGAGAAATTGATTTACCCTCAAAACATCCAGCCTCGCCTTTAACTCTTCCTAATGGTCTTCGCTGGGGAATTGGAACCTCCTCCTCAACACGGCTGACATGAGCTGGCAGAGATGGGGGTTGAACTGCATTATAAACATGTTACTGTCTGGACTGAGAATCAGTTACCCCCGAGATGAAAGCTCATCACCCTACCTGGCAGGCACTTGTCACAGCCTGGACAAGACCTGCTTATCATTCATGTGGCCACTTCCATTACCTCTGCTCATACTGGACTGACCTGCTATTAGTGACTCTAATTTAATTTCCCTTACCAGTGTCATGGGTTATTTCTTCCATTACTTGGGAGATTTAATTTACAGGGTAAACTCTATCACATGAGAGGAGGAATTTTTCACGACAGTAGGAACAGGTACCTTTTAAAGACCAAGATGATGCTGGCGATTTATCTTGGTCATCTCCAGAGCTGGCAGTTGAAACTTCATCGGATAGTAATTTATTCACGTATTGATGGTGTCTCTGACAGCCGTTAAGCATTGTATGTTTTACTGATTTTCTGGGAACAAATTTTGGTGCTATACATCGAAAGAATCTTAAGTAACAGGTAATCTAGGATTTCTGGAAAGTAGAAAAAAGAATAAAGGGCATTTCCCCCCTTATGTGTTTTTCTACAGATTAAGGACTCAACTTTTCATAGGTTGTATTCAATTAGACTATTTAAAAAGAACAGCAGTGGGGGAACTATTCATTTATTCAAGATCAGATAAAGCTTGAAAGGTGTGATTTCCCTTCTTTTTCTATTTACAGAAATGCTTGGTGATGAACTCCTTCTGCATATGGACAATAGAGGGAAAAGGACAGCACAGCACAGAGGCTGTGGGAAAAGAGTGATGTGTAGTCACCATTTTGATTTTTTTTTGGTGTCTTTATCATTCATTTTCAGAATGTCTGAGTATTTTCATATGTCTCATTTCATTGCATAACTTCAGGACCTGCCTTAGATAATTTATTCTTTTATGCAGTGTTTTGGCTTGTAAGTGGTAGCAACTCAAGGATGTGTACCTCTGTCTTTGGGCTGAGCTCTGACCACAAATAAGCTGGTGCTTTAAGAATCTTAACAAAGAAAACAGAAATCATACATTCTTTTTGGGTAGGGCTAGCAGTTGGACAGCAATGCAGGCTTATTCGTTGCATTTCATACACTGCTTATTAGCTCTTGTAATCCAAATCCCAAGCTAGGGTTCATCTTTCAATTTTCATTTTCTTTGCACCCCAGATTTAGCCCTCCATGAAATATTCTGGAATGTAACTATTCATCCCCAAAACTTGTTTTTTGGTACAAAGTTAGGTATCTATTAGGTTTCCACGGAGAGTAATGGAGGGCTCATTTTTTAATTCTCCCTAATGGTCTTCTTGTCTGGAATGATAATGAGGCCTTGAGGACAGGTCATGACAAAAGGGTTGACAAAGGGTCTGGGGGATGACCGTCCAAAAGGCTAAGGGAAGAGCCTGGGTTCTTGGGTATACTATTGAATATTGAATTCTCCGACTGCAGGCTCTAGAGTTCTAGTTAGATTCATAACGGCCATGGAACTCCAGTTGAGTTATTTTGGTTACCTTAGTTGTGACCTGGAGCAAACATAATTTCTATTTGATGTACTTTCATGGCATTTGGCCCTGGATTTATGACGTGAGGATGCTCCTATTGTTTTCACTCAGACTCTCAAGCACTCTGCCTAGGTGCTTCTGGAAAGTGCATCGTGGTCATGAACTTTACTACTAGACAAACTTAAGCTCTATGTTCTATATCATGAGTTTCCATTTTTCTGGCTCAAAGTGTCTTTTATGGATAGGTCTTTTTTTTGTATTAATTTATTCTTGTTACATATCAATGTTTATCCCATCCCTTGTATCCTCCCATTCCTCCCCCCCCCATTTTCCCATTATTCCCCTCCCCTATGACTGTTCCTGAGGGGGATTACCTCCCCCTGTATATTCTCATAGGGTATCAAGTCTCTTCTTGGCTACCAGCTGTCCTTCCTCTGAGTGCCACCAGGTCTCCCCCTCCAGGGGACATGGTCAAATATGAGGCACCAGAGTACGTGAAAAGTCATATCCCACTCTCCACTCAACTGTGGAGAATGTTCTGACCATTGGCTAGATCTGGGAAGGGGTTTAAAGTTTACCACCTGTATTGTCCTTGACTGGTGCCTTAGTTTGAGCGGGACCACTGGGCCCAAATCTGCCTATCATAATGTTCTACTTGTAGATTTCTAGGACCCTCTGGATTCTTCTACTTTGCTATTCTCCCATGCTTCTCTCATCTAGAGTCCCAATAGGATGTCCTCCCCTCTGTCCCAGTTTCCTGGTAAGTGAAGGCTTTCATGGGACCTGCCCCTTGGGCTAGTATGTAGATATAAGTGAATATATACCATTTGATTCTTTCTGCTTCTGGGTTAACTCACTCATTATGATAATTTCTAGCTCAATCCATTTATCCACAAATTTCGGGAATTCCTTGTTTTTAATAGCTGAGTAGTATTCCATAGTGTATATGTACCACAGTTTCTTTATCCATTCTTCTACTGAGGGACACTTAGGCTGTTTCCATGTTCTGGCTATTATGAATAAGGCTGCTATGAACATGGCTGAGCCAATTTTCTTGTTGTGTGCTGGAGCATCTTCTGGGTATATTCCAAGGAGTGGAATAGCTGGGTCTTGAGGAAGCCCTATTCCCATTTTTCTGAGATAGCACCAGATAGATTTCCAAAGTGGCTGTACTAGTTTGCATTCCCATCAGCAATGAAGAAGTGTTCCTTCTCCCCACATCCTTGCCAGCATGTGGTGTCGCTTGAATTTTTGATCTTAGCCATTCTGATGGGTGTAACAACAATCTCAGAGTTGTTTTGATTTGCATTTCCCTGATGACTAAGGAGGTTGAGCATTTTTTAAAGTGTTTTTCAGCCATTTGCTATTCCTTTGTTGAGAATTCTCTGTTTAGTTCCAACCCCCATTTCTCAATTGGGTTATTTGGTTTGGTGGTGTTTAATTTCTTGAGTTCTTTATATATTTTGGATATTAGACTTTGATCAGATGTAAGGTTGGTGAAGATCTTTTCCCAGTCTGTAGGCTGTTGCTTTGTCCTCTTGACAGTGTCTCCTGCCTATAGAAGCTTTTCACCCTCATGAGGTCCCGTTTATTAATTGTTGACATTAAGGCTTGGGCTGTTGGTGTTCTGTTCAGAAAGTTGTCTCGTGTGCCAATATGTTCCAGGCTCTTCCCCACTTTTTCTTCTAAGTGGCTTAGTGTCTCTAGTTTTATGTTGAGATCTTTAATCCACTTGGATTTGAGTTTTGTGCAAGGTGAAACATATGGGTCTAGTTGCATTGTTTTTACACATAGACATCCAGTTAGACCAGCACCATTTATTGAAGATGCTATCTTTTTTCCATTGAATGGATTTGGCTTCTTTGTCAAAAATCAAGTGACCGTATGTGTGTGGATTCATATCTGGATCTTCGATTCGATTCCACTGATCAACCAGCTTGTTGCTGTGCCAGTACCATGCTGTTTTAATTACTATTGCTTTATAGTACAGTTTGAGATCGGGTATGGAGATTCCTCCAGAGCACATTTTATTGTACAAGATTGTTTTAGCTATTCTGGTTTTTTTTGTTTGTTTGTTTGTTTTTTTTTTTTTTTTTTCATATGAAGTTCAGAATTGAACTTTCAATGTCTTTCAAAAATTGTGTAAGGATTTTGATTGCTTTTGGTAGGATGGCCATTTTTACTATGTTAAATCTCCGATCCATGAGCAAGGAAGATCATTCCATCTTCTCAGGTCATCTTCAATCTCTTTCTTCAGAGTTTGAAATTTTTTTCAAACAAGTCCTTCATTTGCTTAGTTAGAGTAACTCCTAAATATTTTATATTGCTTGTGGCTAATGTGAAGGGTGTGGCTTTCCTAATTTCTTCCTCTGCAAGCTTGTCATTTGTGTATAGAAAGGCTATAGACTTTTTTGAGTTAATTTTGTATCCAGCCAATTTGCTGAAGGTGTTTATCAGCTTTCGGAGTTCTCTGGTGGAATTTTGAGGGTCACTTATGTACACTATCATATCATCTGCAAATAGCGATAATTTGACTTCCTCCTTTCCCATTTGGATACCCTTGATCTCTTTTTGTTTTCTTATTGCTCTGGCTGGAACTTCGAGTACTATATTGAAGAGATATGGAGAGAGTGGGTAGCCTTGCCTTGTTCCTGATTTTAGAGGAATTTCCTTGAGTATCTCACTATTTACTTTGATTTTGGCTATTGGTTTGCTGTATATAGCCTTTATTATGTTGAGGAAAGTGCTTGTATCCCCGATCTCTCTAAAACTTTAAACATGAATGGGTGTTGGATTTTATCAAATATTTTCTCTGCATCTAAAGAGATGATCATGTGGTTTTTTATTTTTAGTTTGTTCATATGGTGGATTACATTGATGGATTTCCGTGTATTAAACCATCCCTGCATGCCTGAAATGAAGCCTACTTGGTCATGATGAATGATATCATTGATGTGTTCTCGTATTCATTTTGCAAGAATTTTATTTAGTATTTTTGCATCGATGTTCATAAGAGAAATTGGTCTGAAATTCTCTTTCTTTGTTGAGTCTTTGTGAGGTTTAGGTATCAATGTGACTATGGCCTCATAGAATGAATTTGGTAATGTTCCATCCATTTCTATATTTTGGAGTAGCTTGAAGAGTATTGGTATTATCTCGCCCTTGAAGGTCTGGTAGAATTCTGCACTGAAACCATCTGGCCCTGGGCTTTTTTTTGGTTGGGAGACTATCAATGATTGCTTCTATTTCTGTAGGGGAAATGGGACTATTTAGCTTGTTTATTTGTTCTTCACTCAATTTTGGCAAGTGAAATTCATCAAGTAAATCATCCATTTCCCTTAGATTTTCAAATTTTGTGGCATATATGCCTTCAAAGTAGCATCTTATGATTCTTTGTATTTCTTCAGTGTCTGTTGTTATGTCTCCCTTTTCGTTTCTGATTTTGTGGATTTCAATACTGTCTCTCTGCCTTTTAGTTAGTTTGGCTAACGATCAGTCTGTCTTGTTGATTTTCTCAAAGAACCAGATCTTGGTTTTGTTGATTCTTTGGACTGTTTTCTTAGTTTCTAATTTGTTAATTTCAGCCCTGAGTTTGATTAATTCCAGACATCTACTCCTCTTGGGTATTTCTGCTTCTTTTTTTTTCTAGGGCTTCCAGTTGTGTCGTTAAGATGCTTATGTGTGATGTTTCCAATTTCTTTTGAAAGGCACTTAGTGCTATGAATTGTCCTTTTAGCACTGCCTTCAGTGTATCCCACAAATTTGGGTATGTTGTTCCTTCATTTTCATTGAATTTCAGGAACTCCTTGATTTCTTTCTTTATTTCTTCCCTGACCCAGGTGTCATTTAGCAGAGAGTTGTTTAGTTTCCATGTATGTGTAGGCTTTTTGTTATTTCTGTTGTTGTTGAATTGCAGCCTAAGAGCATGGTGATCTGATAGGATACAAGGTATTATTTCAATCCTCTTGTATCTATTGAGGCTTGCTTTGCGACCTACTTTGTGATCAATTTTGGAGAAGGTTCCATGGGGTGCAGAGAAGAAGGTATATTCTTTCTTGTTGGGGTGAAAGGTTCTATAGATATCTGTTAGATTCATTTGACCCATGGCATTGGTTAATAATGTTATTTCTCTGCTTAGTTTCTGTTTCAATGACTTATCCTTCAGTGAGAGTGGGGTGTTGAAGTCTTCCACTATTGTGTGGGGATCGATGTGTGGTTTAAGCTTTTTTAGCAGATCTTTTAGAAATGTGGGTGCCCTTTTATTGGGAGCATAGACGTTCAGAATTGTGATGTCATCTTGGTTGACTTTACCTTTGATGAGTATGAAGTGTCCTTCCGCATCCTTTGTGATTAATTTTGGTTGAAAGCCTATTTTGTTCGATATTAGAATCGCTACGCCTGCTTGATTCTTGTGACCATTTGCTTGGAATATTTTTTTCCAACCTTTTACCCTGAGGTAATACCTATTGTTATGGGTGAGATGTGTTTCTTGAATGCAGAAGAATGTTGGATCTTGTTTATGCACCCATTCAATTAGTTTGTGTCTTTTTATTGGAGAGTTGAGACCATTAATGTTTAGAGATATTAATGACCAGTGACTGTTAAGAGTCTTAATTTTGATGTGGGTTCCAGTCGAGGGTTTATGTAATTGTGTTTTTGCCATGGGATAGTTATCTATTTCCTGAGTAGTTTTGGTTGTAGCTTGACCCTTTGGGATGGAGTTTTCCTTCTAGTACCTTCTGTAAAGCTGGATTTGTGGATAGGTACTGTTTGAATTTGTTTTTGTCATGGAATATTTTGTTTTCTCCATCAATGGTTATTGATAGTTTTGCTGGGTAAAGTAGTCTGGCCTGGCATCTGTGGTCTCTTAGGGTTTGCAGGATCTCTGTCCAGGCCCTTTTGGCTTTTATGGTCTCTGCTGGGAAGTTGGGTGTAATTCTGATAGGTTTGCCATTAAATGTTATTTGGCCCTTTTCCCTTACAGCTTTTAATATTTTTCTTTGTTCTGTATGTTTTGTGTTTTGATTATTATGTGACAGGCAGTTTTTCTTTTCTGGTCAATTCTATTTGGTGTTCTGTAGGCCTCTTGTATGTTTATAGGCATCTCTTTCTTTAGAGTGGGGAAATTTTCTTCTATGATTTTGTTGAGATTAGTTTCTGGGCCTTGGAGTCTGATATCTTCTCTTTCTTCAATGCCTATTTACCTCAGATTTCCTCTTTTCATGGTGCCCTTAATTTCTTGGATGTTTTGTGTCAGGAGTTTTCTAGATTTGGCATTTTCTTTAATGATTGCTTCCAAGATCGGTCATTGTATCTTCTCGACCTGAAATTCGTTCTTCCATCTCTTGGATTCTGTTAGAAAATCTCACCTCTGTGTTGCTCGCCTTCTTCTCTGAGGTCTCATGTTTTCATTTTTCTTTTGTCTGTGTGTTTATCATTGAATCCATTTTCATCTTCAGATCTTGAACTGATTTTTTGATTTCTTTCATCTGATTGTTTGTATATTCCTGAGTTTCTTCCATTGCCTCTTTATAGATCTTCAGAGGTTGAACCGTATTATTTATTTCTTTCATCTGTTTGTGTGCATTTTTCTGCAATTTTTCCAGTCCACTCTATGTGCTTCTTTTATGTCTCTCACCTGTTTGGCTGCGTCTTCCTGCATTTGATTACGAATTTTATTTGTTTCCTCCATTATCATGCTCATTACTAAGGATTTGAAGTCATTTTCTTGTATTTCCATTGTATTTGAGTTCTCTGGGTTGTTTTCTTTGGGATAGCTGGAAACTGGAGACGCCATGTTGTTTTGTTTTTGTTTTGTTTTGTTTTTTTTTTTTGTATGCTTTTACGCTGTCCGTTAGACATCTTGCTATCTCTGTTTTTGTTGGGTAGCTTTCAGAGTTGGATGGAGGGAGTCTGATGTTAGATTCACTTGTTTTCTTACTATTTCCATAGGCTGGAAGCTCTGATGCTTCACTGGTGTTTATGGCAGGAGGCTAGCCCTGTCGTTTTGGACTCTCACAGCCAGTGATCCTCAGCTCCCCTGTGCTGTGGGTCCTGCAATCGTTCTGGGTCTCTGAATGAGCGTTCAGGTCAGGCCAAGGTATCCACAGCCTTCTGAGTGCCCTGCCAAGTCTAGCCAGGGACACTCGGCCCGAACCACACACCAAGCTCAGCTAGATTCTCAGGGGCCGAACCATCTGCCAAGCTCAGCTAGGGATTCTGGGCCCAAAATGCACACAAGGTCCAGCCAGAATTTTTGGGCTGGGACTGTGCACCAAGCTCAGCTAGGGGCTTTTGGCCCAAAGTGCATGCTGTGGTCAGTTATTGACTCAGGGCCCGAACCGTCTGCCAAGTTCACCCAAGAATTCAGGATTCAAACTGCGCACTGTGTCCAACCAGAGTCTTAGAACCGGGGCTGTGCCAAATGCTCTGCTAGAGTCTCTGGGCCCAACTGTCTGCCAAGCACAGTTAGGAACTCTGGCCCCAAACTGCACGCCGGGCTCCACCCGAGTTTCCATGGCAGAATTGTGCACCGAGTTCAGCCAGGGACTCTGGACCCACAGTGCACACCGAGCTCCACCCGAGTCTCCGGGGCGGAATCGTGCACCAAGCTCAGCCCGGGACTCTGGACCCACACTGCACACCGAGCTCCACCCGAGTCTCCGGGGCGGAATCGTGCACCAAGCTCAGCCCGGGACTCTGGGCCTACACTGCGTGAAGAATCCAGCCAGAGTCTTAGGGCCACTGAGCGTGCGCAAAGCTCAGCTAGAGTCTCTGGGCCCAACCTACTCGGCAAGTCCAGCTAGGGACTCTGGGCCGAATCTGCGTGCTGACCTCAGCCTGTGTCAGCGCCCCAGAACTGCATGCTGAGCTGAGCTAGTGTCTTTGGCAGAACTGCTAGCTGAGCTGACTTAGCACCTCGGGTGGAACTGAGTGCTCCACCCAGCCTGCGTCACAGCAGGAGAACTGCGGCTGCACTGAGCTAGCACCTCCGGTGGAACTGAGCGCTCTGCCCATCCTGCATCACAGCAGGGGTGCTGCCGCTGAGCTGAGCTAGTGCCTAGGGTGGAACTGAGCGCTCTGCCTAGCCTGTGTCACAGCAGGGGAGCTGTGGCTGAGCTGAGCTAGTGCCTTGGGCAGAATTGCTGGCTGAGATGAGCCAGTGTCTCCACAGCACTGCACACTGAACTGAACCCGGGACTCTGGGGCTGAACTGTCCGCCGAGTCCAGTTTGGGTCTCAAGGCACCATGTGACCCAAATTCTGCCCAGAGTCCCCTCTCCCGCAGTAACTCCCACCGCCCACCACACCAATTGCCTCCACCGGAAGGCACTGAGCTGCAAACCTCAGCCGCTGCCATTGCCGCTGGTGCCGCTACTGCCGCCTCTGCCGCTGCTGCTCTGATCCGAGAAAATCCACGCTCCTCCCATGTGCAGGGACAGGCAGATCCTCCATACCCTGGTCTCTCTGAACTGTGGAGCACTCTTGCTGCTGTGGTGTGTGGACCTCGTTGTTCCTGGCTCAGAAATCTGTGCAATTACCTGAATTGTTCACTGGTGCTTTCAACCTCTTTCTTGATTCCTGTCCCCATTTGTGAGTTCATCCTTACTCATTGTCAAATACTGTACACACGTACATTTGTTTACATATCTACATGATACATATATATTAAAGTTATTATATAGAAATTTATATTATATATATGGTGATACGATCTGCATTATGAGGGAGAACATGCATTTTTTTGCCTTCTGAGACTATGTGACCTCACTTAATGCTATATATTCTAAGAGCATCCATTTTCCTGTAAATGTCGTGATTTTTTAAAATTAGAACAAGTAACACACCAATTTATATGTGTACCAGATTTTCATTATCTAGTCACCTGTTGAGCAGCTATGCTAGTTCCATTTTATTGCTGGAGTGAATAAGGCATCCATAAACATGGAGTGTGACTATATCTGTGGTAGGATATGGGTTTTCTGGATACGTGTCCAGCAGTGAAATGAAAGGGTAACGCTATAGCTCTATTTTAAGTTATTTTGATCAATCTCCACATTGATTTTTGTGATGACCTTTTTAATTTGTATCTCCATCAGTAAGCGGTATGAGTTCCTCTTTCTCCACATCCTTTCCAACATTTGTTACCTCATTTCTTCCTGTTATTCATTCTAACTGGGGTCAGTGATATTTCAAAGTAGTTTTAATTCCCGTTACATGACAGGAATATAGAATACTTCTTAAGAATAGTTATTGGTCTTTTGTGTTTATTTTAAAACAAAGCTGCCTATTCTATCTCTTAGCCTATTTGGTTGATTTACACTTTATTTTCTTGGTATTTAATTGCAGCAATTCTTCAAAAACCCTGGGTGTTATCACCTTGTCTGAAGTACAGCTGGTAAAGATTCTCCAAATATGTGGGATGTCTGTTTGCTGTGAAGAAATTTTTATTTTTGTTTAGTTCCCTCTTCTAATGTTTGGGCCTGGTTTTTGTGATACTGGTGCTCTGTTCAGAAAGTTTTTGGCTACCTCAATATTTTGAAGTATATCCCCTACAGTTTATTTTTAAGTTTAAGCAGATATGTTTTAAATTAAGGGTTTGATCCATTTTGAATTGATCTTTGTACAAATTGAAAGATATGAATCTAATTTTGTTCTTCTGTAGCTATATATCCAGCTTTGCCAGGACCATTTGTTAAATGGGTTATCTTTTTTTTCTTCAGTATATGTTTCTGCCTTCTTTGTCAAAAACAGCATAGCTTTCTTGTTTTATTTCTTGATTTTTTATTTTATTCCTATGATCTTTTTGTCCATTTTTATGTCAGTACCAGGCTGCCCTTATCAATACAGCATTGTAGAATATTTTCAGGTTAGATATTATAGTACTTCCAGTCGTGTATTTACTCTTAGGTTTGCTTTGGCTATGAAAATATCTTGTGGTTTCATATTTATTCTTAAACTAAAAAAAGATAAAATATGATAGGTACTGCATTAATTCAACAGATTCAATTCGGTAATATAGCAATTTTCACCATATTAATTCTGCTAATCGAGGAAGATGGAAGATCTTTTCACTAGTTTCCTTTTTAACATCATTGCATACATTTTTGCTATTGTGATTATTCTTTCTTTTCATTTTTTTTGTGAGGTATATTCCTACTTTTTTGAACTATTCTAAATGGAACATTTTCCCAACTATCTTTCTCCAAGCACATAGTATTGGTAAGCTTATATAAGTTACTAATAAGAAAATATGCTTAGGATTGCTGCTGCCATCACAATTTGTTTAGTGTTTATTGTTGTTATCATTCTCTTCATGCTGATGAACATAATGTGCCTTC
The DNA here is from genome assembly GCF_903995435.1 of Acomys russatus. Classification (NCBI taxonomy): domain Eukaryota; kingdom Metazoa; phylum Chordata; class Mammalia; order Rodentia; family Muridae; genus Acomys; species Acomys russatus. The sequence continues at coordinate 15,609,508 of NC_067157.1, read as the reverse complement.
TAGGATCCAAAACTCTTAGTAGCATTTATTTTAATGGTGTGTGAAACAAGGGGGGTTTAATGGGCCTCTTCACAGATGTTAGAGATAAGAAACCCAGTATGAAGGAATGTGTTAATTTACACAGAGTTAAGGAGGTGAGGTCACTGCCTGCCTAGGAACCATAGGTTCAGCTGAATTCAACTGAGTCAAACATGAACAACACCTGGAATACAGCCAGAGAAGAGAAAGCTGACTGTAGGCTGCTAATATCCTGGCACACACTCTTCTAGGATTCTGGGGTTTCCATTCTCATCAGAGATACTTAATTTTCTTGAAAATACTGGGATTTTCAAGCTGCTTTGGCACAACTCGGACCTTTAGCCAGTATTATCTGAATGGGATTTTATGATTACTTAGAATTTACTTCTTGATTGTTAAACTGTTTCCATATGAGATTAATCCATATTTAGGAGACTGGAGAGAGGGCTTAGTGGTTGAACTCAGATCCCAGCACCTTTCTTAGGTAGGTTCCAACTGCGTGTAAATCCAGCCCAGGGGACCTTAAGCCCTCCTTTGGCCTCTATAGGCATCTGCAACTCATCCACATGTAACCGTCTTCCTGAAATGTATAGAATTTATTGTTATTATTATTAATTTATTTGTGAAGAACAGAAGTTATTCTATGGTGCAATAAAATAGATTGTACCTTGATAGAATTTCATTTCTCATTGAAAACTGTGTGTGTAAAGTCATTGACCTATACGCCGGAGAAAGAGCTCAGTTTCACAATTACAGCAAGAGCAAACGATTTCAACACTCTATCACTTAGTTCTATGCTTAAAGCTGGATGTTTAAAAGGAACTTGTAGAGATGAGATATTTAGTATTATTGTAATATAACTTGTGTTGATTTCTTGTTAATGCACGCACATTATATTTTGAAAATGAATAATTCATTGTGGATTTGTTGATTAATTCCTCTGTGCACTCTTTTATCCTTAGAAACCCTCAGGGGTAAAATATTACATCTGCTCTTGGGCCTGCCCGTGAACAAGTTGGTCTAAATGCCTAGTTGGGCAGTGATTAATCAGATCCAGGCTTCCCCAGAACAGCTGTGTCCAGCTAGAGCATAATTTACCTCTAAGGATGACACAGGTCTCTATCTTCACAATTTAGCAGAGTGATCACTTTTCACTTTTCTGTGTCTCCCTACTCACTGATGGACTAACCTTTGGGGAAATCCCTCATTGTCTCTATATTACACTTTAGAGTACAGGATACCACACTCTTTTTTAAAATTCTCTCGCCATGTTGTTTGGAGTAATGAATAAGACACTATCTAGAGAGAAACAGCTTTTGCCAAATAAGAATAGGTATTATCACGTAAGTACTCTGCTACAGTTTTCATAGCATATGTTCCTGTGCAAATTATAACAGTTTTGTTTCTCTGTGTCTGAACTTAATTCTACTGAGTCTTCTCATGTAAGTTGCACACTCCATGTCCCATTAAGGGTTTCTATTGCTGTGAGAACACACCATGACCAAGGCAACTTAGAGAGGAAATGGGTTCTTTGTCTTACACTTCCATGTTGCTGTTTATTATCAAAGGAAATGAGGACAAGAACTCAGACAGGCTAGGATTCTGGAGGCGGGAGCTGGTGCAGAAGTCACTGAGGGGGGCTGCTTATTGCCTTGCTTCCCCCGCCTTGCTCAGCCAGGGATAGCACCACCCACAATGTGTGGGGCCCTCTCAGATTGATCACTAATTGAGAAAATGCCCTACAGCTGCATCCCATGGAGGCATCTCCTCCACTGAGGCTCCTTCCTCTCTGGTGACTCTAGATTGTGTCAAGTTGACACAAAACCAGCCAGTAGGCTCTAGCTATAATCTTCCAAGGATATGTGAACACTTCAATATTTGTCATAGTAATTTTGAGTGTAGTTCCGAAATTTAGAATGTATTTCTCTTTTGTTCCTCATTCAAAGTAACCCTGAATCCCTGGGCATGCTGCTATGCAAGGCTGTTGTTTTTGGGCCATGGGGCATGTGATCTATATGAACCTCTGCTCATATACCTGAATAGTCATCCAACTCTCATCCCCTTCCCTCCCCCTCCTTTTGTTTCCCTTTCCCCTTTTCTTTTCTCTTTTCTTTTCTTTCTTTCTTCTTCTTCTTCTTCTTCTTCTTCTTCTTCTTCTTCTTCTTCTTCTTCTTCTTCCTCTCTCTCTCTCTCTCTCTCTCTCTCTCTCTCTCTCTCTCTCTCTCTCTTTTTCTCTGTCTTGTTTTCCTAGACAAGGTTTTTCTATGTAGCTGTGGCTGTCCTGGCACTCACTCTGTAGACCAGGCTGGCCTCAAACTCAGACATCCTCCTGCCTCTGCCTCCCTAGCTCTGGGATTAAAGGCATGTGCCACCACTGCCCGGCCAGGCCTCCTCTTCTTTTTCTTCCCTCTTTTCTCCTTCTCTTCCCCCTATATTTCTCTCCTTAGCTTCCGTCTGTGTATGTCTACCTGGGGCTCATATTGAAGGCCTTCAAAATATTTCCGTCATGGTTTGCTCCAATCATGAGATTTCTTTTAACAGACAGCACGCCTTCCCTGCCAACCTCAGTCAGATAGGAGGGGCATATTCACAGGCAGCCATCTTACCTCCCTGAGGGTGGGAGCTCTGAGGAGATTGTCATTTTTGTCAGAGATCAATAAGAAAATCAGATGTTTTTGTTTTTGGTAATCACATTCCCCACACTCAGTGAAGGATTCAGGCCTTCTAGCCACACTACTGCCTTACTTTGTGCTGGAGGCCCGACCACGGGATAGCTTTCTCTTTTCTCATGTGGTTGAGCACTGTGTTGCTTTCTGCCACTCATACATAAACAGTAGAGAAGAAAACTGGAAATGGCTACTGATTCTGAGAGCGTTTTTCCATTCAAGTGCAGGCTGTCTTAATCCTGGACTGAGGCATTTGGTTCAATAGGCAAGAAAAGCTCTTCTGAGGTTAGTTTCTCCTTAGGATTCTAGTTGGAGAACTGACTGAACTGGCACTTTGGGAAAGTGGCACATGTGAGGAAGTCTAGTGACCATGGTCAGCAGGGGTGCAAACAGACCAATCTCTGGTAGAAATGCCTGTTCAACATATGGTATTTCTAACAAGGAGTATCATACCATTTCTCAAAATGATGACATATGAAACAGATCAAGATTTTGATTATGAACAATAATGTTTGGTGTTTTAAAAATATATTCTCAGAAATACAAATTAGCCAAATGACAGCTACATAATAATTAAATTCTGTTTTGACAGATTTATATCAGCTTAATTTTCTTTTATTCTTGCAAAACTGTTAAGAACAGTTATTGTAAGTTGAGGAAGCATTAAATCATATAAAATAAAATGTGTGCCACTCAGTGGGGGCAATAAAAAGAACTCCTGCAAATCCCTAATGCTCTTATTTGGGTATTGATGGTTCTAATATTAATTACTAGTTCTAATAGTAATTAATTACTGATTCTGAGAGAGCATATTCTACTCAAGTCCAGGCTATCTTAATCTTTGGCTGAGGCATTTGGTATTTGATGATCAAGAAACTGCCTTCTGAGTTTAACTTTTTCACAACTATTTGCTTCTTATACATTAGGAAATCTTTTAACTATTTGGAGGAATATGAAATTGAGGACAGAATATAAATCAAGCCCAATTTAAAAATTCATAGACTTAATAAATCACTTTTAGTTGGTACTATATTTATAGGAATGTCTCAAGGAATAAAAAGTAATAAACAAAACAAACAAAAGTATTAGGGATGGAGATATGGCTCAGTCAGTGGAGGTTTACCTTGCAAACATGGGAGCCTGTCTTAGGGTTTCTATTGCCGCAAAGAGATACCCATGATCACAGAAATTCTTATAAAGAAAAATATTTAATTGAGGTTGACTTACAGTCCAGAGGTTTAGTCTAATATCATCATGGCAGGAGGCATGGCTGCATGCAGACAGACACGGTGCTGGAGAAGGAGCTGAGAGTTCTACAAGTGACACACTTTCTCTAATGAGACCATACCTCCTAATAGTGGCACTGCCTATGGGCGAAACATTCAAACACATGAGTTTATGGGGGCCATACGTATTCATAACACCTCAGGACCTTAGGTGGTATCACAGACTTGTAAGCTGAAACAGGGAGGCTGAAACAGGCAAAATCCTAGACCTCTCTGGCCAGCCAGCCTAGTCTATGTGGTGATGAGTTCTAGACCAGTGAGAGATTCTTTTGCGGGGGGGAATATATATCATAGAAAAAAGTCTGAGGAATGGCATCCAAGGCATGTCTATGGTCTAGATATGAACATATGCAAGTTCACATGTATACTCCCTTCCAGGCATGAACATGAACTGATATATACATATACAAATATAAATAAAGAGAATTAAGACAAAGAGATAACAAGAAATGTTAAATATAAGTAATTGACTCAGTGCCTCATTTTAACAGCTGGTACAAACATGATTTATTTTGGTTGTTTACATTTACTTTGTATAGCAGTTATTTTGTGAGCAGCTCTGCTTCTCAAAATTAATAGTCTGTTCAGAGTGTAGTATAATAAATTAAATATAATAAATTATTACTAAACAAAAAATCCCACAAAAATTCACAAAGTATGCTGTAAGTGCTATAATAAAATTATGACCAAAGAGCACTGCTATTATATGGGGGAACCAGTAAATTATTAATCAGTTCACAAAATTATATTTTATCTATATGCTTCTTAGCCTCTCATATCAAAACATATGAGAACATTCTAACCAAGTTCAACTCACTAAGATTTTGCCTTAGTATCAATTAACCTTTTACTTCAGGGTGTCAAATTTCATGTAATGCCAGCTACATGATGCCAAAACATTACTGTGCTACAGAATTTTAAAATATATATTACAGGGCTGGGGAGATGACACACATGTAAGTACTTGCTACGTAATCACAATCATGAAGGCCTGATTCACAGACCAGCGCCCACATAAAAGGCATTGCCATGTGCATCTGTAAACGCAGTGGTGGGAGGCAGAGACGGGAATAACCAAGGGCTCACAGAGCATATAATCTAGTCAAAGCACAGAGCTCCAAATTCAGTAAGAGATTGTCTCAAAATTTACAATAGAAAAATGATTGAGAAAGAAGTCCTGATGTCAACCTCTGGATTGGACATATACTTGTGTGAACACCATACACATGGGTGCACACATAAATGTGTCATACATACACACGTACCAAGGAAAATTATTTTAAGCCAGGTGAGGTGGCACACTCCTGTAATCCCAGCACTCAGGGAGAGAGAGGCAGGCAGACCTCCCTATGAGTTTGAGGCTAGCCTGGTCTAGAAAGCGAATCCAGGACAGTCAAGTCTACACAGAGCAACCCTGTCTCAAAAAATAATTAAAATTGTTTTCGATGTTAAAAATAGAGCTCATGTGTTTACCATTTCCTGAAAACAATTTTATTTTATTTATATTTTTAACTTTTTTTCATTTTTTTATTAATTTATTCTTGTTACATCTCAATGTTTATCCCATCCCTTGTATCCTCCTATTCTTCCCTCCCTCCCATTTTCCCCTTATTCCCCTCCCCTATGACTGTTCCTGAGGGGGATTACCTCCCCTTGTATATGCTCATAGGGTATCAAGTCTCTTCTTGGTAACCTGCTGTCCTTCCTCTGAGTGCCACCAGGTCTCCCCCTCCTCATAGCAGCCTTATTCATAATAGCCAGAACATGGAAACAGCCTAAGTGTCCCTCAGTAGAAGAATGGATAAAGAAACTGTGGTACATATACACTATGGAATACTACTCAGCTATTAAAAACAAGGAATTCCCGAAATTTGTGGATAAATGGATTGAGCTAGAAATGATCATAATGAGTGAGTTAACCCAGAAGCAGAAAGACTCAAATAGTATATACTTACTTATATTTGCATATTAGCCCAAGGGGCATGTCCCACGAAAGCCTTCACTTACCAGGAAACTGGGACAGAGGGAGGACATCCTATTGGGACTGAAAACAATTTTAAAAGGAGTAAAAATGCTGTGAACAATTTAGCTGATGTAGCGAAACTGTCTCTTGTCAATTTTTTCTGTTGGTTAGTAAATTGCTCAGTCTGAAGCTCAAGGCAAGCCTGCCTAGGTGAACTCAGGCTAACTTGGCCCAATTTGGAGATATTTACTCTGAGTATTTATTAGCTAATTGGCACATAGAACTAGTTTTCACCACATGCCCTGTTTTTGATAGTTGTTTTTCCTGAACCGTCCTATGCTAGAACCTCACAACACAACAGTATCTCTCTAGTTTCTCTGTTCAGTTTTTCTCTTCAGTTCTCGATCTTACACACTGCCTCCTCTCCATCTGCAAGCTGGTGAAACACTACCATCAGCACACACTCCAGGCTCGACGTGGCTCCCTCGATGTCTGTGCTGGAGGAAGATGAAGGTGGAATCAATGTGTTAATAGCTCTGATTCCCTAATACTTCACCGCAACACCTCTCAAATTTACTTGGATTCTTTGTAGGATGCAGTTTAATTTTATTTTATTCTTAATGATGACTTTAAACTGTCTCAGAGACCCCCCCCCCACAAAGAATCTGACTTCTTGGAGTATCAGTTTTCCCCAGAGTTTCTCCTTGTAAGAGGATGATCATAATGCCTGCCACATGAGAAACTACCACAATTAATACCACAGAAAATACCACACACACAAAAATGACAGTAGTTACTGCTGCCATAAAATATATGCATCCTTTAGGCAAGAAGAAAATTAGTTCAAAAGGCTCCAAACAGGGTACAGTTATTATTTTTTAATAAACTTTTCATTTTAAAATGATTTTGGAGTTCCTTAAAAATAGAAAGATTGTGAGTCCTCATAAATCTCACGTTCACTCTTTCTGTTGTTAATATCTTAGGTTTCTATAGCACATTTGTCATAATTAGTGAGCCAAATGTTGATGCATTATTGTTAAAGTTTGTACTTTCTTTGACTTTTAAAAAGTTTTTTATAAAATTTTTTTATTTAATGAATTTATTCAGATTACAACTCAATTGTTATCCCATCACTTGTATCTGCCCATTCCTCCCTCCTTCCCACTTTCACCCTATTCCCCTCTCCTAGGTCTGTAACCAAGGGGGGCCTCCTCCCCTACTATATGGTCACAGGCTATCAAGTCTCATCTTGGTAGCCTGCTTATTCTTTCTCTGAGTGCCACCAGGCCTCCCCACCAAGGGGAAGTGGTCAAATATGGGCTACTAGTGTTTTTTCTTCTCTATCTCTCTATGTCTCTCTGTGTCTGTGTCTCTATCTCTCTCAGTCTCTTTCTGTCTCTGTCTTTCTCTCTCTCTCTCTCTCTCTCTCTCTCTCTCTCTCTCTCTCTCTCTCTCTCTCTTTGTCTTTCATTCCCAGGGCCTGACTCAGGGTACCACATTTACTTTAGTGATCATATCTCTTCAGCGTCTTCTTGGCCTTTGGCATTATGTAGATGGCTTAATCTTCCCTCAGCTTACCTATACTTGAGGCGACTGTCTGATTTCTATTTTTGTGGAAAATTTACTTTAAAAAAACTCGACATCCTAAATTATTCCCCTACTCTTTAAAAATGTCTATAGATGCTCTTCCAGTCTCCAGCCTGTTTTAAACCTCAGGACGGTCTTTTTCAATGACTGAGACACCATTTAAGCACAGAAGGAAGTAGCAGCTCTGTCCTCCAGTCTCTCCAGAATGGAGGGGTAGGACCTAACTGTGAGTCCTTGCAGTGGCAAACACAGATGGTAAAAACTTGAAAGATGGTAGAGATGATGGGTGTATGTACTGCCCGGCCACTCAGAAGAAGGCAGGCTGTGCAGAAATGTTGGTTTTGAATGTGCAAATATGTACAACGTGTCAGAGGTTAGAGAGACATTATTGCAAGTCAGGTCAAGCCGTTTAGTCTAAAGGTCAAGTTAAAGTATATTAAGCCCTGTTTTGGGGTCATTAAGGACAGTGGTTGATGTTTTATTTGTTTACTAAGCATTATCATAGACCACGTCAGTCTATCATTTCCTAAGTTTGTGCATTGCTTCCTGTGGTAAAGCACTCACAGCTTCTTCTTTGTTCTGTTTGCCTGCATTAACATCACAGCATAAGACTAAGCTTTTCCAAGTTATGCTATGCTCTCTTTCATAAAGTGCTTCGTCAGGGAAGGTTGTTTGTCTGAATTGCAATAGATGCATGGAAAGGAATTTCTTTTACCTGTGAATTTGCAAGAAGAATATGTTATACATTTTTTTGTGCTAAGAACTATCATATTTTAACTTAGTTTTTGTACCAAAGTATTGTAATGATTCTTTTAAATGGCTGTTGTACTCTACTTTCACAAATGAATAAAACAGATAATCAAAAGCAAGAAAAAGTTTTACAAACCTGTTGCACTGTGTGGGATGCATCCTTCTGCCACCCCCTTCCCAGTGTCTTCCGGTACGTTCCACAAACTTATGACAGTGCTTACAGCTCCCACACCTTTAAGTTTCATCTGTTTAGTTTTCTTTCCCTTATTGAAATACTTTTGAATATTCATCGTTGCATAGTGAATTTTTGAGAAAATACTGTGGACAATTAAATATTTTGTTGCATCATGTCAAGGATATCTAAAACAGCAGGAACTGTTACCTCAGGCCCCCCCTCCCCCCGTCCCGTGTGTTTCAGTGACTTTTCTCATTGTTGTGTTGGAATACCTGGCTCAAGAGACAAAAGTGAGGAAACAACGATGTTGGCTCTACTTGAGGGGCACAGTTCACGGTCGCATTTGTAGTCAAAAAGGGAGGACGAGTATTAGTGCTCAGTGCACTTTTTGTCTTAGAGTCCCACACCTTGAAATGGTGCCTGTCAAAGCTGAAGCAAGTGTTCCTGATCCTTCAGAGACATGCCCAGAGGTTTGTCTCCTATGAAGTGTTAGATGCTAAATTGACAATCAGAATTAACCATCACACCTACATGAGGACATTTTCTTTTAAAAAAATCTTTTAAATTAATTGACTAATTCACTTTACATCTGGATCGTAGACCCCTCCCCTCTCTCCTTCCAGTCCCACACTCCCTCCCTCTCTCCTACTCTTCAGAAAAGGGGAGCCCCACCACTAATAATTCTCCCCAGCTTATCGAGTAGCATCCTCTTCCCCTGCAGCCTGGCAAGGCAACCTGGTAGGGTGAAGTGATCTAAAAGCAGGCAGTAGAGTCCAAGTCAGAGACAGCCCCTCCCCCTTTACTAGGGAATCCACACGAAGTCTGAGCTGCCCATCTGCTACAGTTGTGTAGGGAATCTAGGTCCAGTCAGGGCATAGTCCTTCATTGGCGCTTCAGTCTCCTCAACCCTCCCATGGGCCCTGGTTAGTTGGCTCTGTTGACTTTCCTGTGGAGCTCCTGTCTCCTCTGGAGGTCATTTTCATTAAGCTTGTGCCCCATGCTTAATTAGTGTTATGTCTCTGTTTTTTGAAGGCTGTGCATCTACAGTACATGGAAGTTGCCGGCATTTGAAAGATTCATTCGTAGTCCACTCCATTAATTAATCTGGCTGGGTAATTTATTGATTTCTGTTTGTATGTATGTATGTCTATATTATATTTTAGTTTTAAGCAAAGGCACTTTTTCTATTTCATAGCTTGGCAACTGAGAACCCACGATTGGCTCCTGGGTCATATTAGCATACTTCTAACTTTGTCATGTATTTATTTTTGAGTAGTTTTTCTATCAATATGAGAGTTCCAGGTACATTGTTATATTTTCTGTCTTCATCTTAGAATCAGTTATTTTTTTTTGAAGTGATATTTGCTTCTTTTATTTGATAATAATGTCAGAAGTATATTTCTAGGAATAAAATGTGCTAGTTACTACCAAGCCTTAAAATTATTGCCCATCTCAACTCCCAGAATATACCAAAATATTTATATATTTATGACAAGCATTGTAGAATAACTTTTACCTACATCATATATTTCTATATGGCATTGCTTGTATTTACAACAAGATAAAGTGATGCTATGATAGACTGAGTTCATGCTGACATATCACACACTAGCCACCTCCACTCCTTGCTTACTACAGACTTGCACTCCAATGTGAGAAGCCTGGCTCTCCTGTGTCTCCCATTGATCCAGTTGTTTAACTCCAGAATGCATTTGGAGTAGTTCCAGAATTGATGGCCTTCATGTGGTCCAGATCTGTCTACATCAGTGCAGTGCTCTGTGAAGGTCCCTTAGCACCCACTATACCAAGTCCTTTTCATATATTTATTGTGTACTTAGATTTTTTAATATTTTATACTCCATTGTAGAGTTTATTCAGCTTCCTAAAGATTTTCAATAATTCCATGCCACAAAGTTTGCTGTGACTCTCTGGCTATTCATTATAAATCTTTATTCTTTTCTAATTGTGTGTTTAATGCTATAAATTTCTATTTATAGCCACCACTACTTTTTAGAAATTCTGTTTTCACTTGCATTTAATGCAAATATTTTAAATTTGTCTGGAGACTTATTCTTTGATCCATATGGAATTTAAGAATTTATCATTTAATTTCTTATTATTTACAGAGTCCTTGTTATATTCTGTTATTGATTTCTACTTTATTTCCATTTAGTCAGAACACACACTTTATATATTTCCACTCTGTTACATTTGTGAAGGTTCTCTGGAGGTCACTGGGCCAGTGTGGTGAAATTTCTCTACAAGTCCTGTGAAATGTGCACACTCCAGCTATTGATGAGGAAGTCTGTAAACGTCAATTATATCAAATAGATTCATAGTGCTGTCAAGGGATGTAACTACCCTTCCTGAATTTCTACCTGCTGCCTGTATCAGTTACTAAGAGGCCAATACTGTGCCCTCCAACCTCACTAGACTCTCTTTCCCCATATTCATGATGTTATGGTTAGGGATACACACATTTAGGGTGATTTCATTTTCATGAAGATTTTATTCCTTTATCATTTATCCAATTACTTCTTCGTCACTGATCATCTTTTGATGCTTTTCTGAAATGAAAACAGAGACCCACAGTTTCTTTTGATTAGAGTGAGGATGGCATGTCTTCTACATCTTCATCTTCAAGCTATGACTCCATGCAGTGAACAACATGTAATTTTCATCCATTCTGACTATGTTTCCCTTTTATCCACATTATTCCCCTTTAAGGTGACCAGCTGGACCACCGTTTACTATTTTCTGGCTGTTTCCTACTTTGGTTTTATTTAGCATTTTACCATTCCATTTTCTTTCCTTTATTTGGCCTACCAGTCCTACTTCCTCATTTATTTAAATTGGCTCCTTAGAGTTTAAAAAAATATACATTGTGAGGTGATCCTAGATCTGCCTTTAAATGACGTTCATTCCACTTAACAAATAGGGCAGATATCACAGGGTGTTTATATAGCTGTTTCCTCTGAATTAAAGTGTCTTAGAAGGAGGCCCTTTAGGTGAATCTCATATAGTATAGGAAACTTACAAGGCTCAAGAAGTTCAGGAAACTGAGAAATCCATATGCCTCTCTCCACCCCATTGCATAAGCAATATAAATTTCTAGGAATAAGAGAGTCCTTTACCCACTGACCTGCTGGAGAGTTGTGTACGGAGCTCCAAGAATGCGGCTTTCCTGAGTTGGTACCCAGTGCAGATGGGTTTTCTGTGGCGCAGTTACTTTTTAGTCATATACATTCCTGTCAGTAACCACAGTAAACTCCCTGGTTGATTACGCTAGATTCGTGTGGAATTGTTTCTTCGATCTGGTGGTACTGCTCTATCTGTCGTGATAAGATGTTAGTCCACTTCTTCCTATTAAAAGTCATATCATAGATGTACCCCCAGTTCTTCCTTTGTATTCCTCTGACATTGATACCATTTACTTCATATTATAATTATGAAACACATTTTATCTTTTTTAGTGATATATTTCTTTATTTTATTTTATTTTTTAAATTTGATTAATTTAGTCAGATTACAACTCAATTGTTATCCCATCACTTGTACCCTACTGTTCCTTCCTCCCTCTCACTTTCGCCCTATTCTCCTCTCCTAGGTCCATGACCAGGCGTGAGGGGGACCTTCTCCCCCACTATATGGTCATAGGCTATCAAGTCTCATCTTGGTATCCTGCTTATTCTTTCTTTGAGTGCCACCAGGCATCCCCACCAAGGGGAGGTGGTCAAATATGGAGCACCAGAGTTCATGCCAAAGTCAGTCCCTGCTCTCCACATAATTGTGGAGAATGTTCTGTCCATTGGGTAGATCAGAGTAGGGGTTCGATGTTTACTATTGTATTGTCCTTGGTTAGTACAATAGTTTGAGCAGACTCCCATGGGCCCCAATCTACCCATCATGATGTTCTTCTTGTAGGTTTCTAGGACCCTCTGACTCCTTCTATTTCCCCATCTCCTATATTTCTCTTACCTAGAGTCTCAGTAGGATGTTCTCACATCTATCCCAATCTCCTAGTAAGTGAAGACTTTTGTGGGACATGCCTTTTGGGCTACTGTTCAATTGTAAGTGAATATATACCATGTGAGTCTTTCTGCTTCTGGGAACTGTAGTGAATTTTCACAACGGAATTCTACTCAGCTAGCAAAACCAAGGAAATATTGAAATTTGCTGGCAAATGAATGGAACTAGAAATGATCATCCTGAGTGAGATAACCTAGACCCAGAAAGACACATTCTTTCATTTTGAAAATGGAAAAATTCCTTTTACATCAATCAACAACAGAAAAACAGAAAGAATTTTTACCTTCTTCTTTTTGAAATACCCATTTCTGTTATGTATTACTTTCTGTCTCAAGACCTTATAGTATTTTTTAGGTGTACTGGAAATATATTTATTTAGTTTGTGTTTATCTATTTTTTCCTGTTTCTTTTGAGGGATATCTCTGTTGGTATAATTCTAGCTGGTTTTGTTTTTAATTTCATCACTTGAATTGTATCACCATTCTTTCTTTGCTCTGCCTGGGTTCTGGAGAAAGCTCGGCATCTTCTCTAGCATTGGCCCTTTATGCTGTTTTTCTGTGGGTGAGGTACTTCCTTCTCCTTCCTTCTTCCAAGATACTACTGCTTTTGTCTTAGGTTCCCTCCCTTTGAGGATAATGTCCCTAGCAATCGCTCTCTGACATTTATTCTGGGTGCTGTTCTTCATACTTTCTGGACCTATGGTTTTGTATTTTTATTCATTTCAGCACTCTACTGGTAATTACCATCCTCTTTTTTATTTCTCATTTTCCTCCCCTCATCTAGAATACCAATTACACATATTATTCCTTTTAAAATCATACCTGGTTTGTTAAATGTTGTTTGTTTCCTTCTTTTTAAAGCATGTTAGCCAAGGTCTGATGTCTCTTCAAGTCCTTGCCTCAACTGGATGCACTCATGCGCTCACTAATGGTGTTTCTTTTTTCACTTCTGTCCCAAAGTTGTTACTTTCTTATATTTATATATTTTCTTCTTTAAATTTTTAGAGTCTACTTTTCAGCTCAGACTACCCATTTTTTCTTACATATTTTCTATTTCTCCACCAGAAGAGTAAACATTAATCACAGCTTCTTTAAAGTCTTGTTCCCATAATTACAACGTGAACATGGTGTCTTGGTTCTGGTGATTACTCTCCTCAGACTGTAGTTTTCTTGCTTTTGTAATAGTTTGTAATTTTTCACAGAAAACTTGTCTTGTTGGCATATTTAAAAATTTATCTTATTTATCTATTTTATTTGGGTTCTTATACCTCTACCTCCCTTCCAATTCTTATTCCACCCTAATCCTAGTGCTGTTGTGCCTTTCTCATTACTACTGGCTATATTGTGATGTGCATAGGAACTTCTCAATAGCTCATAAGTGCAGGTATCAGACCTGGGCAGTTCTTAATGTCTGCCATAGTTGCCCAAAGCTCCAGATCTCTATGGTGTCATTGTTCTTATACTTTTCCCTGACTTTGGGTTTCCAAAAGTGTCCCTTCTGAGAGAGTCTAGTTCTTGCAGTGTTTTCAGCTCAACACACTTCATGTGGTACCAGGTGTGGACAGCAGTGACAGGAGAGACTAGGTAATGCTTTGATGATGTTTCAGTCTCTCCGCAGACCTGATGCTTCTATGATCCCATCTCCAGTAGTCCACTAACACTATCTACTCCTAGTTCTCTTAAGTGTTGTTACCTCCTGTTACCTCTTAAGTGATCCAGAAAGTCCAGGGAAACCCAGAGTGGGAAGGCAGCCCTTTCCATAGCTAGTGTAATTATTGGCAAGTTCTTCTCCCCTATTGAGTATGACTTTGTTATGCAAAACACTTTTTTCCCCATTACTTTTCCTTTGTCCTTGCTTTAGTTTCTTGGTTATTAAAAAAAAAAAACCTTGGGAATTTTGGATGCAAATCCCATGAAAGGGTAGGAGACCTCACTAGGTTTGATGTTCAGGCCTTCTTCCAGCAAATTATCAATATAAGCATTTAAATGCCTCCATGTTTGTGCTGGCAGCTACTTTGGTGCTATATAATCTGAATGCAAATGTACCATCGTGGATGCACCTGTTTATCCATGGCTTAGTGTGTCAATATGCCATCTAATCTCAAGTTTCTGATTGTTTCAAGAAGAGTCATCCATTTCCATCCTATTTAGCCTTTTGCATAGTGAGGGAGTGGTATCTTCTAAGATATTTACACGTGAGAGTTGAACCTGGAAGTCCAAGGTCTGTGTGTTTTATGTAAAGGTCTTGACCAGTGGCTTTCCTAGTGAGTGGCATACTTCATTTGCTCTGACATATTCTTTTATTTGGACCACCAAAAGTTTATTAAATTTCTTACTTCTACCCTCAGTCTAAGGAGGTTAAAAAAATCCTAACCGTGCAACAAGGAATATTCTGAAATAGAAAAAAAACTTAAGCAACCTGTAAAACATGTATGAACCATCACAGTGAGTGTAGGTGAGGAATTAACAAAAATGCCAAATATTCTACTTTCTTGACACAGTGGTTTTTTCCTCATTCTTTCAACCTCTTACATTCTTTGTTCATTACTCTCAATAAAAATGAACAATTCTATATTTCACTGAGAAAGGAAGTTGTAGTGGCCTCCAAACTAATTGACCCACCAGCGTCTGTGGTAATTTTGACACATAATATAATATTATCCATACTTTAACCCAGAGCAAGGAGTGTTTTCTCCACTATCCCAGGGGAGCACAGCAGTCAAGTCCTCTGCAGCAAGCTCTCCCTACAACAGGGAATTCATGGCTATATGAGAATAGGGCTTGAGGCATTAAAACATGCATACATGATAATGTCTGTGATCTGGCAGGTTCCATAATTCCTGATATGAGTTTGTATGGACTGATTAGGAAATTAAGTGTGGAAAGTGGAGAACAAGAACCAGGCAGCATGCCTGATGAGCAGGCAGCGAGTGTCACAGTCCTGTTATATATGCCAGCTCTTTGCAGCCCATCATCCTGTCTGGGCTCTCCTGTAAGCCAGTTTAGCCTGCTGATGGTAAGACATAAGGAAGAGGAGCATTGACTGTGGTGCTGACCCAGCATTATGAGAGTGCTGACAGGACACAGCCCTGGAGCCTGCGGCACAAAAGCATCTTCCTTGACAGGGTTCACAAATCCAAAGTGATAGGCAGGGCACCTTCTGTCTCAGCAGCAGCAGCCAGGGTAGATGTCAGCGAAAAGAAAGGCAAAGCAATCTTTATTTTCTATTCCTCTCTTGGAGGGTTCTTATGAATGAAGCCAGCTATTCTCTCATTAGCATTAACCATATTAAAATTTAACTCCAAGTGTCAACAACAGAAAAGCTTGGAAAAAGAATAGGACAATGATGCTTATCTAGGAAGAACGAAAAAAAAACAACAACTTGAATCACACATTCTATGTTTTGCAAAAATTTATTTTAAAAAGGTTAAATTATTATTCAAACCAAATATAATATACAAAATAGTAGAACTTATATCATAGAGTGCTTTTTATACTGTAATTGTGGAAAAAGTCCTAATGCAGTGACTGATATAAAAATATAGGAGATACTGTGAATGAATAAAAAAGAAAACCTCCCCTCTTATGAAGACAAGCAGTCCCCCCCTGCCTGCAGAGGACACATACTAATTCATTAATTCATTTCTGGAGCCAACTGTAGTACCAAACCTTATATATACACTAGCATTTTCCTATG
Organism: Acomys russatus; assembly: GCF_903995435.1. Taxonomy (NCBI): domain Eukaryota; kingdom Metazoa; phylum Chordata; class Mammalia; order Rodentia; family Muridae; genus Acomys; species Acomys russatus. The sequence goes on along the minus strand of NC_067157.1, from coordinate 15,593,338 downwards.
CGCACATATCTATACTATCCTTCTTATGATATATTAACTAAAAATAAAATAGAACTCTTAAAACAAGAGTCAAGCAAATGTTTCCTCTTTTTCTTCTCCCTCTCTCAAAACTTTTCTTTGTTCTTTTAGCTCTTCAGTGTAAGGATGTACTTTCTGCATCTCCTGTGGGATATGAAAATTGTTCGCATTACCATTCATGTTCTTTGAAGTCAGTTCCAAGTAGAATAACAGATACTTGAGGGCTGCCATGTGGTGTGAGTTGATCTGATACCAGAGAGGACAGATAGGTGAATAGTACAGATAACATGAATATGCTCAACAGAGAAACTTCACACATAGGAGGGGCACTGTCAAAGGTAAGGGATATCATCACCTGCCTGAAATTGAGAGCAATTTAAAATGTGCAAATTGTGGACTTGAAAGTTTACATTTGATGTTTTCCGACCACAACCAAAATTATGTCTCTAGAAGTATGGTGTGAACATTGTGGGTATGAGGTAGCTTTATGTGTAGAATAATGTATATTTAGAAAATAAAATTTATGGTTATCATCTTCCTGCAAATGAGAAGGATTCAAATTCTTACTACGGAAAGGGAACTGGGGAAAATGTCTTATGAGCTACTCAGAATTATACTCTCTGTCACAGCACATATTTGGAACATTGCAAATATGAAAATTTATGCCCCGGAAAGTAGTCTAGTGTTCAGATCCACTGATAAATGAACAGGGGGTCAGGTTGTAGAATGGGAGAAATTTGGTGGAATGTTGGCAAAAGTGTCATGGTATCATAGAGTTATAAGGTTTATTCTGTCATGTAAATCTTCCTACTATGGATAATTTCAAGTTATTGAGGTGCAAACTGATTTATAAAGGTTTGAACATTTCCAGATAACTACATTTATACAGGGTAGCTCTCTAGCATGTCTGGGGGGGTCTGATATGACGTTGATCGATTATGGCCAAGAAATGCATTGTAAAGAAACACGGTTAGTTGGAGTGCTGGAGGATATATGACCAGTATTAATAGAAGGGCTGAAGATCTGCTAATGGCCAGAAGGAACTGGTCATGAGTCAAGAAATGGAAGTGAACACGAGCAGTCAGAACACTCGAGCTGGCAAAAAGACTGACGTAAAATGTTGCCATACTCCAAATCATGTCTTGAGTGGCAAAAGAGTAAGGATCCGTGATTCACGGGGCTCTCATGGCACAGCATTCCATAGTGGTCCTATAGTGTATCCACCACAGTGTGTATACTGCCCACCTGCCAGTCACTTATAGTCACAGAGTAGCTATCTTTGTTGTTAGTGTGTCTCAGTACCCAATGGGAGGCAACTGGTAATTTTTATCAGGTCTGAAACAAGATGGCAAAGATGAAGCTAGCAAAAGTGGTTTGGGATCTGAAGCACTGTGACCAGTTTTCCTGTCACAGAGCACAGCCTCCCTGAGGAGCATACTTTGAGAGGGATTGGCATGAAGGCCCTTTACTCTTCAGGGCTGCTCTCAGAATGTTATCCCTCAGAGGAATGAAAAAACAAAAACAAAAACAAAAACTTGGGCAGGGAGCGCAGCCGAACTTCTGTGCAGTCAAAACAAAGACTTCATTCAGTTCTATGGGAACTCTACAGGGATGACCTCAGAGATACCGCAAACTGAGGAGAGCATGGCTGGGGTTTTTGTTCTGACGTTAGGAGAATGTTATTAGATATTCTCTGCTCATGGAAGGAGGTATGTGCTTGGTGGTAATTTTCCTCACTCCGGGACACCACAGAGAAGGGTTATTTGACAGTACAGACTTCAGTACTCTGTGCAGCTGGTGTGTGAGTGCTGCAATGTTAGAATAGGAATGTGGGTTTTATATCACAGCATAGCATAGCACAGCACTGTGTATCTGGTTTTTGCTTTAAAAAATTTCAGGTCGCAAACAAAGGTTAATTGTGGTATTTCATACATATGTACTTTGATTTTCCATTTTATTTTATTTTATTTTATTTTATTTTATTTTATTTTATTTTATTTTATTATGTTTTGGAGGTAAGCCCTCTAATATAGACCTTGTTAGTCTCAACCTAAAAGACTCTCTTGCCCCTCTGTGGCCCCCTAGCCCTCTGGATGCTGAGATTACAGATGTGCACAGCCATATCTGGCCTATATTTTGTACCCCAACTCTCATTTACTGAATTTATACCTAAGTTTATAAATACATATGAATGCATATTTATGTATATATGTATAAATGTGTGATTGTGTGTGTGTGTGTGTGTGTGTGTGTGTGTGTGTGTGTCTGTCTAGGTTATGAAAGCAGAGAAGGAAAGGGAACAGTGAGAGGCAAGGAAGAAGGTGGGAGATAGAAAGAACACCAGAGGATAATGGAATGTATGTGCAACAGTATAGCTTGTTTTCTTAAAATACAGTTACATTATATGCTGGGGTGAAGCACAGAGGTAATGTGATTGCCTGGATGTATGAGGGCCTGGGTCCAACCCTCAGCACTATCATGTGTATGACAGAGGAGGATGAGGAGGAAGAGGAAGGAAAGTTATGCTGAGATACCTTTCAAGGCAGACATTTTTTTTTTCAATGAAATCATACATTTCACTGTATAGAATCTGTTTTGCTCAACATAACTTTCCATGTCCCTCATTGCTTTCTCATGTCATGATTCCCCTTTTCATCTGAAAAATCTGCATTTTAACATTATTAACTAGCTCAACCATTTAGAAGATTTAGTGTTGAATCTATTACTTGTTGGTTTCCCAGAGTTACACTGGAGGTGATTGTTTTCACCGCATGCTCATTAGTGGTAAGGAAACCATGCTTATTTGACTATAACCAGTGGGGAATGCTGAGGTCATCAGAGAGATTCCTTCCTTCAGTGAACACTGGGAGTGGTGTTCAGACAAGGCAGCCAGGTGCCGTGACAACAAATATTCTTCCAAGGTCCTCCAGCTCAGCACTCAGTGTAGCCTCCTCACGAGCTTTGCCCTTCAGTCTCTGCTTCTGTAGTGACGCACGCAGTGTCCTGTCACAATGCATGTGATGTTCATCACTCTCTGTTTGTTCTCTCCTGTCTGCACTCAGCCTATGGTTCTTTTGCCTTACTGTTCTGAAAGGGGTGAGGATGGGAGTTTCCCTCGCCTTCAAGGGATGCATGGATGCATTGCTGTGCAGCTGTGTGAGAGTCATTTGTTCTGTAGAAGGAGATACACTGAAGGATCGAGCTAGCCCCTGACAATGTTGAAGGGGAGAATAAAGACATGTTATGAAACAGCAATTTCAAGTTTGGGATAATAATACTGGAGTACTGGAGAGCCAACAGTATATATGGAGGGAAAGGGTATATATTTTGGAGGGTATAGGAGTAAGGTGATGTGTTCTTATGTATCCCACTGTATTCTCTGTATGATATATAACGTTTAAACATGCATATAAACCAGTATTAAGCTCATATGCAAAATATCTCAAATACTGACTAACATAGCTGTCAGGACAAATTCATAGCCTACAAATAGTACAAGAATATTTAATTTTTAGATTGTTTTTCTTAGTATTTTGGGTAAGAGGATATTATGTTTAATGTGGAATACGACAAAAATGTGTTATATTTTAAGGAGTTGAATGTTAAAGATGTGATCAGTCACATATGGGGGTGGCTTAAATTAGTGAGCCTCAGTTATTTACATGAATGTACTATAATAAGTACATTCACACAGTGGTCTGTCGGATGATGTTTCGAGTACATCTTTATGACTTCTGAGATGTTTTAATAAGCATAAGATTTAATGTAATATCCAAATCTCTTAATGATTCTCACCACAGGTCAGTATAGTGTGTTTATCAATTCTGTTTAGATTAATCTAAAGTGAGATCAATTATGTAAGAGATGCATGCTATGAATTGTGTAAGAAATGTCACAAGCTGATTTTTAAGACTTGCTTCATCTTCAGAGAGAAAAGCAATATGCTGTCTGAACTGTGGATGTTGTAGACCTAGTCTTATCATTTAAAAATAGCTATATGAGAATATATTTGTGACTACATGTTTATTTATTGTAAATGGCCTTCCTTATTATAATAAAATTTCCTTTGAAAAATTAATATTCTGTAAAATAAAACTTTTTTTCCAGTAACAGTAACAAAATCATTGTTATATTGTGATAAGACATTTTCTTAAGGTTTTCATAGTAAAGGTGAGATGACTTGATTTTGATTCTCTACATTTTCTTAGGTGACAATTTGTGTTGGATAGTTTTATATCAACTTGACACAGGCTGCAGTCATCTGAGAGGAGAGAACCTCAGTTAAGAAAATGCCTCTGTAAGACAAACCTGTAGGCAAACCTGTAAGGCATTTTCTTAATTAATGACTGATGGGAGAGGATGCTATTATAGTTACTATTATAAAATCTGCTTGTTTCTCCATTTTCTCCCTTAACCCAGCTATCGCGCGAATACTTGAGACTCTATTATATTATTTTAATAGAAAGCTCCACAACACAATAACTGAGAAGTTATTATTCTAATATTGACCCTCTACATTAATTTGGCTTCTTCCCAGTTTACATCCCAGAGATAAGTTGCACTTTGTAGCTTTCTTTGTTCCAGGTCTCTCTCTCCTGATGTCTCCTGGTCTGTCCTGGCTGAATCTCCTACTTCCTCCCGGTGGCTGGCAGGAAGTACAGCCCTATTCTCCCCCTTGCTCAGCAATTGGCTATGAGCTGCTTTATTGGGGTATCAGGGGACAATTGAGACAGGAAATTCTTAGAACTAGGATTGTAACCAGATATGAGGTACAGAAATCAGCATTTGAATTACACACTAGCATTATGACTACAGGAGGCAGCCCATTGTGAATGGTGCTCTGCCTGGACTGGTGGCCCTGGGTTCTATAAGAAAGCAGGCTGATATTTCAAACCATTCTCCAAAATAGTGGTAATATTAGAGTCTTATTCTCAGAGTGGCAAACTTGCTTTTTATTTAAAAATGAAAGATAAATAACAAAATCAAGGTTGGAAACATTCTAATTTGCATTTATCACTATTATGAAATAATTATAGTTATTTGGTTGCATCTATATGTCTTGTCAATTTGTTACAGTTTTTTATGTCTCTGTTAATGAATTATTATCATTGCAAAGTGATAAAAATATACTTTCTGATCTTGGGATACACAATAGTAAATAATTCTCTGTAAAGACAATCTAAATGACATTTTGACATTTTTTGACATTCCTAGTACATCTTGCTCAATTTCTGTTACAGTTCCTTCAGGGGTGTTTTCATCAAGATAAGTAGTTAAATTCCTTTTTCTTTCTTGATGGCTCATTTTGGAAAAGGTATATTTTTAACTGACTTTACTATCACATTAAGTCATGTAGTTAGAAATTTCTGAGGGCATTCTTATTTTAAAAATTGCTCATTCTTATGTAAGTACTGTGTTATACTGCATTGACATTCTATTTATCAAAACTCCTTGTCAAAAAACTTCCCACAGAAAACACCCAACCCAATACTAGCTTCATCCTTTTGTTAGTGAACTTGTGTGCACACCGAGATAGTGGGACGGAGGACGCTGTGAGCAGGAGCCCACCTGTAGTACTGAGAGCCAGCCACACCCCAAACAGAAAGTCCAAGTATTCCTTTTTGTTTTTGGATCACTCATCTTGAACTCTTATTTAATTAATTAAGTAACACACAAGACATTCACATTGTATGTTCAATTAAAGAATATATGGCAAGGAAGTCACTGCTTTCTACAGACCAGGTGTCATAATGCTATTTAGCAAATTCTGACACTGAATAAAAATAGCTTCTACCGCTTGCTGGCATGAAGGTAATGAATGCTTTTATTGGACAACAATCCATAGCATTTAAGCTATAAAATCTACTGATTTGCATTATAAAATACTAGCTTTTTTATTGACTATGCTTATAGGCATTTACTGCTTGTGTCAAGGTTAGCCTTGTTAAGTGATTATAGACAGTTTTATTAAAGTAGTACATACTTATTTTCTTTGAGAATAATAAATAGATTTCATTCATCTTTATAACTCATAAAATTAAGCTGTTTTGCTGCCATAAAATATCAATAACTCATCTGAGGACTATGATGCCTGAAAGCTCATACATCAATGTTCTAAATGTGTCCCAGTTATGGCATGCTTCACACTAGACTTCACAGTACAGATAAGTGACCATGTGCTCTTGACCTTGCCTTCCCTGGAGTCTCATAGCCTTGGGAGGACACACACAGCAGGATAGCACAGTCAGGTCTCTGTTTAAAAGCAAAATACCCCAACTGGCTCTTGGCTTTAGGTAGTGTCTATTTTTCTACTCACCACTTTGTTCAAATTCCAGACTCTAAGTTTTCTTTTTTTTTAAAATATAGTTTATTAATTTATTCATATTACATCTCAATGCTTATTCCATCCCTTGTATCCTCCCATTCCTCCCTCCCTCCCATTTTCCCCTTACTCCCCTTCCCTATGACTGTGACTGAGGGGGACCTCCTCCCCCTGTATATGCTCATAAGGTATCAAGTCTCTTCTTGGTAGCCTGCTATTCTTCCTCTGAGTGCCACCAGGCCTCCCCATCCAGGGGTCGTGGTCAAATATGGGGCACCAGAGTTTGTGTGAAAGTCAGACCCCACTCTCCACTCATCTAAGTTTTCTTTTTAAGAGGTTGCTTTGGATTCATTGTTGAGATTGGTATATCCATGAGGGAATGAGTTACGAGTGAGAGATTCCTGTGGCTACACAAGAACTTGTGCCAGCTGTACAGAAGTTAAAAGTGACGAAAGTATTGAGAAAGTCAACCATGGTTCTTCATTGCGACGGTCATGCCAGCTTCTCTGCACACTGTGAAGGCTTCGTTGACATCACGCAGGCACCTTGTCCAAGTCCCACATGTTATGTGGTTCTGTGCACATCTCCCTGCCACTGTGTAGACTAAGACAGAAAACACAATACCATTCTTTAATGTAGCAATCCTGTCCTAGAACTCTGCTGTCTGTATGGGAGGAATAGTTTCATTCAGCTTTTTACTCCCCCACCACCTAAGCTTTCAACAGACATGGGGAGATATTAGCACCATTCACATCTGGAGGTCAAGCTTACAGAGTTTATGGTTTATATTCTAACACTAAAGTGTAAGACACTGTCACTTCATCACCATTTGACTCAGTATGTCTAATTATCAGGTTCCAAATCTGAAACATTGTATCAATTTCTAAGATTGTTAGTCTGTTGGCACTTTACTAATGATCTTGACTTTGAGTCCCTTGTATTAGGCTAAATGATTCTTACTAGCAGCAATGATGAACAGGTCCTAGACAGACTTCAAGACGATTGCCTTAAGAATCCTGAATTGCGGAAGCCAGGAATTGATTCATAGTTTAATATGAAGTCTATCAATTCCTTTGGATGGGTACCATCTGAATTCCATTTTCCACCATCCAGTTCATCAACATCAGCATATCCATTGGCTGTAGGACAATGTTGTGAGAGTGTTACGCTGAGATTACCCATCTCGCGAGACCCCCCCCCCCCCCCCCAAAAAAAGACCACTAGGACTCGATACCGATGCAACAAACACAGGGTCCTGTAATACGGGCTCAGAGCTTCAGATCACAATCCCTCCTGCCACAGCAGGTTAAGAGAGTGATACCAGAGCTTCAAGGGCAATGGATTTATAAGGAAAAACTGTTATTAGGGGTGGGGGTCACAGGGAAGCAAGGACAAAACCATAAGTGGGGGTCGTGAGTCTCAGGAATGTAGTCCTTTAGGCAGGCTGGGTGTGAACCAGATCTCCACGTAAAGTTGTGAGTCTCAGGAATGCAGACCTTCCAGCAGTTTGGGTCCAGGAGGCAGAATCTCCAGGGATCATTGGGTGTTAATTGCATCTTCTGGAGAGTGCTGGCAGGTTTAGTTCATGGCAGTGCGTGGTCTTTCTCAGAATGTAGGAAGTAGTGGAATCACCTGGAGGACAACTTTCTCACAGACTATGACATTAATTGTAGAATATAAATTACATATAGAATATGACATTAATTTTGCCCCTACAAGAGGAGGTAAGCTGTTTGTTAGCAGCAAGAGATGTGCACCAAGGCCCAAGAGCCAAGTGTGGGAGGGAAGATGTGCTATGGATTGGTTTTTTAGAGTAAATATTTCTTACTAAGATTTACCTACCTTCCTTCCTACCTTCCTTCCTTCCTTTCTCCTCTTTCTTTCTGATTTTCTTTCCTTCCTTCCTCTTTTCTTTGTCTGTGACAATATAAGTAGCATATATCTTGCTACCAGTATTTGACAAAACATTCTTCATGACCAGGTGAAGCAGTTTGGAGTTAATTTTATTTATGCAACACATATTTTGAGCAACTATCACATTTCAAATGCTTTGTAGATTGCTAAGGATGAAGAATCATTAAAGAAAAAGATACAGACCTCACTGTCATGAAGCTAATAGTGCAGTTAGATGTTTGATTAATTATGAAAGTGATCACTTTTATGATTTAAGATGAAACATATTCTTTTTAAATTTAAATTTTATTTTTTATTAATTAAACATTTTTTATTTTTTACATATGCATTTATATTGTTACACATATATGCAACAAATTACCTATAGTAAGAAGAAACCATGACACAATCAGGAGTTATATAAATGTTACATTCTTAGTGTTTTGGCTATTTGTGTTCAACAGCCTTTAAGAAAACAGCTTTCCTATCTTGGTGAATCTAAAGTTCTGAATATAAACCAATCTCCATTACGTCTTGTCATTATCAACTTAAAACATCTATCTAGACCTAAAACACATCTTAACCCCTAAACAACTAAGCTCCATTCTAAAACTAAGCTACCTGGTCTTCAACTCTATCAGAGACTTGAGGAGGAGTAAACTTGATTGCCTGAGTATGCTGGGAGTACGGGTTAGTAGCTTTCCAAGTGAGAAGATGACAGAGACAGTTTGCTACCTGAACAGTAACCCAAAACTCTCTATTATGTTGGAGCATCATCTTCAGCCTTCTGGCCCAATATATCTGACAGACATATTTACCTCTCTCCTGGCTAGACCAGGTGTAGGGAACTTTATTTGCTAATCAGAAACAATTTTGGGCGACAAAGCTTTACACCATGTCATTTTGGATACGTGAGAATATGCTTGTATGGATCTTGGAAGGCAAGCAACTAACACTGAAAACATGGTAGCTCCAGATTGACCCCACCCACCAATTCCCCTTTTCTGTCTAATTAAAAAAAAAAAATATATATATATATATATTACAGTAAGAACAATTATGAAACAATTGGTAAACCAAAATGGACAAGACTTGCATGCAGGCTGAGTCAGCTGCCTACCTTTGCCAAGTCAGGGTAAGCAAGAACTTCATAGTTCCTGCTTCATAACTATGTATTTCAGATACACTGGGTCAGAAGGCTAAAGATGATGTTCAGACATTATAAAGAGGCAGGAACTATTGAGGACATGCAGAATATGGCATTTAAAATGTTTTTATTATTTTAAAGTTTTACTGACAATGAGACAAGTTAATTTCTGGCAACACCCAGCCTAACTCAAAGAGGATGATGAGCATCAAGAACTTCCTGATAGAAATGGCTTCAACTGTGGCAAACAAGCAACTGGGCAAAACTTCCTCATTTCTACCAGGCAGAATTCTGCCTGTAAAAGGGCAAGCTTGGAAGCAGGCAGAGTCGACGGCCAAACTCTGCCAAGAAATGTCTTCTTCTATCTTTAACGCTAACAGATATTTCACAAGGATAGAATACTTTGTTTTCTATTTACCAACTTACCTTAAGTGTCTAGAACAGTGCCCAGAATACACTAGATTCTTTATGATTATTTTGTTGAAAGAGAATAAATCACAAAAATGCCTTTGGTTAAATGTCTCTTCTATACTACACATCTTATGGGCTCACATAAATGTTACTGGGTGGATTTTTTTTTTTAGCATTTCTGCTCTAATTCACATATGCCAAACATTCCAATACTTTATCACCTCATGTATTTTGACCTGGTTCTATATTCCTGTGATTCAAGTTGTAAGGTTGTGTGGATAGGCTTATTGAAGAGTAGTGTTTGCTAGAATAGTAGAGAAACACTGTGGGTGAATAAGACTAGTGCTGGGATCAAGAAACACAGAAATTAGATCAGTGGACTGCTTGGAGATGAGGGCCCCATGAAAGAGTTCTAGCCTGGTTACAAGAACCATGTACAGTGAGTGCATGAACTTACCTAGAAGGATCTTGCTAACTCTAATCATAATTACTCCTTACCCTGCTTGCAAACTTATTTTAATAACAAATATCTTCATCATTGTTGCTGTAGTTTTAAGGAATGATGTATCTTTTCTCCTGTACAAAGGTAAGAGGTGTCTCCATTTTTATAGCAGAATCTTGTTGGGAACAAACTTCTGGGTGAGCATCATATTTCACACACATATATTTTTCTACTCCTTTTCCTCAGGCTTAGGAAGGATTTTCTTTCTATGCCTTCTAGACATACCTCTGCTAACTGCCACTAAAATTTCTATGTAAGTGTCTTTCCTTTCACCCAAATTTTGAGTTTCTCAAAAACATATTTCTGTTTTTATCTGTTGTGTCTGCACATCTCATGGGGGGTAGGTCATTGAATGTGTAAGCAGCACTTACACATACCTGGTGAGTGAATACTGTATCTGTCCATAAGCCCTGGGCCGTGTGCTTCGTAGTAGAAAATGCAGTCTGGTGATGGGAACCAAAATGACTTTTGAACTCCAGCATGTTTTAATACAATCCCGTATTGTCTTTTTCTCCTTAGTAGTTCACCAAAATCACTTCATGATAAAAAGTGTGTGTATTACTTGGGGGCAGGGAATGAAGCTCTATTAGCAAAGAGAAAACACTCAGATGTAAAAGACAAGATCAATAGGCTGTGAAGGCAATTATCTGATTCATCTGGGTCACCCTCACCTTTATTGCGGAAAGAACTGGCTTTATTTCAATTCAGTCATAAAACCTATGGGTTATTAGCAAGAAAACAGGCAAGCAGTTCTTCCACTCTAGCTCCAGTTAAGAACAATTATGGTATTAAGTTCATGGATACTGGAGAGATTAATAGACTTTTCAAGGAGTTTTATGGACAATTATACGTGACTGATAACTGCAATACGTGTTAAGGGAACAGCCCATATATCTGCATTTCCTTAAATGTGAACAAATTTTGGAAGGAAAGAGAGAGTTTCTTGAATAAAGCTATTCTTCCCATTCAAAACTGCCATATCTCTAAAAAAGACGAAGCAAGGTCAGTATGCAGTCAGACCCATTAAGGCTTAGCATGCAGGCTTTCATTAATCTTTTGTAGATTGTACGATAATGTTTTATCTCAGAAGCTCCTGGACTGGGGTTTGCTTGACATGTTTTATTAAGTGTTCTTTTATGCCATCTTAATACCCCAGTCTGGTATTTATTAAATTTTTCTTCTGTTAAGTCACATATTTCTGTGCGGTTCTTTTATGTGAAGCCTTGAAAGTGTTCTATAGTGACTTTTTTTGTTGATGCCTGTCACGTTCTGTTGGCAATGTGATTTGTGGAAGGTCTCTCTCCTCTCTTTCTCTCATGATTTATTTTTATTTTATTTTATTTTTTTAATTTGTTCACTTTACATCCCTCTCCCTTTTTGCTTCCCAATTCCTCTCCTTCCCTTATACCCCCCCATCTCTCCCCCCTAGTCCTCAGAAAGGGGGAGCCCTCCTCCCCTAACATCTGACCTCAGCCTATCAGGTCTCATCCGGACTGTCTGTATCCTCTTTCTCTGTGGCCTGAAAAGGCAGCCCCACCACGGGGGAAGCGATGCATGAGGGGCACCAGAGTCCATGTCAGAAGTAATCCTTACTCCCTGTATTATGGGACCAATAAGGACAATGTGCTGCCCGTCTACTACATCTGAGCAGAGGGTCTAGGTCCTCTCCATGCATTGCCCTTAGTTGGTGCATCAGTCTCTGTAGCACTGCTCCTCCTCCATACGTGTTGGCTCCGTTAGTCTCCTTGTGGAGCTCCTGTTCCCTCCTCCAGGTCCTTCTATCTTCTAACTCTTCCATAAGACTCCCTGTGCTCCGCCCTGAAGTTTGGCTGTGAGTCATAGCATCTGCTTCGATCCCCTAATGGGTGGAGTCTTTAGAGGACCTCTTGGTAGACTCCTGTCCTGTTCCTTCTCTTCAACTGCTTCTGGTGTCTATTCCATTTACCTTACTGAATGAGAGAATTAAACATTCTCCCTAGGGTCCTCCTTGATACTTAGCTTCTTTAGTTAGGTCTGTGTATTGTAGTATGGTTATCCTATATTACTTGGCTAATATCCACTTATAAGTGAGTATATACCATGCGTGTCTTTCTGGGTCTGGGTTTACTCACCCAGGATGATCTTTTCTAGTTCAATCCATTCTCCTGAAAATTTCATGATTTCAATAGCTGAGTAGCATCCCATTGTGTAGATGTACCATAGTTTCTTTATGCATTCTTCGGTTGAGGGACATCTAGGTTCTTTCCAGATTCTGGCTATTATGGATGAAGCTGCAAAAGGGGCTGGAGAGATGGCCCAGTGGTTAAGAGCACTGACTGATCTACCAGAGAACCCAGGTTCAGTTCCTAGCATGCACTCTTCTCCTCATCCATGTCTCTCTGCTGTATATCACCTCCACTTGTTCTACCCGCTGACAGAGTCTATCAGAGGGAGGCCGGACAGTTTGTGTGCAGGGACCTGCACCTCATGTGCATTTAAGCTAAAAGGATTCTTAGTCCGTGGAGTGTTCTCTGAAAATAAACTCAGAAAAGTTTTTTGTTGTTGTTGTTTGTTTGTTTGATTGTTTCTTTCTTTCTTTTTCTTTTTCTTTTTCTTTTTTTTTTTTTTTTGAGACAGGGTTTCTCTGTGGAGCCTTGGCTGTCCTGGACTCAGTTTGTAGACCAGGCTGGCCTTGAGCTCACAGTGATCTGCCTGCCTCTGCCTGATGAAGTGCTGGGATTACAGGCATGTGCCACCATGTCTGGCTTAGAAGTGTTTCTTGTAGAATGGTAAAATAATGTTTTTCTGTTACCTTGGTTGGCTTTATGATATATAACTCTAATTGCATCTCATTTTTAAATTATGCATTCTATAAGAGGTAAATATAGTCAAGTTCTGTCAGTCAATATAATGGTGAAACTGTGAGTGGCTTTTATGACAGTTGACCTCTCCACAGGCATTTTAGGGAGTGGTGAGAGCCCCATGAACTAATTCACTTTCACATACAAAATATTCATTGTAATACTATCACAATACTTTTTTGATTTTTTAGTATATGGTGTCAACTTTTATTGAACATAATATTTAGGGATAGAGTTTACTTCCTAGGAAACTACCTGAAATAATTTAGAAATACGATTTGCATTTGGAATAATAGGATGCCCAAAACATCTCTAAAAATTGGATATTGTATTTGAAATAAGAATATATTTTTGTATAATTTTGTCACATTAGTTAATCAATTGATGAACCGTGTGTGTGTGTGTGTGTGTGTGTGTGTGTGTGTGTGTGTGTTTGCTTGCATGTGTGGATGGCACAGGAGAACTGGTTGGAGTTGGCACTCGCTCTCCTTTCAGCATGTGGGTTCCTGGGTCGAAGCTCAGGCTGTCCGTGTTGGTGTGCAATAGCCTCCTTCGCCCACTGAGCTGTCTCGCCAGGCAAAGAGAGAGTAGTTCCTCTGAGGAGTCCGTGCAGGCTGCCATTCTATATCTGACTACTGCAATATGTCACAAGAGTCTCAAAACAAAGGTTATTTTAAAACTTGGTCGATATAGGATTTAAGATTGCAACGTACTGTCATGCATATTGACATTGCTTATAGTAAGAATAGGAACTAACTCCTTGATTCTCTCTTTTGAATACTTCCATATAAATCTTAATAAAATACAAGGCTCAGTGGCTTACCATGTAACAAAATATTTCTCAAGGCTGCTTCTTCTTGGTTTTGTTTGTCTGTTTCTTTTTTTATTCTTCCAGATGCTGGATATTTTTTTGTTTAATGATGCTATTTATGATTTCAAACAGCGTTCTGTCTTGGAATTTTTCTGCTGTTGGGTAAATGTATTTGCATCTTGAGTTCTTACTCATTTCAGCCTTAGAAAGGATGGCCACTTAATTGTTTAGCCCCCTTTCCTTTCCCCATTTCTCTCTTTAGCGTTGGAAACAAAAGCTGGCTGCTGTCTCAGAACACTGAGCACTCTCCAATGAGCATCTGTCTACTATCTATTCATCCTTCCCAAACCCAGCAGCATCAAATACCAAACATTCATCCTATATGGGTACGGCCATGTTGAATCCTGGAGGCAGAAAGGAACAGGCAGCAACGCTTTGCATCAGGAGCATCAGCTTCGTTAATGAAGGAAGCTTCTATGTCAGGCCTTGCTGTGCTGCTGTTTCTAGCTCTCCTCTAAAGATGGGGAGCTCTCTAGTTAGTCTCTTGCTCACCTGACAGACGGTCTCCAGAAGTTTCATATTGTATTTGAAGTTGAGATGTCATGCTACCTCTCTCCTGAATACTTCCTACTTTATTTCCACCCCAGGGAAGTGGGCTTAGACTTGGTCTGACACAGACCTTTCTACAGCGAGGCAGTGTGTGTTTCCTAACCCTTTCTGACCTAGCCCATGGGCAGCTTCATATAATGGTTTACTATAGTTCTGGAGTGGCTCTTTCTACTGCCTCCTCTCTGTTGACTTAGAACACCAGTCATGGCAGCCTGGAGCTTCCCTTTTCCCTGAGGCCTTCACCTTTTAACCTCACTCTTACGCAATGTCTGTGTAGTCATCTACCTGGAATGTGCCCTATTTTCCCCAATATTACATTTTTAGCTCTGCTGTTTCTATATGGTTTTATCAGGAGAAATAAAGTTGACATATGTACAATCCATTCTAAGGGTGTATTAGAGTTTTTATTACTTTATTTAAACAATGTGATAATAGTATCAAAGCAAGTACACTATAAAATTATGCTTTCTTCACAGTATAAATAAGCCTTTTTAGGTTTCTAGAGCCTTTCTGATCTACTTCATCTATGACTAAATGGTTTCGGGAGAACCCTCTGACTATATCTAAGTTTCAGATTTTAAGAAAATATTAATTTCTTATTTCATTTCAAAGTTTCCCAGAGAAATAAAACCCTTGTATATAAAATGTTAACTGTACCATTCTAAGAAGTCATAAAATGTGTTACCTATAATTGCTACCGCAGTGTCTTAATTAAATTCCAAAGCTGGCACAGATTCTGGAGCAGAGGGCTCCAGGAGTCTGCTACTCAAAAGCATCTTTGGGAGATCTGATACAGGATGTTGTAGAAAACATGTGGGCAAACTTCCCAAGAAGAAAGATTATCAGGAGAAGTCTAAGCAAGGCAATTTGTGCTGTAGAGCAGGAGGCAAATTTGGAAGAGGGTGGGCTGGGATATCTCAAGAGTTTGAGTCTGTGGCCAGCTTTTGTGTTTTAGTGCCAGTCCTGGACAAAAGCAGAAATGTGAGAGAAGATAGAAAGAGAAGCATATGTGTATTGAATATTAAATCAACCCCCTTTAATTATAAAACTTTTTTTCTTAAAATAAAAAAAAATGTTGAAGAAAAGAAAGAAACAGTAGCATGGATAGTTTGTGGAGCTTAATAGTGGGGCAAAGTGTGACAGAGTGAATGGAAGACTTCAGAGTGAGAAAGCAGTGTGTGATCATGTCCAAAAGCCAATTTCAGTGGCCATGGCCATGGTGCATGTGACACAGTTTGGCCTCGGCCTTTCCAGAGGGGGGCACTATATATTGGTCTTGCTGTGGATGTTTACTTATTCTGAAACTCTTTGAGAGTTTCATAGAAGGAAATAAAAGAAAATCAATTCAATACCAAGTTGAGGTTAGAAAGCAATGAATTCTGGAAGTTTGGTGAAAATCTCCTTTGGTGGCAGCCAGGCAAAAGATGGATATGTGTTTAAATTCCTACATTTGGATGAGTTCAAAGTTGGAAAAACTTGGGGGATAAGGAATCTGGACCATCCTGTAACCAGGCAAGGCATTCAATGCAGGGATTAGGACACCAACCCAGCCACAAAACTGTTGACCTACAATTTGTTTTACCTACAAGATGTGCTGGGGCAAATGTGGCCAACCAATGACTGGCCCATCTTGAGACCTGTGCCACTAGATGGATTCAACCCCTGACACTGCCTGAAGGACAAGGACTTAGAGGCTATCTAGCTTAGAGTCCCAGGATAGAATGAAACATGACTGTCAAAATGGTAAACGAAATGATTCCAAGTGATATTCTGTTATACTTGTAGACCAGAGTCCAATGTAATCATCATTAGAGAGGATTCATCCAGCAACTGATGGAAATAGATACAGGGACCCACATCTAAACACTAAACAGAGCGTGGGGAAGGATTGTAGGAGCCACAGGGGTCACAGACACCATAAAAATCTCACGTAACCAACTAATGAGGGCATAGGGGCTTACAGACACTGAACCACCAACCAGGGAGCCTGCATGGCCTGGCCTAGGCCCTCTGCATATATCTTACAGTTGTGTAGCTTGGTCTTCTTGTGAGATTCCTAACAGTGAGAGCAGGGTCTGTCTCTGACTCTGCTCCATGCTTTTGGGATCCTTTTCTTCAGAGTGGGTTGCCTTGTCCAGCCTTAATACAAGGGGTAATGCCTTGTCTTTTTTTTTAAAAGTTTATTTATTTTTTCACTTTACATCCCTGTTATGGTTTCCTTCCTTTCCCCTCTCCCTCCTTCCTCCCATATTCCTCAGAAAAGGGGAGTCCCCCTTTCCATTCACCTCAGTTCATTTAGTTGCGTCAGGACTGAGTTCATCATCTTCCCCTGTGGTCTGGGAAGGCAATCCCATCAGGGGGGAAACAATCAAAAAGGAGGAAACAGAGTCCATGTAAGAGTTAGCCCCTGCTCCTCTTACTCATGGACCCACATGAAGCCTGAGGTGCCCATGCATGGTTCAGTCCACACATGGTCCTTGGTTGATACTTCAGTCTCCACAAGCCGTTCTTGGCCCTGGTTAGTTGGCTCTGTTGGTCTTATTGTGGAGCTATTGTCACCTTTAGATCATTTTATCCTCCCCCACCCCTTTTCTTCTAGACTCACTATCTTTTGTCCAATTCCCAATGTTTGGCTGTCTCAGCA
Source organism: Acomys russatus (assembly GCF_903995435.1). Taxonomy (NCBI): domain Eukaryota; kingdom Metazoa; phylum Chordata; class Mammalia; order Rodentia; family Muridae; genus Acomys; species Acomys russatus. Next base: position 15,576,141 of record NC_067157.1, on the reverse strand, counting down.
TCTGCTTCTGAACTGCTACTGGGTGGAGCCTCTTAGAGGACAACTCTGATAGGCTCTTGTCTGCAAGCATAGCAGAGTATAGGTAATAGTGTTAGGAATTGGCTCTCTCCCATGGGGTGGGTCTTTGATTTACACAATGGACTACTGCTCAGCCATTAAAAACAAGGAAATCATGAAAGTTGTAGAAATTGGATGGAATAAAAGAAGATCATCCTGAGTAAGGTAGCCCAGACCCCAGAAAGACTCACTTGGTGTGTACTCCCTTATGAGCAGATTTTAGCCATATAGTAAACGATAAACATATTACAATGCACAGACCCAAAGAAGATAAGTAACAAGGAGAACCCAAGGGAGGATGCTAAAATCTCACTCAGAAGGGGAAATGGAATAGACAGAGCTAGAGGTTGATGAGAGGGAAGAAGGCAGGAGAGGGGTTGCAGAGAAATGAGACCTAGGGATGGGGAAGGAGTGAGAAGACAGAAGACCAGCAAAGAAAAAAGAAACTGTGGGTGTGAGCATGTCTGCGATACACTGGAGGCCTAAATCAGAATAGGTCTTGTCTTATTGCAACTTGCTATGCCATGTTTTGTTGGTGGCCCTGGAAGGCCTGCCATTTTCTGAAGGGAAAAAAAATGGAGGAGCAGATTTGGGGTTGGTGGTGGAGGGGAGGTGTAGGAGAGGGACTGGGAGGAGAGGAGGGAGGGGAAACTGTGACCTGGATGGAATATATGAGAGAAGAGTAAATAAAAAATTTAAAAAAGAGTTGGGGAAAAAGAAGACATCAGCTAATAAGTAAACATTAGGAAAAGAACTGGAGAAATACAATGTACACATTAAACTACTGAGCATCGCATCTCCCAGCACTGTGTGTGTCACTTACCCACAGCATGTTTAGTCAAACTCAAAATAAATTAGCAAACATCTGAAAGCATAAAACTGAACCATTTGTGATCATTTGCATGAATAATTTCTAAACAAAAGTGATGTTTTAAAACACAACACTTTAGCAGAGGCAGGTGGATCTCTGTGAGTTCAAGGCCAACCTGGTCTACAAAGTGAGATAAAGGCTATACAGAAAAACCCTGTCTCAAATACTAAACCAAACCAAACCAAACAAAACCAAAACCAACCAACCAAACAAACAACACTCCCCCAAACCTCACAACACTTTAATTAAGTTTTGAACATTTCATAGTGTATTTTGATCATATTCACCCTTCTTTTTTTTCTCTCATACTTATCCTTATACCCCAGGTAAGTACAGCTCTCACCTCTCATCAAAGAACCTTCTATTGGTTGCAGTTGGAGAGCACCAGAGAAATTCACAACTGCTCAAAATGCAGAGAACAGTGGATTGTGGGCTCCCTGTCAATACTGATCTTTCATCAAGTTTGGTTTGTTACCACAGATATAGCATAATAGGTTTTATGTGTCAGCAAAGCTCAAATCTCTTGGCCACTTTATATATATATATATATATATATATATAGATATATATATATATATATATATATATATATATATTATATTATATTGACTAAATATGACTCTGTGAGTATATTTTACAAAACTTGGCTGGGGATTTGGCTTTTGACAAATAACTTATTGAGGTAGATTCAGCTGGAGATATTTTCTTTCTCATCTTCTGCTCTATACCACTGCAGTTAAAACATGGTATATGAACAATTTTAATGTAGTCCCAATTGACTCATGAATGCTGAAGTTGAGGACAATAGGTTTGAAACAAAATGAACTGTAAAACCATAACAACATTCCTAATTCTTATATATCATCGTATGCTTCTGAAGGGACCTTCATATATAAAAATACATGTAATCCTCACAGTGAATCATTGGAGTTAAATGCATTTCAGTTTCCCTGAGGTTCAAACTTATCAGAGATTGATAGATTATCTAGCCCAAAGTACTGGTGAAACCTTGCTCTCAAGCTCTGTTTAGATTTTTAGTGAAGACCATGCTTTTATTCATTCCCTTATAATTCAGTTTAAACCCCACCCATCTATCTACAAAGACATTTGGCTTTCCACAAATCTCTCCAACTATCTATTTCTATCAGTAGATATATGTGAGAGATGTACAATTAGCAGGTAATCTGCTGAGTGATACAAAAACTGACGTAAACAAGACTCAACCTTGTGTATAAGGCATCTAGACTCTAGAGAGTGGTAGGGAGAAATGATATGGGTATATAAATCAATAACCTGTGTTACTTGGAAAGGGCTTATGGCAACAATGGAGTTTGTTTCTTGTCATTCATTCCTCTTGACCTACCACATGAGGATGCTGAAACTTTGCCTCCTACATTGCTGTTATTTCCTAGGTGTCTGAGAGGCTCCCTTCATCAATGAGATCCAGAAACTATGTATGTCCTGGAATCTGGTCTCTAAAGTGTGGTATAGCTGAAAATTTTGTTGCTATGTGTACACAAGTGACTCACTATTGGCTGGGCTTGCTAGATGACAATGGCACAATCATAACTTCTTAGGATAGGTGGCATACAGATCTGTAGGTTCTGTGTTAGCTGTCACACTGCTGCCTGCCCATGCTGCCCTGCTTCCTGTGATTTCTCTTCTTTTTACCTCCTGCATCTGTTAAAATCAGCATGTTCCCTAAAAGGAGAGAGAGAGAGAGAGAGAGAGAGAGAGAGAGAGAGAGAGAGAGAGAGAGAGAGAGAGAGAGAAAGAAAGAGAGAGAGAGACTATTGACCCAGGTGGGCAAATAAGGGACTGGATCTTGGTAGCTAACTTTAGGAATGTAGTCTAATGGCTTTTAGCAAAGGAGAGGGGAAGGAAAAGCCTGCTAGCTTCATGTTTGCCCTGCCTGGGCCTGCTATAGCTCTTCAAGGACAACTTGTAGAAATCTGATATGGTTTTCCTCCCTGTGTGTCTTATCAGTGTTGAGGGCAAGTGCCTTTACCTTCTGAGCTATTTTGTCAAATCTGTAACCTATAATGCACACTCTGTACTATCTGTTTTGCAACACACACACACACACACACACACACACACACACACACACACACTATAGAATGTATATTAACAAGTCCTCTAAATGTTTTTGTTGATAATGCCAATGTCAAGAAAAGGTTTCCCTCTTTTTCCTTTTCCTTTTTTTTTTATTAATTTATTCTTGTGACATCTCAATGTTTATCCCATCCCTTGTATCCTCCCATTCCCCCCCCCCCCATTTTCCCATTATTCCCCTCCCCTATGACTGTTCCTGAGGGGGATTACATCCCCCTATATATTCTCATAGGGTATCAAGTCTCTTCTTGGCTACTTGCTGTCCTTCCTCTGAGTGCCACCAGGTCTCCCCCTCCAGGGGACATGGTCAAATGTGAGGCACCAGAGTACGTGAGAAAGTTCTTTGTTGCTTTCTTTCTTAAATTTGTGTTTTCTCCATATAATGGAAGTATTACATTAAATGATACCTGCGATGAACCTAATTCCAAAGAACTTAAAGCCATAGCCATTGGACTGCCTTTGTGTGACAGCATTAATCTGATATGATATTTAAATCTGTAACAGAATTTAGAGAGACAGAGTGCTAAAAGGCTACATATTATATGCCAAGTCATACTGGCTAATGGAGACATAGATTTTTTAGAATTGAAAAGTCTTCTGTAATTAAAATATGCAAATTAGTTGGGAATGAGAAAAATGTGAAAGACAACGATTAAAAGCCAAAAATCAGACATTTTAATGTAACATGTAAATATTAGTTATTTCTGACTGTATTAGTCAGCTTTTTGTCACTGTAACAAAACATGAGAGACTACTCATAAATGAGACCAGCCATAACTAACTTGAGATTTGGAGGTTCAAAGGCATTTTGTCTGTAATCTCAGTATTGTGAAGGCCATGGGTGATGGCACACAGCAATGATGGAGTAGGTCAGGACACAAATGTTCATGGTTAGACTCAGGAATGTAAGCAATCTCAGAACTCATTTTGTGGGCTTATTTCAATAGCTATAAGAATGTCTTCCTGGGAATCACTTCATAAAAGTCTCACAGTGCTTTCTAATATCACTGCCATCCAGAGTAAACGTTCAGTGACAATCACTGCTCAGGAACACTCAGTTGAACACTCAGTTTTGGACTAATCACACAAGTGGGCTCCTTTAAGGTGACCTTTGTGTTTAGTGCATTTAACTCCACTCCATAGAATGAGGATCTGAGCCACTGTCTTATTCTGATACCCTCTCTTGACACACTCATGACCTGGCTAAAGAAAGGCCAAGTCTTCTAACAGAAAAAAGAGGGTATAAACTATTATTTTTTAAAATAATGCACACATATTGCCAATGTAACAATTCTTTAATTGCATAGTCAGATTAAAATGATCATAAAATGAAGGAAGAAATCTTATTTTCTTTGCAGTGCTGCTGATAAGTACAATTTGAAATGTATAAATATAGCGAGGCTTTACTATCAATAAGTATATGTTGACATTCACATTTTGTAGGGTGATACATTTTTATGGAACATTTAAAATATTTCTAATAAGAAACAGAATATTCTTAGAATTATAAAAATATCTCTTATGTAGTTTACCATCCTAATGAGCTTTTCTAAAAATAAACCATGCTTCCTTATTAAGAAAGTCTTGATACCCTATGAGCATATACAGGGGGAGGTAATCCCCCTCAGGAATAGTCATAGGGGAGGGGAATAATGGAAAAATGTGAGGGAGGGAAGAATGGGAGGATACAAGGGATGGGATAAACATTGAGATGTAACAAGAATAAATTAATAAAAAAAAATTTGCTCTGAGAATAAGCAACAGATGAGATAAATGTGTATTTATTGATGTGCTAAAATGTATTAAAAAACAAATTCTGCCCAGTAGGCTATAATTTGAAGATTGGTGATAGATAAGTATTTTTGTGTGTTGAGGTATGACGCACACCAAAGGGAAACTTATTACAAGATTTAAAACTCTGAAATAAGCAACAGTGATACAGCAAAGTAAGAAAACTATAGTTCCCACTTGAAGAAGGCATTAGGGTGCAAAATGGCTTATTAATCTTCCCTGTTGGTGTTCTAAATGCTCTTGACTGAGAAGGAAAAGTTAGAAACTGAAATGGAAGAACTCACTTTCCACAGGCTGTTACGGCGTTCTATAACGAACAGAAATGTTTACTGTTGTCATACGTTATCTATGTTACATAGCCAGTAATAGTTAAGCCTCAGAAATTAAAGATCGACTTTCATCGTGATCAAGAAACTACATGTGGCCCTAACGAGAGAGCTCAGCTGGGGATTCTGGCCCGAGCAAGGCAGGCACTCTCACATTATCAGGAGATGAGACGTGGATGAGTCGTGTTTGCAGTGTCTAATTGCTGACCTAGAGTGTGAGTGGACCATCATAGCCTGGCGGGAAGATCTGGTTTGCGGGCGACCGCCAGAGCTCTGCAACCCTAGTCTTACTAACCGCCCAGCCTCAAAGCACTGGCCCTGCGCTCCCTGCTCCCCGAACGAGAGAGTCCAGCTGCGGATCCTGGCCCAAGCAAGGCAGGCACTCTCACTTTATCGGGAGGCAAAAAGAGGGTCTTGCTTGCAGTGTCTAATTGCTGACCAAGAACGACCTTGGTCCCTCCAGGCACATAGTACTGGGAGAGGTTGGGCACTGCTACAGGGTGTACAGGCAGAGCTAAAAGACAACTACATCCCCAGAAGATCTGATCTACCTGGTGCCTTGACTACAAAGCCACAGGAAGGATAGGCAGCTGGGATTAACCTACTCATCCAGAACGTTTGTGTGCAGACCTTATTCTAGGTCCCAAGACTGCTGATCTGAATTACAGCAGTAAAGTCCAAACAGATATCTACTTTGGCTGGCTCAGCCTGGAGCCCAGGGTGCAGAGGAAAATTACCAGGAGTTAAACCAGATCACCTACCTGTTCCACAGAAATATGCCCTGATCCCCACAGGCAAGAGCACCTGACCTATAATCAGTCATCAATTAACCACTCTCAACCAGCGAAGGTCACTACAAAATACCTTCCAACATCAGAGCCATCAAAATGACAAGAGGAGAGCGAAAGAATGCTATCAAAAACCAAAACAGTTCGGCATCTCTGGATCCCAACATTCCCAATGAAAACAACCTAGAGAACCTAACAGCAATAGATAGGCAAGAAAATGACCTCAAGTCCTTAGTAAAGAAGATGATAATGGAAGAAACAAATAAAATCTGTAAACAAATGCAGGAAGAGGCAAACAAGAGGGCTGAAGAGTTAAAAGAGTCATATAAAGAGGCACTTGAAGAATTTCAGAAAAATATCAATAACCAGATGATGGAAATCATTATAACAGTCCAAGACATGAAGATAAAAATGGAAGCTATGATGCAGGAACACACAGAAGAAAAACATGATCAAAAGGCTTCAAAGAAGAAAGCAAGCATCTCAGAGGTGGCCTTCTCTAACAGATTGCAAAAAATGGAAGAACGAATATCGGGACTTGAAGATATAATCGCAGAACTGGAAACAACCATTCAGGGAAATGCTAAATCTGAAAAATTCCTCACACAGACCATACAAGAATTAAAAGACAACATGAAAAGACGAAACTTGAGAATAATTGGAATAGAGGAAAGGGATGATAGCAGACTCCACAGCCCAGAACATATCTTTAATCGAATAATGGAAGAAAATTTCCCCAATTTGAAGAAGGAGATGCATACGAGCATACAAGAGGCCTACAGAACACCAAATAGAATAGACCTGAAAAGAAAATCTTCCCACCACATAATAATAACAACACAAAATATACAGAACAAGGAAAAAGTATTGAAAGCGGCAAGAGAAAAAGGCCGAGTAACATATGAAGGCAAACCTATCAGAATTACTGCTGACTTCTCAGCAGAGACCATGAAAGCCAGAAGGGCCTGGACAGAGGGGCTGCAAACCCTAAGAGAACACAGATACCAGGCAAGACTACTATATCCAGCAAAATTATTAATAACCATTGACGGAGAAGACAAGATATTCCATGACAAAAACAAATTCAAACAGTACCTAGCCACAAATCCGGCTTTACAGAAGCTATTAGAAGAAAACTCCACCCCAACTGGTCAAACTACAACCATAACTACATAGGAAATAGGTAACTATACCATTGCAAAATCACAGCCTCACAAAATCCTGACTGTTACAAATACCAAAAATGAAGGGACTTACCAATCACTGGTCATTAATATCTCTCAACGTCAATGGCCTCAATTCTCCAATAAAAAGACACAGACTAATGGAGTGGATGCATAAACATGACCCAACACTCCTCTGCATTCAAGAAACACACCTCAACCACAAGGACAGACATTGCCTCAGAGTAAAAGGCTGGGGAAAATATTCCAAGGAAATGGTGACAAGAAACAAGCTGGGGTAGCCATTCTAATATCTAATAAAATAGACTTTCAACCAAAATTAATCAAAAGAGATGAGGATGGACACTTTGTACTCATCAAAGGTAAAGTCAACCAAGAAGACATTACAATTTTGAACATATATGCTCCGAATACAAGGGCTCCCACATTTGTAAAAGACTTATTAACAAAGCTTGCCCCACTCATCGAATCCCACACATTAATAGTGGGAGATTTCAACACCCCACTTTCACTCAAGGATAGGTCTTTGATTCAAAAACTAATCCGGGAAATAACCTCATTAACCAATGTCGTGAAGCCAATGGATCTAACAGATATCTACAGAACTTTCCATCCAAACGCAAAGGAGTATACCTTTTACTCAGCACCCCATGGAACATTCTCTAAAATTGATCACATAGTTGGTCATACAGGGGGAGGTAATCCCCCTCAGGAACAGTCATAGAGGAGGGGAATAATGGGAAAATGAGGGCGGGGAGGGAAGAATGGGAGGATACAAGGGATGGGAAAAACACTGAGATGTAACAAGAATAAATTAATTAAAAAAAAATTAAAAAAAAAAGAAAGGCCTGGGCCCCAAAGGTGGGGGGGGAGTCAGTAGCTTTCCTGTATACAAATGACAAACAGGTAGAGAAAGAAATTAGGAAAACTACTCCCTTCATGATAGCCACAAATAATATAAAATATCTAGGAGTAACTCTAACTAAGCAAGTGAAGGACTTATTTGAAAAAAACTTCAAACCTCTGAAGGAAGAGATTGAAGATGACATGAGAAGTTGAAGAGATTTACCTTGTTCGTGGATCAGGAGAATCAACATAGTAAAAATGGCCATCTTACCAAAAGCAATTTACAGATTCAATGCAATCCCTATCAAAATACGTACAAAATATTTTGAAGATATTGAAAGATCAATTCTCAAATTCATATGGAGAAATAAAAACCCAGAATTGCAAAAATAATCCTATACAACAAAAGATCCTCTACAGGAATCTCCATACCTGATCTCAAGCTGTACTACAGAGCAACAGTAATTAAAACAGCATGGTACTGGCAAAGCAATAGACTGCTGGATCAATGGAATCGAATTGAAGACCCAAAGATGAATCCACACACATTTGCTCACTTGAATTTTGACAAAGAAGCCAAATCTATTCAATGGAAAAATGATAGCATCTTCAACAAATGGTGCTGGTCTAACTGGATGTCTACATGTAGAAAAATGCAATTAGACTCTTATTTGTCACCATGCACGAAACCCAAGTCCAAGTGGATTAAAGACCTCAACTTAAAACCAGAGACATTAATTCAGTTAGAGGAAAAAGTGGGGAAGAGCCTGGGACACATAGGCACAGGAAACAACTTCCTGAACAGTACACCAACAGCCCAGGCCTTAATGTCAACAATTAATAGATGGGACCTCATGAGGCTGAGAAGCTTCTGTAAGGCAGGAGACACTGTCAAGAGAACAAAGTGACAACCTACAGACTGGGAAAAGATCTTCACCAACCCTTCATCTGACAAAGGTTTAGTATCCAAAATATATAAAGAACTCAAGAAATTAAACACCACAAAACCAAACAACCCAATTGCGAAATGGGGCTTGGAACTTAACAGAGAATTCTCAACAGAGGAATATCAAATGTCCGAAAAACACTTAAAGAAATGCTCGTCCTCGTTAGTCATCAGGGAAATGCAAGTCAAAACGACACTGAGATTACATCTTACACCCATCAGGATGGCTAAGATCAAAAATTAAAATTACACCACATGTTGGTGAGGATGTGGAGAGAGAGGAACACTCCTTCATTGCTGGTGGGAATGCAAACCAGTACAATCACTTTGGAAAGCTCTCTGGCGCTTTCTCAGAAAAATGGGAATAGGGCTTCCTCAAGACCCAGCCATCCCACTCCTTGGAATATACCCAGAAAATGCCCTACCACACAACAGAGACATATGCTCAACCATGTTCATAGCCGCTTTATACATAATAGCCAGAACATGGAAACAGCCTAAGTGTCCCTCAGTAGAAGAATGGATTAAGAAACTATGGTACATTTACACTATGGAATACTACTCAGCTATTAAAAATGAGGAATTCCCAAAATTTGTGGGCAAATGGATTGATCTAGAAATTATCATGAGTGAGTTCACCCAGAAGCAAAAAGAGACAAGCGGTATATACTCACTTATATCAAAAACTAGTCCAAGGATACGTACCATGAAAATCTTTACTTACCAAGAAAGTGGGTCAGAGGAGAGGACATCCTATTGAGACTTTAGGCTAGACTAGTATGGAAGAATGGGGAAATAGTAGGACCCACAGGGTCCTGGAAACCTACAAGAAGAACTTTATGACAGGCAGGTCTGGATCCTGGGGTCCTCCTCAAACTAAGGCACCAGCCAAGGAGAATATAGGCAGTAAGCTTCAAACCCCTACCAAGACCTAGCCGACGAACAGGATATTCTCCACCGTTGAGTGGAGAGTGAGATCTGACTCTCACACGAACTCTGGTGCCCCTTTTCTGACCATGTCCCCTGGATGGGGAGACCTGGTGGCACTCAGAGGAAGGATAGCAAGTTACCAAGAAGAGACTTGATATTCTAAGAGCATATATAGGGGGAGGAGGTCTCCCTCAATCACAGACATAGGGGAGGAGAGAAGGGGGGAAGTGGGAGGGCGGGAAGAATGGGAGGAAACAGGGGAAGGGCTAACAATCGAGATGTAATATGAATAAATTAATAAAATTAAAAACAAAGAAACTACATGTGAAATACGAGTCGTAATGGATCAGGGAAAATACCAATGAAAATGAGACAGGGTTAAACCAATGAGGTGTCAGGCCTACACGAAGAGCTACAGGCAGCTGGGTAAAACTGGGAGCATGAGAGGTGGTCCAGTGCCAAACAGTCATTCCTGAAAACATACAGAAATGTAACATTATATGGGCCCAATAGGTTGTATTTAGGAATATACATGCATATACAAGTAATATTTATGCAATAGCAGATGATGAACAAAGAGGCCACTAATTTGAAGAAGAGAAGGGTAGTGTGTAGGGGCAGGTTTGGAAGGAGGAAATGGAAGGGAGAAAAAGGGGAACTGTTGTAATTCTATTATAATCTCAAAACTAAAAAAGTTCACTAGGTCATAGAATGAGTCTTTGTAACTGGGTACAAGTGAAGGGTTGGTGTCAAATTTGGTAAATATAACACTTATTTACATCGGTTAAAAAAAACCTAAAAATGAATAACCTGAGTCTTAAGTATGGCATTGAAATGTATTTGCAATATTTTATTAATGTACTTGTATGAAGCTTGTTTCTCTAGCATGAGAGCAACTAAAAGAAATCACTGGACAATCAGGCAGGGGCTCATCACTGGGAGAGGTTTGATCTTTTCCCTGCAGCCCTTAGTTGCCTGCAGTTCTTTGTGTGGGGGTGGGATCATGCAAGATATTTCCCCTTGCAACAGTGTCCATTAATATTGCCATTGTTGTGGTCAGCTAAACCATATAAATGCAAACAACAAAAAATGGACTCTGGTTGTTGTAAATTATATAATATATATATATATATATATATATATATATATATATACATATACATACATACATACACACACATATGTATGCATATATTGGTAATCAAAGAAAAAGAGGCTATTAACTTGAAAGTGGAGAGACATGAAAAGGGTTAGAGGGAGAATATTTTGGAAGGTCTGAAGAGAGGAAAGTAAAGGAGGAAGTGATGTAATTTCATTTCAGTTAAAATATTTAAGAGACCTGATAGGCTGTGGTCAGATGGTAGAGGAGGAGGGCACCCCTGTCTGAGGTGTAGGGAAGGGGAGTAGGGTGGAAGAGGGAGGGAGTGTGGGAATGGGGCGATATAATCAAGGGCATAGCAATCAGGGTGTAATATGAATAATTTGTAATAAATAAAAAATATTTTAAAAAGTAATTGTAGAGATCTTTTAGAATTCTGTTCTTTTCCTACAATGACACTAAAGCAGGTTCAATTTAGGTAGAATACATATTCACATGTCAAATTTGAAATTGCAAAGATTGAAACAGAAATGTTTATCCACATTGTAAATATAAACATGTAGGTGAGGGATCCCTGTGTCATGTCATTTTTTTGTGTATGAACAAATATAAGGGAAAATATTCTGTGTACTTGTAAGCATCTACATTATTTAGCTATGTGATTATTTTAATCGGTGCATCAGATTGCTTTATGTTACATATTTTCCAATTTGACTTATATGTATTGAAATGTAATATAGTTGATGAATTTAATAAAATATATTTTTATTTTGTTCTATGGATCTTTTAATTTAGTTTAAAAGTATTTATATGCTTATATAAAATTATTTATATGGAAGTGATTGTAAATCTTTTATATCAAGTTATTACGAAGGAATCAGAGAAAATTATCATAAAAAGATAATACAAAAATTGACAAAAGTTACAAACAGCAATTTATAGAAAAACCAAACAAAAATTCTAAGATACATATGTAGCGATAGTTCAAGTCACTAGTAATCCGAAAAAAGAAAGCTAAAGTAGTGATGAGCTGTTTATGTGCACAATGAGGGTACATTCACTTAGAAAGTTGAGTCATACTAATTCTTGGTTTAAAAAAAAAAAAAAGCTATTCTAGAACCTTTAATAATACTATCCTGGAAAGCATTTTGACACTACTTGAGAAAATGCACTTCTTGCACATGCAGTGATTTTTTTGAGGGGGGTTGGTAAAAGCCACACAGAAGATGTCAAATGATTCCTAAGGAGATGTGTGAGGCACAGCTTTCCTCTGTCTCAGATCCTCTTTACCTTTCCATACTCGGGCTTGGTCCTTGGACCGCCTCCAAACCCCCATGGACAGCTTCCTTACATTGGTTTCTAGGTGCAACTTCTGTAATTTATTCTGCATGCTGGCTCAGTCCAGCAGTGTCTGTCACTATTGCTGTGCTTAGGGGAAGTCTTTTCTCACTAGCTGAGTGGCTCTTACCTGTGTTCACACTATTTTTTCATCTTTTCTGTAAGAACCTTTCCTATGTGTTTCATATACATTCTTAGTTTGTGCTTATGTTCCAGTATAACAAATTATTTCATGTTTTGAGTACAAATTGAATTACTAATCCAAGATCTCTCCAGGCACCATATGAGTCTTGGAAAACTTTTCAGCTTGTGATGGATATCCTGAAGTGTTTAATCCTCAACTATCCATCTTTTCTATTTGCTTTCCTAAATTATTCTCCAATGTCTGTTCTTAATTAAGCAATTTAACTCTTGGTCAATTAATTTCTGTTATTTCCTAATTTCTTAATGTTCTCAACTCTGTACTGATAGCTCTGCAGACTTCTAGAAGTGTGTTGGTTTGGACAGAACATTACTGTTTCAAACACATCCGTAACTTTTAACAGATGAAAATGCCAATTTGTCCTGTGGCGAGATAACACAACAGGTGATGTGCATCTCACTGCACAGAAGGCTGAGACACATAAAGATCTTCATACGTAGAAAGCACAGTGGACAGCAGTGTGACCATGGAAGAAAATCATTACCTTCCAAATGCAAATTTCTGGGTGGATTCAGTGTCATCTTAGCTGTCACTCTTCTTGTGAAGTAATTTCTGTTGCATCCCCACTGTGGTCTTTTTATTTTCACATACTTTCCCTTTTGTTGTTTAAAACACACCAAAGGGAACTAGTAGCATGTTGAGATAGTTCTCTATTCTGACACTGTATGAGCCCAAGATTGTGACACTTCAGTGAGAAAACAAAAGGCGCTACAACAGGAAACTCCACAGAATGAGACACCTCCCCCCCCCAAAAAAAACCACTTTCATGCTGCAGTACCCCTTCTCAATTCACCAGGCTGTAGCATAGCATTCTAAAGAAATAGACAAAGACAGAAATGAAACTTGTTATTTTTCGAGTGTAACAATATTGCTAGGTTTTCTTTTAAGGATTGCCTGTGTAGGACCACACACCTGACAGACCACCATATGCTCTGCTAGCTTCCTCTTTAGGACATCTTGCTTTAATTTCTTTGTTGCATTGTGAATTTTTTAATGGGGTCAATAAAATGGCTTGCTATTTTATTTGATCAGACCTTGCATGTAAGGAAAAGATCTCCAATGCTTGGTAGCCTTCGTCATAGCAAAACCACTTTTACTCAAATAAGTAGTCTTTAGGATGTGACTTAAATGGAGGTAAGTTCCTTCCTCCCATAGGCTGCTTCTCTTTTATTTTCCTTTTCTTTATTTTATTTTACGTTTTGTTTCTTTTCAAAGAGCATCTCTCCTGTGAATGGACTCTGATAACACATCAAAGTGAAGAAGCAGCCCACACCCTGGTGATGGAAGGTCTGTTCTTCTCCCAGCCTATTGGGAAATACCCTCTGACCTGTCACTCTTCTCTGGAAAACTGAGACTAATTTAAAGATAAATTGTCCAGAGGTACTGTGAAGCAGAACATAAGATAAAGTTAATAGGAATGGGATTCAATTTATAAAAATCTGATTTACCCACAACTTTTCAGTGGTACATTTATAACATTAAATGAGGAAGGTCTGTACAGAAGGAAACAACCCATTGCATAAGCATTCATTAGGAACAGAAATAAAATTGTGAGGAAAGACAAGCTCTACAGGCAATTTCTCAATACCAACATGGCTGACATGATCAGCTGCAGCTGGTTAGAAAAATATAATTAAATTCCTCCAGCCTTAAGTTCATTTTCTTTTCTTATCTCAAGCCTGGATGAGGGGATAGATTGGCAGAAGGTATATTGTGAAGTGAAATGGACTTTGGTTGCTTAAGAACATAGGTCTTTTGGAAGAGCTGTGATGTTAAGTGTTATACTTGAGTTATTGGAGACAAACTTTTAGCAGTGTCCTTTCCTGTTTACCCAGTGTCCTTGTTCTCTCACTTCCAGGCAACCACATGACTTTTTCAAGCACCAAGTTGGCATGGACCTGGATTCATGGACAGGTGTATAATCCACTCAGTGTCTGTGTCCTGGAGAATGCAAAGATAGGTCTGTCCTGATCCCCGAGACAGCACATGGTCAACGGCCCTCACTACCTTTCATTGGCCTGTGGATGAATATCATGTCTTCCTTATTTTATTTGAGAGGTTTCTTTGAGAATTTAAACTAGACTCATTCAGAATGTGGTTAAAAATTTAAGTATGTAAGTAATTTCCAACACAAAAACCTCAAATAAAAGGCAAATGCTGTATACAATAATATATATATATATATATATATATATAGTGATATAGTGTATATGTGTTCTGGGCTGCATATTATGTATTAAATTCACTGATTAACAAAACTATTGAAACCTAGTGGAGTTTTTTCCTGAGACAAGGTTTCTCTGTCCTGGACTTATTTGGGAGGCCAGGCTGGCCTCGAACTCATAGAGATCTGCCTGCCTCTGCCTCCCTGAGTGCTGAGATTACAGATGTGTACCACCACACCCAGCTTAGTGGAGTACTTTTATTAGAGTACTTTTGTTTGAATTCAATGAAATTATTATCAGGGTTTTATGTACAATGGCTCATTAATTCCACAGCTACCCTTGCAGGATTTATATGCATCATCCTAATTTCCAAAGAATACCTTGACTCCTTGGGACTTTAGTAATCTGAAGCTAAAGGATTGGAAGTTATGCAGCCAGGTTTCTAATTTAGGATACTCAGTTTCCGAACTTCCTATATTTTCTAGAAAGTTTTTAAAATCACATCTCCTCTCCTCTCCTCTCCCCTCCTCTCCTCTCCTCTCCTCTCCTTTTCTCTCTTACCAGCTGTGCCTTAATATTAATATTGACAGAAAAATAGAAAGTTTTGTATCTCTACCAAATCACAAATCAAGCAAATATGACACTTTGGGTTGACTCCAGACCATACTTGAGGATAAATCACTTTAATTTCCATGGTGGGGAAGGCAGATACTGTATTTTCAAATGTGCACACATGGTACAGTGCAAAAGCCTGTGTAAATTGTGGATGTGGCAATGTCTTCTATAGTTAACAATGTAGTCTTCATTCAGACTCTCAATAGTTTTCAAATTTAGGAAAAACAATAGAACTTCTAGTTAATTTAAATTTTAGATAAACAATGCTGTTTTTAAAAACATAGCTATTTCTAAGAATACATCCACAGAAGCATTGTAGGTGGGCATGGCAGTGCAAGCTTTTAATCCCAGCACTCTGGAGGGAGAGGCAGGTGGATTTCTATGGATTCAAGGCTGACCTGTTGTACCTAGGAAGTTCCTGAAGATCCAAGTCTGTGTAAAGAGACCTTGTCTCAAAAACTAAAACAGAAAAACATGGTATTCCAAAAAAGAAAACCAATAAAGTACTGAAAAATCACACTGAAAAAATTATTCACTGTGGTCTGAAGTGCACACAACCAGAGTCCCCTGCCATGTATTAGGTGGTCATGTTTCTTTGATATATCCTTATTTGTACTTTCAATTCACGAGAATTTAGCACATTTGAAGCATAGCTTGCTTTCATTACATATTTGGAATCAAGGTAGCATGAAAACTGACAACGTATTATTGCCTTTTCTTTTTTACAGAACTACAGAGAAGGTATAATCAATCTCAGTTCTTGGTTTCAACCCGGCAGTGTGCCTAGTAGCAGATATTCATAAACATTGGAACACATAAAAATTGATTTTGCCCCATTTTCTACTGGCGTTGAATCAACTCTTCCTCCTTCTTAAAAACATATAAGCTGTAAGTTTCTACTTGCAGGGCAGAAAGCCTTATATTAGTGTTCTCTATGCTTGGGCTTAGATGATGATAAAAGCCTCCTAGAAGCTGGGCACAGCAGTTGATACTTTTAGATTATGCTTTTGTTAATCTGAGTGTTGTGTTGGAAGCATCCCTGAGTTGGTTTATAAATCAGTCTCAAAACGTCTTTTAGTTTGAATATGGATTGACTGTGTAAATCTTAACCACCATTATGGCATATTTATTCCCTTATCCCTTATAAATCAAAAGCAGTGTAAATAAAAAAGCAGTTAGAAAGTTTCATTTAAAATAGCAAATTGTCATTGCTTTTGCCTTTTTTCTTGTGAAGTCACTCATCTCTTCCCAATTTGCAATTACTTCCTGTTTACAGCAGGTACTATGTGGAACGCTCCAGTTTCTGTGTCACAAGCCACAGGTTAGCATGCTTGTGTGTGTGGGGGGAAGCAAATAAGATTGGAGACTTGTAATTACATTAAAAATGGTTCTGAAGATGTAATTCACCTCTGTCTGTTAATTATTAAAATCAGTTGACTTGCCCTGAGACCAGAATAGCTCATTTCCAATTTCCAGTTGTTCTGGTTCATTCTCCTTTCTGAAGTCCCTCGTTAATGTGTGAAAATAACTTGTAATATTTTCATCTTTAGCAGAGTGCAATTAAATCTCTTACCTATCCAGATACAAAATTGCTAAACAGAAGTATTTGTATGTGTTTATTGCACTTCTTATTATTGTAATGAAATATTTTGCAAAAGCAACTCAAGAAAGAAAGTTTTATTTATGTGCATGATAGAAAACCAGTGATGACAAGAGTGTGAGACAGGTGGTCACATCATGGTCCCACTGAAAAACAGAAACATGAATGCAGGTGCTCAGCTCTATTTCATTTCACCTTTTTATTTAGTTTGGGACCCCCATATGTGGCACAGTGCTGCTCAACGTTCAATATGGGTCTCTCTTTGGATGTGGTCTCGAAGACATACACAGAAGTGTGTCTCCTAGGCAGTTTCAAATCCAATCAGGCTTATAATGAAGCTTAATCTTCACTCTGTAAATGTGCAGCCAGAAATTCATAAATTTTACATCCAATGATTATCTTCTTTGCCCATTATTCTTGATAGACTGTGAAATGAACTTAGAGGAAATCTAAACTGAATGACGTGATTGCTTGAGAAAGACACTAGAAAATAAGATGTTAAAATGAAGCATCAAGTAAAACATGTCTACATAATTACGTTTCTGTTTAATTCGAATGTTAAAATGTTATATTTCACCTGGACATTGTATATATTTTCATAGAAATTAACATAATTTGTTATTAGAATTTAAGGTTGTTATGTGACTTACTCACTTCAATGAAAGATCCCAGAACAATGTTTGCGAAACCTTTGTTACAGAAATACAGAATCCCCCATTATATACAGTACTTGTCATGGTCAGTAAGTTATCAACAGTTGCTTCCGATTCTAATGAAGTTGTCATGGCAGGAGGTTAACTGTATGGCTCTAGATCTAGATGCCTTTATCACCCAGGTCTGGATTCTGCTGTACTTTATGTCAGGTTATGAGACTCTTTTCAGCTTTGGAAGTATTGTCAATTTCAGGAAATGAGCATGGTAATTCATCCTTGTAATTGCCAACTCAGATTCCTTTCCTACTTATGTGACCTAGTTTAGTAGGCTTCATCGTAGCACTACAGAGAAAGACAGGATTTAGGAAATTTAATTCCAGATGCATGGACACAGAGTAATCGTCTCAAACCAGAGTACATTGGTACCTGGGGAAACATCACTTGAAATCATGTGCATTGGATAGCTTTTATGGAGCTCATTATCAAATGGGAACATTAGGCAGGATTCTGGCAGAGAAAATGTAATCAGGATTTATAATTAAGTGAGAAGAGAATTTATAAACTTGATTATAATTGTAGGGTTTCTAGGCCCTACTCCAAATATCAGCCACATGTACTGAAAATACAAAGCAAGAATCTGTACACTAAGAATTCTTCATTGGAATTTCTGTAGCAGTTACAGGGCCTCTGACAGGTTTAATCTCAGACTGGAAAAAAATGCAATCATTCGGGAGAAAGTTTGGTTAAATGATATTTCTACTAGATATAGTCTATGCACGTTTTAAAGTAATTGATAGGACTCAAAATACCTCTGCAGCAAAAACTGATTGCTTTTTCCCAAACTGCCACCCTTAGAGGGAGAGTCTTTGAGAGATGGCTTTGGAGCCAAAGCTTGCAAGTTTTGCATGTCAGTCTTATCCTGGCAGCACTGAATGTAGTGTCTGCCTGTCTGTCTCTGTCTTTCTGTCTCTTTCATCTCTCTCTTTCTCTGTCTTTCAGTCTCTCTCATTTATTTTACAGACACTTTTCTGGAAGAAGAACAACAGACTAGTGCTGTAGATTGGAGATGTGCTGGCTGCAGAGACGGGCAGGGGGATAGAACACTCACCAGCGCCTGCAGCTGGAGCTCAGGATTCAGGGGACATGTTGCTCAATGACATGCTATTACGTGCAATAGCTAGCAACAAAAGGAGAGTAAAATGCACAGTGGGTCAGCTCGGCTTTTATATTTAGACCGACTTGAGCTGTTTAGTAGCTCTTGACACATGAGTATTACTAAACCTAAGACCCAATTTCACCTATTAAACAGGACTAATAAAGAAAATGTATGGTATGTATCCTTAAAATGAACACGCAACTAACTCAGTGCATGTGTTTGCCTGAACTGCACCCGTGCAATATCAAGGCCGGTCAACATGGAACAGGAGGGTCACAGGAAACCCTACCCCTCGATGACAATTGATAGCTGTGAGGGGTGGGAAAGCCAGGTTTTATAGGGGTTGGTGCTCTCTAGGATGTTGGTCGTGCTCCAGTGGATGGCCGTCACCTACGAACGTACAAGCAGTCCTAATTAGAGTCAGTGGGAAGAAAAATAATAAAAGAGGACATTGTGTTGGGATGGGGACATAGGAGCTTCTGAGAGAAATTGTAGTAGGAGAGTGAGGGGAGTAGATATAATAAAAATGCATTGTATACATGTATGGAGGTCTCAGTAATAAAATATATTACAAATCAAAACATATAGTGGATGACTGACTAATGGTAATTTATTTTTTGCTAAGTTTTTGCCAATCTCTGTTCTTTTGAAAGATCCTCTAATTGTATTTTTGACTAAGTATTGGACGTGCTTATTGCGCAGGCATTGCTTATGCCCCAGTGTTTAGGCTTACATGAGAAATGCCTTTGAAGCATTACATCACTAATTTCGACTGCAAGTCAGATCAATGTTGTTGGTCACCTGTAAGCATGCAGCCTTGCAGGGGCTTAACGTTGATTTGTGAATCAGAAGGCCTGAAACAAAACATTAAAGCAGACAGTAGATGCACCATGCTTCTGGGCGAGGAAGTGGCCTGGGATATTAGGTAGAAAAGCCTCGGCTGATCACTAAACCATCCAGAACCAGCTGCCTGGTTCTGTAAGTGGACTTGCAGATGTCAGAGATGGCAGAACTCCCAAAGAGCATTTCCCCAGATAGTGAACAAGTAGGGCATTGGCTAAAGGAACCAATAATGTAACTGATCATGAAAATCTAAATCAACATATTTGGCACTTAACACAAAATATGTCAGTCCCTTCCAAAAGCCTCAGCCAAAATGCATAGCTATTCATTTAAAATATTTGTTAAGGTCTATCTAGGAACATGTGTTGCTGAAACAGAGTTCTGGCTGCCCCTCCCCCCGGGGCCACAACTGTCAGTAAAAGGAATCTTTCCTGCTTGCCTGCAAGAGCTGTGATCTCAAGAGGACAAAGCTGTCAAGGACAATGCTGATGGCTGCTGTGTGTCACACATTTTAGATAGTATCCGTACTTGACAGAGAGAACTTCATGATGTGTTACTTCTCTCTTCCTTTTGTTTGGTTGCTAAAAAATGTGATGTTAAGAGCTCGCCACGGTTGTTCTCAGTGTCCTTCCTTTATCTCCAGAGTTCAATGATATCACAACATCCATTCTGTGAATCTGTGAGCATCGATGGTCTTTGCATCTTCAACTGTCTACCTCCATCTTTATCTTCAGAGATTCAGTTTTCATAAAAGGAATATTTCATACTCTTGGCTTTTTAAAATTCCCACCTTATTATTTTTCTTTTAGCTTTGAAATGATAATATAATTACACCATTTCCCTCTTACCTTTTCTTTCTCAAAACCTCTCATATACTCATGCTTTCAAATCCATGGCCTATATTTCTCATTAAGTGTTACACGCATGCATGTGTGTACATAAATTACTAAGTATAACCCGCTCCGTCTTTTTAATGTTACTTGTATGTATGTTTTCAGGGCTGACCATTTGGTACGGAAGAACCAATTGGTGTATTCTTCCCTGGGGAATACTAAATTTTTCAAAAGTTCATCTTAAATTGTTCCAGTTTGGCTCCAGCTTCTAAACTGCAGTTATTGGTTTGTAAAGAAGTACATGAACTTGGTGCTGCATCTTGTGAGTCTTCTGTTTGAGTAAGACAGCATCCCTGGAGACAATTAGCACCTTTATCATTTACAAGTTTGAAAGGCCACATGAAGTTCTCACCAGGCTATCATTAATTTCTGGAATCTGGACCTGGCATTTAGACTTCATGCCAGAAAGCAACGGTAGTAGAATTGATACTCACCAATGATTATACACAAATAAAGCACCCTAGAGAGATTCAGCCAACAAACACACCCATAAAATTCCTCTTATTCTATCTCTCCAGGAACATACAGACAAGGAAAGAAATGTAAATTCATTCACCAAACTGATAACACTAAAGAGTCCATAGTGACAGTTTTTGTGTTGCAAGAGTTGTTTAATAAAAACATGATTCACAATGGACCCTAGATAGCCTACGAGTACATGAAATTGTTTGTGTGTAGAGCATGAGTGTAGAAGGATGGCTGGGAACAGAAGGGAACTAAGAGGCAGCGGGGGCGGGGGGAGAGAAGGATGGGGAGTGTAGCGGAACAATGATCTGAACATGGTGAACAAAGTGGTACACTTGAAACTGTTTTCATGAAACCCATCGCTGTGTACAATGAATGTGTGCCAACAGTGTTCTCAAGAGTATTTGAGCACCAAGGACAATACGTGCAGTAAACTTCGAACCCCTACCCAGATCTACCCAATGGACAGGACATTCTTCACAGTTGAGTGGAGAGTGGGGTCTGACTTTCATATGAACTCTGGTGCCCCATATTTGACCACGTCCCCTGAGGCCTGGTGGCACTCAGAGGAAGGATAGCAGGCTACCAAGAAGAGACTTGATACTCTATGAGAATACACAGGAGGGAGGTAGTCCTCCTTAGTCACAGTCACAGGGGAAGGGAGTAAGGGGAAAATGGGAGGAAGGGAGGAATGGGAGGATACAAGGAGGTAATATGAGATGTAATATGAATAAATTAATAAACTATATTTAAAAAAGAGTATTTGATGGAGACGCATTTCTGGATGTGGTGTGGTAAAGCCGCTGCCTAGTATATATGGAGTCCCAAATGCAATCTTTATCATTGTAAACACTGAAGAAGATGGTAGGCTGGATCTGTGATGATTCGTGTTATTAAGCTGCTTCTCTGCTGTCTTACAGGGCAAAAGACACTATACAGATGTGTAAACAGTGGTCTTGAAGGCAGAAGCATTGATTGTCTGGGTGGCCCTAACCAGGTCATGTGACCTCTTTTGTAGCAGAGTGGTCGTGGTGGCAGCCGGAAGTCAAATTCAAAGGGTAAATAGTTCTTGGGGTCCTGTGGCTAGATTTGAAGATGAGTGGGAAGAAATATAAGAAGGAATATACACAACTTCTACAAAGACTGACGTAGTGGATGTAAACATGTTGTTATTTTTATTCCAAGGGTGGGATGTGAAACAGACTTGTGTGAGGGGGTGTGGTGTATGTTTCTTGGAAACAGAATTTTGAGAGAACACATGGTGTCTGTCTACTAGAAGAGGAACTGCCTTTTCTGAGAGGGTATATATATATATATATGTGTGTGTGTGTGTGTGTGTGTGTGTGTGTGTGTGTGTTTATATGTAAATATGTATATGTATATGTATGTATGCCCATAACAAGGGGCTTTAGTTTTTGGTTTTAACATTACTTTCTATCACTTGGGTGCTCATCAATCCACTTGGAGACATTCCTGGAGAGAAATGCTTCAAGGTTCTGAGTTCCAGCTGTTGCTCTGGATTCTGGTTGTGACAGTTGCAGCCACCTTTGCTGAATTGCTGCTTTGCAGTTTTATGGGTCTGCTGGAATCCTGACAACAAAAAGTGTAATCGCTCCCAGAAACTGAGTCTAAAAGGGTCTACCTCTTCTGTTCCCAATAGCCTCTTTTCTCTCCTATTCTAGGCTAGGTGGGTTGGAAGGGAGGTATAAGCATTACCAAACCCCAAATAAAGTAGGTTTGGAAAAGTTCAAAGCCTATAGAACTCAGTTTACTACCAGAGAGGAAATTAGTTTTCAGTCTTCTAGATTTGAGGAACTGGTGAGTAATCACCCATTCTTTATCCTGGTCTTGGTGAATGGACTGTTGACTTCCAGCAGCTACAGACAAGCTCTGGCCAAACAAACCACTTTTCTGTTAACTTCTGTACTGTGCCAACAAGTTTATCTTCCTCCTGGTACGCCTAATCTTAGAATACCATAGCTTCCTTATGGCACAGAATTAATGTGGAAAATTATATCTGATCATTATTCAATTAAATTTACTCTATTATATTGTATGTTTCTTACCTCCATATTGGTCCTACAATGGACTACTAGTAAATTGCTGCTTTCTAATTAAATTATAGTTAATCTTATAACTTTGGAATACATGATTTAACAAAACATGTTATTCTATTTTTATTTTAGGATTAGAGCTTAGAATTATATGTTTTTTTTTAACCACAGAAGAAGACTTAATCTTGTTTTGTATTTGTTCTTATGATGTTTTGTCCCATTTAATACTCTCATTTGCTTCATGTATATAGTCAAAAATTGTATCCTATAGAAATACAAGGCATATTTTCACATAGAATACATAAGTCCTTGCCAGTGTTTCAAAGCAGCTCACCCTTATGTAGTAGGGGCTTCTACTCTCTCGTATAATATAATCTCCACAGAGTCAACTGATGATTATCTCAAGTAAAATTACATTTTTTGATACATTTCCTCTTTACATTTAAAATGCATTTATTCCAATTTTTAATGTAAAGTTTTGTTGGCCTGCTTATTGTACATAAATATCAAGAAGCTGAGGATATAACTCAGATACAGCACCCTTGCCAGAATGTACAAGGCCCTGCCTCTCATCCCCACCATCAGGAGAAAAAGTTGACTGTGTTCAGTCTTCCACATTCCGTTTTGTTGTTACTACTGATGAGTCTTTACATCTGTTGAAATGTATAGATATGTTCTTTGGAGCTGAAAAGATCTACCCAGAGAGGAATTTTGTTGCCTGCAACAGGGAGAGGGGATTAAAACCTATTATTTCTCCACTGTAATGTGTAATGTACATACCAACCTATGATATGTTTCAAAGACTATGCAAATAAATGTTCCTTTATCTCAAGTCTTCACTGTGTCCTTAAGTTAATTTTAAAATTGTTTTTATCTTTAAATTTAATATATATTTAATTTTCTTTTTAAATTGAAAATCAATTATTTTATTGTATAATGTAATTCCTTCTCACTCTAATCTTCTCAGCTCCTCACTACCTCTCTTCTCCCCCTCAGACTCACTCCCTTTCTGATTTTCATTAAAAAATGGGCCTCTAAGAGATAAAAACCCAATATGACAAAAATAAAATATAATAAGATGAAGCAAAAGATTTCATATCAAAGTTGGACATGGCAATCCAACAAGGGAAAAAGAGCCCCAGGAACAGGCAATACAGTCAGAGACCCGTTCATTCTCATAGTCAGGAGTCCTGAGAATCCTAAGCTAATAGCTACAATACATATGCATAGGACCTGGTATGGACCCACGCAGACCCTGTGCTTGCTGCTTCAGTCTCTATGAGTGCATGTGTACCTTGCTTAGCTGGTTCAGAGGGCCTTGCTCTCCTGGAGCCCTACATTCCCTCTGACCCTTACCATCTTCCTTCCTCCTCTTTTGCAGGATTCCCTGAGGTCTGAGGGGAGAGATTTGATGGAGCCCTCCAATTTAAAATGTTTTATTTTCTATTGAAGAAATGTAAACATTTAGGGTACAAACCATGATGTTTTTGGAAACTGCATTTACTGCTGAATTACTCAGTTAAGCCAATTAGCATATTAATCACCTTACACGCTGATCTGTTTTATGATAACTTATGATGTGTTCTCTGTGATTTTCCAGGTACAATGGTTACAACCATAGTCACTAAATTGTAGACAAGATAACTTGACCATATTTATCCTATTTAAATGAAATTTTATGTTCTTTGACCAACAGTTTTTCATGGCCAATCTTTTACATTTATGAGTAAAACATTTAACTGTAGAAATAAGTAAGATCATGGGTGTTCATCTTTTCTGGGCTTTCCTTCTTTGACTTATCATAATGGTCTCTAGTTCTCTCCATGCCATCCCAAATGACAGGGTATCTTTCCATTGAAGAGGAACAATATTTTTCCTTGTGTGTTCAATCATATATTCCTTATTGTACTGGTAAATGTTTACACTAATTCTTGAACTTGGGTATAGGGCAGGGAACATGGGAGTGCAGCTATCTTCTTACTCCTTTCAATTATTTTTTTGTTTAGATATGAAGTACTTATTAATGGGGCCAGGGGAGACTGGAAACATTACCTTTAGCTTTGTGAGGAGTCTCGGTATTTTTTTGATAATGACTGAGCAGAATTTATTTTATTTTGTAGCTATTATGTACTTATAAAGTCATGGTGTCTGCAAACAGAGGACATTGAAGTTTGTAGGCCATTTTTTTTTTTGTTTTTTGGTCTTGGCAAATTGTTCTGGCTAGCACTTCTGGGATTGTCTTGAATACTGCACTAAGAGGGAGCATCCTGATGACTTGCTTCTAAATATGGAAGAAAAGCTTTCTACTTCTACTGTTTGAGATGGCAGGAAGTATGTTTTGACATGAGAAGTAATCCTTCTATTTGCTATTTGTTCTTAATCATAGAAGGATGCTGAATTTTATCAAATGATTTCAACAGCTCTATTAAGGTGATCTGCCTTTTGTCTTTTAGTCTTCAGGTATAGAATATTCAAAACTTGTGTATGTTGAGCCATCTTTGCATCTTTGTAAAATTTCCCATTTGATTATCATAAATATCTCAAACAATAATATTTAAAACTCTCTGTGATGGCTAATCTTGTTGTCAATTGACTACACTGGGATCAACTAAAGCACAAGTTTCTGAACCATTTTCTGAGGGATTGTCCTTGATCAGATGATTTAAGGGAAGATCCATCAGAAGTCTGTATGGCACTACCTGGTGGCAGCCCAGATAAGAGGACAGAGGAGAGGAAGCTTTGCTTTTTGTCTTCTTGCTCTCACTCTTGCTGGTAAGTTCATCTGTGTGTGGTATTACTCAACTTTTCAGGGTTCCAACATACACTGAAAACCAGACACTCTCCAGGAATCCTCCAGACCTTTAGCACTGGATGGCACTTCTGAAACATCCAGCCTTATAGACTTAGCGGTTACTGGATTCTCGAACTTTTCTTGTGCCATGTAGTCATTGTTGGACTACTCATACTCACATCCTGTAAGGTAATATAATAAATCCTCCTTTAATATACTTTTTCATTCTATCAGTTCTGGCCATTTAGAGAATCTGGGCTTATATATTCTCCTCTCTCCTCATTCCCTGTGTTCATGACTCCAAACATCTTCAGATTATCTGCTCTTAGTTTTTAACGCCATCATCAATGCTTATCTAAAATGCCAACTCCAATTGGTGGTAGATGAAATGCAATTTCTATACTGCTTATTTATAAAATGTTTTAAAATTAACTTGTGTTCCAAAATTGTGTTTTGAAAGAGATCAATACATTTTGGATCAGGTTTGTAAAATTTGTCTTGGGTTGCAAAAAAGAAAGAGCTGATCCTTATAATTGTATTAGCTGACCCTACAGGAAGCTATGGTGTTGGCTAGGAGAGATTTTTTTCTTTAGGAGAGATGACGAGTGGGTTTTGTGTTCCCACAGTGATGTGTGACTATAAAAATAAATATATCTTGTCAGAAGCTATAAGGGAGTGAGGCTTTTTTCCTTTGCTACAGAATCCTCGAAGAAAGTTGATGATTTCTAATCATCTTTGAAAATTCCTGCATCTGGGAGAATAAGCATTTCCTTTCTAGGGAGGGACCTAGTCAGTAAACTAGCATGCTCACCTCATTTGTCTACCAGAAAAGTTTTCAAATTCTTACTAATGGCCACTTATGGAGACTCTCATAGTACCTTATTATG
Source organism: Acomys russatus (assembly GCF_903995435.1). NCBI lineage: Eukaryota > Metazoa > Chordata > Mammalia > Rodentia > Muridae > Acomys > Acomys russatus. The sequence continues at coordinate 15,549,526 of NC_067157.1, read as the reverse complement.
GGCCCCTCTACAGAAATTACACTTTATTTGTATCGTTTAAGAAACAGCTGTAAAATAAACATGATGCTTCGAGGTTAGGAGAAAATTAGCAAGAAAGAGGTGCAGATGAACTTGGATTAGATTAGAAGCCCATGGTCTCAGAGATCATTAAGAAATACTATTTGTGCTCAAAGGTCTCAAGGGTTGTTGGAAAGCTGAGGAGAAGTAGAGGGCAATAATCTTAATGTTGAAGATTCTTTCCGGGATTCTCAGATGAGTCCTGTGTTTCCACAGCAAAACCCCATGACACTTACCCCAGGATTAGCAGCAAATGCAGGTGTTTCCATGCCACCAGCAGTAGCTGAAGTGGCTGCCCTGGCAAATCCAAATGGTGAACATGTCCCTCTTAGCTCCTTCCCCACATCACTGAAACCTTTCTTTAAAAAAGAACCCTCACTGAATTTCATGTTATAAGACATTCTGTGCTCAGAGCTCTCTTTCTCGAGGATCATACCACACATCATAGTCAACAAGTTTGCTGGCAGACATCTTAGCTCAAACATGAATTACATAGGGGAAGAGTGCCTACCTCTGTTGTTAGCCATCCCTACTGACCAGAATTCTAGACAGAGAAGAGATGCTCAACAATGTTTATTGAGCAAGCACTTGAGTTGCTGAGTGAGACCTATTTATATAATGTTACTCTGTTTTTTGTTTTGTTTTGTTTTGTTTTGTTTTCCAGGAGAGTTTATGATTATTTCACTAATCTAGCCTCTTCACAACAGATACACTTATATTGGAGTTTATACCCAAACAGATCACACGTACCTATTATGTATGTAATTTAGCTGGGAGCAGAGTGTCTTTCAGTAAAGACCATCTGCCTATCTTAAAAGCAGAAGGAGCATGTGAGCTGAATCCTCCCTCCAGATTCTGATTCAGCTAGGTACCAGACTGAAGGGAGCTCTATTTGTATTTGCTCTATTTGTAACCTAATCAGGCCATCAATATTGCTAAGAATTGTAATCAGTCAAAGCAGCCACGATGGCCAGAAGAACAGACAATGTCTGTGTCTGACCTTTACTTAATGAGAACATAATCACAGCAAACATGAAGGGAGTAGCTCTGTGTGACACAGATGGAGAGAAGTGGGCGACTCAACATCCATCACAGGTCGGAGTGTGAAGCTTCTGACACCAAACTGTAGGAAAAGACTGAAGAAAACTGTAAGTGATCTTAAAATTAATAACCAAATATAAATGGCACAGAAACTCCCAAACCAAGAGAAATGGCCATAAAACACTCCCCAGCTTCTTCTGGTGTTGGCTGATAGCTTCATGCATGTGAATGAACACACTCGCTCATAGCTTAGAAAGGCCCTTCTTCTTTTGTAAGAAAATTTACAAACAAAGAAAATATGTTAAGGGCATTTATTGTCTTGTTTTCCACATTTTGCGACACTAATAAAAACTCTGTGGCCAATTAGATTCACCTCTCTACATATTCAAATGCATGCTTATACCAATCCCTCCATCATTCTAAAAGGTGTGACTTCCTATCTCTTGACTGTTAGTTATAACAAGAAGGAGATCATTGCATTTGCATCAGAACAGATCATCACCGATGGTGTCCACTTAAGTACTATATCACGTATGTAAAATAGTTGATTTTTAACCATATTGTAGTACACCACACTCTATGATATTTCAAACTTAGTCTGATACACATCTAGAAATGATTTTTGCCCTCGAAGTGCATGCAGCCTCATATATAAATGATCACATCATAATATGAGAATCACTCCTTTGGGGTAGTATAGTATGAAGGTGAACATTTCGGAAAGTTGGGAAGTCTTCCTGGGCAGAACTAACATTTATTTTGAGAGTTAAAGGGTGAGCCAGTACTAGGGTAAGGTTCTATTTCCTGAAAGGAGTTTCCAAGTACTTGGTGTAGGTATTGCTGTGGTTCAGGCAAGTGTCCCCAAAAGTCCTTATGTAAGGGTTTGCTTCCCAGGGTAAGACAGCTGAATGCTCCTGTTTTGCCAGGTAGAAGGAGGGTCTAGTAGAAAGTCCTTAGGTCATTGGAACTTGGTCACCAATGTCTGTTGAGGGATGTTGGACAGGCAATTTTAGCTCTTTGCTCCTGCTGAAGTTGGAGACATTTTGTTGTGACATACAGTCTCTTCTATAGTCCAAACTTGAGCTATGTTGTTTGGCTCATGCATGTCTCAAATTGTGAACCAAATAGACCACTTCTCTTTACGAAGTTAGTCACAGTAGGTGTCTCAGTGTAGCAATGGAAAAATTGACTAATACAAGGAACCAATGGAATCAGAAGGTAACCTAAATTCTAAGCAGAAAATGGCACATGTTCATGGTACAGTACTCATCCTGGTACAAAATAAGACCATAAGAGGAAGTAAAACACAAGTTTATTACACTGAACAATCTTTCTCTTATGGTTGGCTGTTTTTCTCCTTTGTGAAATGTGAACAGTAATGGAATGGAACTGTCGGGTATTAAGATGATCAAAGGCATTTTAGCAGTAAAGCTCTCAGAAGAGTACAATCTCTTATTAGTGCTAAGGAACTTAGACTGGAATAACTATTACTGTGGCTTATAATATGGACTGGTTCTGAAACAAATGGCATACTAAGTGGAGTCTCTGTCTCTGACAGACTATGAACCCCAGAACTGGGTCTAGGCATGCTCCATAATGGAACCAGAGTGCTACAACTTGGGTGAGATCCCCGCCCCCTTCCCTGCCAGCTTTCAGGCTCACATGACTCACAACCTATCTTTAATTTAAGCTCAGAGGAGCTAGTGGAGGCTCAGAGACTCTTCAACAGAAAAAAAAAAAAAAAAAAAAAAAAAAAAAAAAGAACAGAAAAATATACCGAGAATGTCTCAGTTCACAATGATGCATCAAAATATCATAAAGAGCAAACTTGCACATTAGATATGTATTTCTTAGTTTTATACACTTAGGGACTCCATGATCAAAGTGCCAGAAGACTCTGTTCCTGGTGAGGGCCACCATTCTTGACCTTAAGCCCAGCCTCCCCTTGCTGTGTACTCATGGGGCACCTCTTTTATGGGCACACTAGTGTATTCTTGGAGCCTCATGACCCTACTTTAACTCAATATCCTCAAGGCACTAGCTATTTATATCATTACATTGCGCTTTGGGTCTTTGGAATGTGAATTTGAGCATGTTGAGGGGCTACTAAGTATGCCATGAGTTTCAGAGCCAGTACACATCATCTGTGGCAGTAATAGTTATTCTCATTCATTCATTCATTGTGTGACAGTGGCACTGTGGCTTACATAGCATTTGATGTTGCAGTGATACTCTGAAGAAAGGGTGTATAAAAAGCCCTCAATTTATGTGCTTGGATATGATCCTGAGAGGATGGGAATCTCACTGATAAGTATAAACAAATGAATGCAGGCATTGATATAGTGTGGCTGGGGAAGAGGTCTACTTATAGCTGAAGAAGTTTTAGTCAAGGCACAGAATGGTGTGGTCTGTTTAGCTAGGTTTGTCTGTAACTTATACAAAGAAGTGTGGCATATAGTGTGTTATTGTCACAGGAATTGCTTGGAGGTTGTTGATAACCTTTGATTTTCCCATATCCATGTATTCCCAATGAAATATGGAAAAACGCTCTTCCTATACTAAGTCTTTTTTTTTCCTTTTTTTTTATTAATTTATTCTTGTTACATCTCAATGTTTATCCCATCCCTTGTATCCTCCCATTCCTCCCCCCCTCCCATTTTCCCATTATTCCCCTCCCCTATGACTGTTCCTGAGGGGGATTACGTCCCCCTATATATTCTCATAGGGTATCAAGTCTCTTCTTGGCTACTTGCTGTCCTTCCTCTGAGTGCCACCAGGTCTCCCCCTCCAGGGGACATGGTCAAATGTGAGGCACCAGAGTACGTGAGAAAGTCGTATCACACTCTCCACTCAACTGTGGAGAATATTCTGCCTATACTAAGTCTTACTTTGAGTTGCATTCTCATTTTTCATCTAGATGGCTACTCATAAACTCTCTATGCAGAAATTCTGGAGCTGGCAATGAGACTGCATAGCATAATACTTACAGAAGAATTTGTCTCAGCAGAAATCTCTGCAGTGTTTTCTCATGGACAAGATTTTAAAAATGGCAAGACTTGCTGGATGAAACAGATTTTAATAGAAAAATCTAGTTTTGTTTGGAAACAAATGTCTTCTGAAAAGCTCCCTATTTTAGAATTCTATTCATTGTCATTTTATTGCTTTTCTGAAACCCATATTTTATGTAAGACCCTTAAGTTGCCATTCAGTTTCTGCGAAGCCTAGTACTTTACAGCAATATACTTTACACAAGACAGAGGCGATTCTTGAATTCTTGACCTTGTCAGTTGAATTTAGGAAATAGCTGGAGCTGGATTTGCAAGATTGTAGAAGAGATTTAGAATAGCATTGTGAAATCCATATGGCAACAGACCACCAGCCCTGTTGGTTGTGTATCCTTGAACAATTCTATCCATTTGTTCAAGTATTAGCAAATGATATAGAAGAGTTAGAACTGAAGGGTAAATAAAGACACAAGTTGACTGAGGGCTGTGTAGAGCAGAGGTTCTCATCCTGTGGGTTATGACCCCTTTGAGGGTGAATGACAGTTCCATGGGTGTCACCTATGACCATCTGAAACAACAGCTTTTTAGCTCATAATTCATAACAGCAGCAAAATTACATTTACGAAGTAGCAACAAAAATAGTCTTATAGTTGCAGGTCACAACAACATGAGGAACTAAACATATCTTAGACACTTTTGGTTCTCTTGAAAAAACTGGAGGCTAAACCCTTCATCTGTTCTGCACCTCCCAGAGCTCTCAGCACAGTAACCTTGCCTGCTGCTTTCTTTATGATAGATGGTCTCTTTCCTTCACCCTAAGAAACTTAATCTGTAAATTAGAGAGGCATGCTCCTTTTAACTAGATAACAGACACCTCCTTATCCACAGGGCTTGTCTGGCTGCAATGGAACTGAGTCAAAGAGTGCAAAGGTGATTGAGAGGGATCTAGTCAGAGGTGGAAGTTGGGCTGTGTGGAGGCTGCCATGTTGGAGGGCCTCTCACCATTGGGCCAGTACGAAGTTGAGCTGAAGGGCGTACTGTGATACCGTTGAAGAACTTCTTAAGCAACAGTGACCCACGTTTTCAGAAGTTTATCTCTCCAATTCTCATGTATATTTTATGTATGCATTTTTTGCTTTTTATTTTAATAACTTTTGAGCTTGAGAGCATTTGTTTAAAAAAAATGGGACCAGGATTTCTGAACCTCATTCATAGTGGTTAAGATTGAACCAACTGTTGAACAATGGAGAAACTGATTAAAAAGCCAAAAGGCGCACAATGTGGGGAGGACTGTGTCCTTTATTGTCTGTCTATGTGTGATTTACCTTCCCAGAACCAATAAGAAAAGGGAGCATGTTAAATAAAATGTAAGGCATGAATGAGAGCACTTAGTTTACTTGCTTTAAAAGACTTAAAAAAAAAAAAAACATTATTTACTTTTCCTGTTGAACTGCTCTTATCTGTTGAATTGTCTTTAGAAATTTTCATTTATCCGTTTGGTACTTTTGTGTATATTACATAAATAACTGAAATTATAGCAAATTGTGTTGAAATAAAATGGCAATTTATGTGCACCCCTTTAGTAAACATAAATTCACAGAAAACTGGGATATCTGAAAAGTCAGTGGTGTTGAAGATCAGCCACAGGGACTTGCTGTGACATGCATGGGCCATGCTGTGCCATACAGGACTTCTTAGCGAGAGCATCAGTTTGCAAATGAGGTGATACAGGTAATACAAGAGAATGTAGTACCCATTATGACAATAGATTACAGAAGACAGAACTCATTTGCTTTAAAATGGGCAGGAAAGGAAATAGTGCCATGTAATGAGTCACTCTAAGAATTCCACATTACATTTATTAGTTTTTCTGTCTAAGAAAATTCAAAATTACTGAAGAACCTTTACCTGACTCTTATTGTTTTTATGTCATTATTTACAAAGGGAATTTTATTATCTGCTTTCTCTGAAGGTGCTTACTAATTTCAAATCATCTGTGGCCTAAAAAAATCAATGGTATAGATCAGTGCATGGAATTTATAGAGCATTGCCTAGAAACCATGGAAGTGGATTTCTTTGCTCTCTGTAATTATTATACACACACACACACATACACACACACACACACACACACACACACACACACACACACCAGCATATTTGTATATGTGTTTAGGGCTGACCACTTAGTATTGGATAAACAATTCGCAGACTCAGACTCATCTCTGGAGACGACTAATTTCCATTTCTTACCAGTCATTAATTGTCTGTGACCATTCATCTAGGAGAGGGGACTTGTGAAGTTTTCCCCATCCATATCGCCATGTCAGCTGGTGCTGTCATTGTTCAAGTCTTGCTGAGGCAGCTTTGTTATTGAGATTTTATGGGTATAGTGTGTTGCCTTATATATAAGACAGCTTATGTCTTCATTGCTTCTACAGTTTTTACATCTTTTCCAAGAGCAGATGTGGCTACCTAGATGTCTACTCTGCAACAAACAAAACAAAATGAAACAAAACAAAAGTTATTTTAATTGCATTTTCCAAGTGTTCACTAAGGGTGTAGACTGCTTGCACACCATGCATGAAATGCTGCCTAAATTCTCACACAGAGGATTAATCTTAATATACATTTCATTATCTTGCTTATTTTACTGTAGCATTTTTTTTCTTCACAGGTAGTGACCTTTTGTTTATTTTCACTTAGTTTTTATTTTCTTGTTCAGAGTATAGCCAGTGAATATTTTAGTTACTTTTAAGCCAACTGACATAGATTTTGCTCCTGACAGTCTTGCTTACCCAGCCAATCAGTAACTGTATCTCACTCTCGTAGCATGAACGAATCGTGGAAAGTGTTGTAGAGTGCTCAGATGCCTAAAAAATATCATATACCTTCTTTTAACCTCTGAAGTATTTTGATATTCAGAACCTTCTGTATGTTTATTTACTGTTTAAAAACTTTCCATTAACTAATTTTACTTGACTGGGTCAAGTCATTAAAGTTAAAGTTATATAAAGAACTATACTTTCTTGATTATAGAAAGCATTATAAAAGCCTCAGGACACGCATTGTCTTGAAATGTTTGACCATTCATGTTATACTTGCAGGTCATGTCAATCAGAAGACAAATGTATGTAATAGTGACCAGAAACTGTTCTTCATAGTCAGGGTCATGACTCTTTTTCTAGTAAACTACATTCTGTAACATTGTCTTTGATGGTAGCATATGCATAGTAAAGTGTACAAATCTTCAGTGTATAACTTAAAAAAATTCCCCCCTCTCTCACAAATACACACACACACACACACACACATTAAAAAGACCACCCAAAATTATGTCTCTGATATGTGTCATGCATTTGTGCTCAGTAAATGATCTCATGTTGCTCAGAAATAAAACCAATATAGTGATTCTTTTGCTATTGCTGAGTTTTGTCTTTTCTTGACCCACAGATAAGAGCAATTTGTATCATATGCTCCTTGTGTCCTTGGGTCTTATAATTGTGTCAGTGAATTTAGTTACATTGTTATATTTCTGCTTCTACAATATGCTCCATTCTCTATGCAGCACTAGGCTTTATTCAGTTGTGTAAATGTATTTGTTTAGTCTCTAGACAGAACGTCTTTTCTCTGCACAAGTGAGTAGTTTTCTCCTGTTTGTAAATATTAATGTAAGATTGGATTGGAATAGTCCCAGAGAAGAGGAGAGAAGGTGTGACAGAAAGAGAGGGGACAGGGAAAGAGAAGAAAAAAAGAGTATGAAGTGAGAGAAGAGGAAGGAGGAGGAAGAAAAGAGGAAAGGGAAAAGAAAACACATGATCAGTCCCTGAATTTGACTTAATTCTAGAAGGGATCCTTAACTTTGGTAGGTATAACCTACCTGAGAACCTCCCTTCTCTTTCCTCCTCCTCCTCTACCCTAGCTTCCTCCTTCCTCTCCATCCTCATCCTTCTCCTCTTCTTCTTTCTCTTCCATTGTCCACTTTATTCATATCTAGTGGCAGGATTTTCTGTTTGGAAGCTACTTTCATCAATACATCCTCAGGGTAGAATCAAGAGTCAATTGTTCTGCTTCTTAGTTATAATTGCCTTGCAAATCCCATGTTGACCCTTCCTGCTCACAGCTGCTCTGTTTTAATCATGCATGAAGCTGTCCTTGGTTTTTGCTACCAGCTTTGTTGTCCTCATCTCTTTTAGACTTTCCACATCTTGTTGTCATCAGCTTTATTTGTTTGTTTAGAAAGTTGACTGTTATCTTAATTTGATAACAATTCGGCAGATTTTCTACATTACTGCATGCTTACTTCTGCATTATATCATTTGAACAGAATTAGATGTTCTGGGTTCACTACACATACATGTATGAGCCTACATGGTTTCAGTTATATATATGAGTATTATTTGTTATAATGTTTTTATTCAGCAGAGAACTCCAGAAAGACCTATTTTTTCTGAAAAATTTTATTACGTTTCTCTTTTAACATATACATGTATGTTATTACACATGGGTAAAATAGCTACCTACAACAGGAAGAACCATGAGACAATCAGGAATTATATAAATGTTACATTCTTAGTGATTTGGCCATTTGTATTTGGCAACCTTGAAGTAAACATCCTTCCTATCTTGTTGGGTCTAAATTTCTGAATAGAGATTAATGGCTATCATATCTCGTCTCTATTAACTTAAAACATCTATCTTGACCTAAAAACATCTTAGCCCCTTACCTACTAAGCTTAATTGAAAGACTAAACTATCTGATCTTCAAACCCACTAGAGAATTGAGAAGGAATAAAACTTAAATACCTGACTGAACCCACAGTGCAGGTTAGCAACTTCCAAAATGGGAAAAAAAGAGAGAGAGAGAGAGAGAGAGAGAGAGACAGACAGAGACAGAGACAGAGACAGAGACAGAGACAGAGACAGAGACAGTTTACTGCCTGAACAATCACCCAACACTCTCTATAACATTGAAGCATCATCTTCAGCCTTCTGGCCCAATATATCTGACAGACATATTTGTGAGGCAGGAACTACAGAAAGACTTATTTAAAAAAATACTATCAACATATAAATAGCTGGTATTTGCAATGCCTGGCTGATTTTATAATCAAGTTTTTTTTTTTTTCAGTTCTGTGACCTTATTTTTAAATAGTAGGGAACAAGTACCCAAAGAATCAGGTCAATGTACTGTACATTTACAATTTTAAATATTATTTGTATTCTCACTTCAGTCGCTTTGTGTTTAGTGTTTGGATTACAGTAGAATAAAAAGTAATAACTGGTATTGGATTTGAGTGCATGAGTGGATTAGCATTTCAACATTGGTTTGATCATTAGAAGGAAAATACTAATTTAAGTCTTCAGAATCTATTCTTTAAGCCCACTTCTTGATATTGTATTAATATAAAGTGCTCAATTCCCATGGTACATAAAAATGTGTAGGTTTGTCTTTGGATAGCAAAACCACAGGGGAAAAAGGTTATGAGCGATATTTCTTTAACATTCTAAGGTTAAGATATTGGAAATAAGGTATATTAATATTTAATAAATATGGGTATGTCTCCAGTATGTATAACATACACATGTTTATATGAAATAACAGGCATCTTCACCAGAATTTTTTCCTTTTGAAATCACAGCCAGTTGAATGCTGAATAGTTGTTCTGTTTAAGCTCTGGTTTTCCCTCCAATTGTACCTTGAGCAGAATCTTTTAGTTAAAGAACTTATCACACCATGCATTTGTCTTACTCTAGACTTTCAAATTACAATGTTTTCATCTTATTTGTTAGGATATTAAATTACACTTTCATCATTTGAAGCTGTAATAAAAAAAAAAGCATCAGTAATAACTTTCACTGAAGCAAAGGAAACAAAACCAAACTTTTTAGTCCATCTGCAAAGAGGACATAAGTTGCAAAAGGTCAATGTCACAGCAAAGGACCAGACAGGAGCTTCGTAAAACCATCATGTTCACAGTGTCAGTTTCTGGTCTTCACCAGCCATGGTGGAAATTATAGCTGAGGGGACTCTTTGACAAGGAGACATGAAACACTGGCCTTCTTCTTATGTTAACCTTGGAGTCTGAGATAATTTTCCCCCTCAATTTACTATGATGGCATTATCAAGCAGGACATTTTTTTTCCACAATAATTTGCACATTCATTAATAAAACATTTACTACACAATAATTGAATGCATATAATGAAAGTTGATACAATGACAATAGTAGAAAAGGGCAGGATGGTCCCTTGATGAGTCAGAAATGAGCGATGGTAACCAGTCTGCATTGCACCAGTGAGGGAGTCTCTCTGAGAGATGAGTTCGATGCCCCTGCTGCAGCAATTCTTGGTTTCTTCATAATAAACCTTCAGTAGGAAGGGATAAATTATGCATCCTTACCTTAATAGAGTGACATCAACTCAGTATACCATAGTATTTTCCATCATCTGGCACAACTTGATACAGGTATCAAATCTTTGATTTTATGTCTGCATTGGTGTTTCTAGAAAATTCTGATGTGTTTGTTCTGCATCCTACACAAGCACCTGTAGATTCCTCATATTATTACGCTTTATGCCCACACAGTCACTACATTTAGGATGGATTGTTTTGCTTAAAGATATCAAGAGAGTGTATCTTGAGACAATTAATATCCTTATATTATTAAATGATATGTTCCTGATGATTATTCTATTAGCTGTAAAAGAGTTGTGTTAATTATAAGGAGATCAGGTATATGAGTCTGAAGTAGTTGTATAGATTTAAAATTTCTTTCATGCTCTCCCTCATAAAGAATTCCAAATGATTGAGCATGTTTCATTTTCTACGTTATTAGTATTTAGCAACTGTTTTGCATAGATATTGAGAAATCAAAATTGACTCACAGTTCAGGAAGGTTGAGTTCTCCAAAGCATACAAAGATGACCCATATAATGTGTTCTTGGAGATTTGATGCTAAATGGACAAGGCTATTAACTCTGAAGCAAAGAAGATTAGCTCAGAAAGGAAGAGAAAATCTGTGCTGGGAAATGGATTAAAAAGTCAAGAAATGAGTTGACATTTTACATTTTTAATATGGTAAAATTATTCACATTTAACCTTCTCCTTGTTCTCTCCCACATCAACTTACAGGACGACCTACAGAGAGCTCTTCAGGATTTCAGTGGACGCGAACAGACTGCATAATGTTACATTGCTGGTTTCTGTCCTATATTTTCTGAGACAATGACTGTGCTGCACTACCTGGCTTGTGTCACTCCACCAGATGCTCACAATGAGTGTAGATGGTTATGGAGTGCAAAGAGAATACAGCCTGAGGAAGTTCTGAATGTCAGCTGTGAACTGTGGCCAGTTGAAGAAACAAGAATCTTATTTTTTTTTTTAATTTTTATTAATTTATTCTTGTTACATCTCAATGGTTATCCCATCCCTTGTATCCTCCCACTCTTCCCTCCCTCCCTCCCATTTTCCCCTTATTCCCCTCCCCTATGACTGTTCCTGAGGGGGATTTCTTCCCCCTGTATATTCTCATAGGGTATCAAGTCTCTTCTTGGTAACCTGCTATCCTTCCTCTGAGTGCCACCAGGCGCCCCCCTTCAGAGGACATGGTCAAATATGAGGCACCAGAGCTTATGTGAAAGTCATATCCCACTCTTCACTCAACTGTGGAGAATGTTCTGTCCATTGGCTAGATCTGGGTAGGGGTTTAAAGTTGCTCAACCATGTTCATAGCAGCCTTATTCATAATAGCCAGAACATGGAAACAGCCTAAGTGTCCCTTAGTAGAAGAATGGATAAAGAAACTGTGGCACATATACACTATGGAATACTACTTAGCTATTAAAAACAAGGAATTCCCGAAATTTGTGGACAAATGGATTCAGCTAGAAATGATCATACTGAGTGAGTTAACCCCTGAAGCAGAAAGAGTCAAATGGTATATACTCACTTATATCTGCATACTAGCCCAAGGGGCATGTCCCACAAAAGCCTTCACTTACCAGTAAACTGGGACAGAGGGGAGGACATCCTATTGGGACTTTAGATGAGAGAAGCATGAGAGAATAGCAAAGTAGAAGGATCCAGAGGGTCCTACAAACCTACAAGTAGAACATTATGATAGGCAGATTTGGGCCCCGAGGTCCCGCTCAAACTAAAGCACCAGCCAAGGACGAAACTAGAATCTTATAATATCTCCTTTATTTTGTTAGATATGTTTGTGTGTGTTCATAGATAGATAGAGTGGATGCCTTTCTTTTACTCCGTGTGTGACATATAATATGTTAGAATTATATTGTGATGTCTAAATGGTGTTAATTTTGCACAACAAGGCTTCAGTTATGAGATATCAAAGACATGAATAAAGATTATTCAAGGACTTTATTTCATATATTGGGAAGATACCTGTGAGTTTCTGGCTCTATATGGAATATGTATATCATGTTAGATTGAATTGTGAACTTATTCTTATAATCTGGAGAGTAAGTATAGTTTAAAGAGATGTACTTATTTGACTGAGCTGGTGCATGCCATGACACAGAACTAAGCATCATCTTGGTGTGTGTGTTTCTTAGTATGTTTTGGAGAGATTATCTGTTGTGTCAGGTGACTGAGCAGAGCAGACTTACTTCCTTAAAATGAGAATAATTGTGTCCAGTCCGGTTCTCAGATTATTTGATATTGGTGTGCGTATATGTTTTCTTGCTTCTGTTCTGTGCTTACCTAGTAATAATGAGGGGGAAAATCTAAATTTTAATTTTGCTTGCTTGCCAGAACATATATGTTATTTTCTTCACTTTTTGTCTCTTATTGATTTTGGGAGGTATTGTCTCCAGTGAATTAATTAATACTAACAGTAAATGCTTCTACAGTTTTGGTGGTTGGTAACAAATGGTTTTATATTTTCCACAGCAATGTTACATTGGCCTGTATATCCCTGGAATTTGGATGACATCAACCTCAGTTATATGACTGTCTTAGGACTACTAGTCCTAGCAAAGAGAAATTGGTGCACAGAGCATGTAAAGGGCAGTGTGGACCCATTACCATCCACTGTATGTTTGGGTTATCTTAGTCAAATGTGGATGGACACATTAAGGTATGATGGCTTTTTACCAACTCACAGGATTAATTTTATTTGCTGAGCATGAAAAGACACATCAAAATTTAGTCTAGCTGAATATATGTAGAACTGTATTTAAAGATCTGGATACCGCATCTGGCTTTGTTCATTACCAGCTATTTTCCCCCCTGCTTTTTCTTTTTTGCTACTGAATTACTTAACATCTGAGATTCAGTTTCTATCTATTTTGATGTCCCATTCCAAAATGTGTCCAAGTGTGCAAAGTAAAATTTATACTATATATATATATATATAAACTGACTCCTAAGATAGTAAGAGGCATAGTGGAAATGTGGCCATGCATCATTTAATAATGAAGATATATTCTGAGAAATGAGTCATAAGATGATTGGTTTTCATGTGAAATAGCATAAAATGTTCTTATCTAACCTAGATAGGATAGCCTAAACAACACACAGGCCATATGAAACGCATGCCACATGGCCTATTGGTTTTTAAAAATATATTTTAATTTATTCATATTACAACTCAATTGTTATCCCATCCCTTGTATCCTCCCATTCCTCCCTCCTTCCCATTTTCTTCTTACTCCCCTCCCCTATGACTGTGACAGAGGGGGACCTCCTCTCTCTGTATGTGCTCATAGAGTATCAAGTCTCTTCTTGGTAGCCTGCTATCCTTCCTCTGAGTGCCACATGGTCTATTGTTATTGTGACTATGTTGAATATAGTGAGCACATGAAAGAAAATTATACAGTGAAGACACAGTAAATAGGAGATAGATGAGGTTTCCGTGAACTAACACTGCCATTTGTTTTCATTATCAAATATTCTTCACTGTGTTGAATTCTATAAGCCATACATTTATCTAATTGACAGTGCAGTTGTTTTATTTATGGGGGAAATAACTATAAACACATGAATAATGAGGTGCCTGTTTGTTTTTGTCAATTTGATATAAACTAGAGGAAAGAACCTCAATTGAAGAGCTGTCTTCAGTAGACTGGCCTGTAGGCATGTCTATGGGGAATGTTCTGTATTGTTGGCTGATGTAGGAGACCCCAGCCCACTGTGGAAAGTGACAGCCATAAGCAGGTGGGTCTAAGCAGGTGGACCTATATGACAAAAGCAGCTGAGCAAGCCAGAGGAAACAAGCGTATAAAGTGTTCCTCTATGTCCTCTGCGTTAGTTCTTGCCTCCAGGTTTCTTCTTGAGCCTTTGCTTTGGTGTCCCTAAATGATGGATTGTAAGACAAACAAAAAAGTTTGAACCCCAAGTGGCTTGTGGTCATGGGGTTTATCACAACAACAGAGAGCAAACTAAAACAAATGTAGGGTATCACAGCCTTATGACATTTCTTCATTCAGGTTTATTATACACTTTTGAACCACAGTTGCAAGGACAACAGTCCTTTCTGATTAAAACATTATACTAAGTACAACTGTAGTGTTATATAATTCATGTGCAATTTAAAATGTGTTTGTCATATGGGGACACAAACCCTTCTATTTTGATTTTCTGCAGTCTCTGCAATTGGCTGCATCAAAGTACTCTGGTTAGCCTCGGCAGTTAATTTCTGGTTCTATACTTGTCTCCTCATTTCAGTGTATTCCTTTCTAATGAATAGATTGTGAGTCTCTGAAAAAAATCAAGAGCACCTGACATAACAGCAAGCTTTGTCAGTGGCACACAACTGTAATTTCTGAAGCCATGCTCAAGAGTAATTTGAATGCTTGGAATTCATTTAGAAGTTGCTGTTCCCGAGGTTTTTTGATGAAGAGTTCTCATCACTTTTAAATAAAGAAATATATTAGAGAATCCCAATAAATTGTCTGGTAGTCTGGAAATCTTTGTAAAATATTTTTGCAAGGATAGTTTGAATCAAAATTAATCATTTATTTATTTATTTTTTTTAATGTTCTAATAGGCAATGTCTTGGTGGGGACAGTTCTCCAAAGAACAGAAACTTCAAGGTGCTGAAATGGCTATTTTGTAGCAACACAGTAAGATTCCTTTTCTTTTATTTATCACTAACACCTCTGATGGCTTATAGCCTGTATAAATCCCTTAGGTGCTCGCTTACCTTGTCAACCACTCACCTTAAGGCATAAGTCATTGTAAATGATTCGATCAACCAGAGAGCTTGGTCAGGGAGATTTTGTACTTTAACAACTTCTCATGAAGAGAGTGTAATAGATTTGAGAATCTACCATGGTCTGTGGCCCAAGGCATCAGTTTTCAATATCACTCATCTAGGCTTGTAGGGAAGAATGTCATTGACTGCCCTGAACCAGCCAAGGCCCCGGAGCAGAGAGGCGTTGCCGTAATTAACTGGAAAAATGAATGCGTTATTACAGACCTTTATACTTCTATAAAACTTACTTCCCATACTTGGTTCTTGGGTCAGCAATATACATTCCCCCAAGACCTTGTTGGTAATACATAGTCTCTGGCCTTCCCCAGATGTATGATAAATGTCAAAGTGATTTGTGTAAACATTAAGGTTTGCAAAATACCATTCTAAATTTGTAGGAAATGGTGCCATAAAAAGAGGGGCTTAGCTTTGTTCGGTTTTGTCCTTCTAATACATTTTTTTTGTTGTTTCCTTTCTTGACTTGGTTTTTCTTTCAGCAGTGAAGCCGTTCCACCCCACATAGAATATCTTGTTTGATGTTGAAGCTTGTTATTTTTATAAGATTCATCTTTTTCAAACCATTTTACAACAACTATTTGTGTTAGGTCAGGCTGTGGGAAGTCTTTAATAGAATCTGCCCTTTAGAAAAACCAAAGCAACTAGTATCTAACGTCTTGATTTCTTTCTGTTAATTCACTTTCAATTTTGTCTGTGACAGCTGGTATGGGTCAGGGTAGGTTCTACACATGTGTGAGAATTGTGCAACGATTGGGAAAAGACCTCTCAGTGCCACATTGTCTGTTTTTTATTTCGACAGTGAGCAGTTACATTAAATTCTGCATTACTTACATACATCTGTCTTGTACACTAATGTGTATGATGAAGTACAAACCAAGAAACCAAGAAATGCTACCAGACGCGTATAAGAATGAAAGTTGTGATAGTGGAGGGGAGGGTCAGTATTTGTAATATCAAATATCAATATTAATTTTTAAGCGTGTGTGTGTGCACTTTGAGTGCGTGTGTCTGTTTATAGGCGTGCATCAACACATGTGGGTACATATCTGTCCTTGCACACGAAAAGACCAGAGAAAAATTCCAGATTGTTACTATATTATGTAGTTTGTTTTCTAGAGACCCTGTACCTGGAGCTATCATGTTTTGTTTGAACTAATCTGGTGTCAGGAAACATCCTAGAGATTTGGTCCATGCAATGCTATGATTGTGCATTCTTGCAACCATACCTGACATTTTACGTGGATTCTGGCTACCCCAACTTAGATACTCACACTTCCATAGCAAGTGTTCTTACCAACTGAGCCTAGGTCCCAAAATATCAAGTTTTGATATTGGAGATTCCATGACAGCTGAAGAATGGGTTGAAAGATAAAGACAATTCTTCAGTTTGCCATAGGAGCAGTAGCATCCAGAGGCTTTGTTCTTTTCACCTGATGGCAAGAAATTCTCATAGTCATTCTGTTTGGAAGCAATCTTCAGTAATGGCAAACTTCAGTAATTGATAAATCTAGAGGTTGGAATATATGTGTATATGTTTCCAAAGATGGGAAAGAATCATCAAAGTCTAACACAACATAATACTCTAAATTGAAGCCTATTAAGTAGAAAGCTATATTGCTTTGTTTCTTATTTAAGAAATTTCTATTGGCAGTGAAGGAAATGAAGAACGAAACTCCATTAGGATGAATTTTTCAGCTTGTCAGGAGCTTCGGTAAATCCTTGCCTTGTGGAGAAGTGTGGGCTGTTTGGAAATGCTGGCTTGGTGAGAGTAAGTACTTATATGGCAATCAAGTGTGGCATTTCTCTTCAAAACATTTAGAGTATTTAATTACCTTGAAAGGTATTATTACAACTGTTTCTGGTCAAATCTCCTCTTTGAAGCTCTTGATGGAAGTAGAATAAAACGCCTCTGAGAAAAGTGTGAATACAAATCGAGGAAGTGCATGCCGCCTCCTGTTTTAGTTCCACTTGGCTGTTGTCATAAATCACAAGAAACATTTTAGATCAAAATAACAGAAGTATATTATATGAGTTGTGGAGGCTGGGAGACAGACAGACAGACAGATGGATAGATGATATAAAGGTGGGTATCAAAAGGTGTTTCTTCTTTTCAGTTACTAGGAAAGAACTGTTTTTTTTTTTTTTCAGTGTCCGGTGGCTGATTAGCATCCTTGGGCCTCTGGCAGCATCACTTTTCTCTCCATCTTCATGGTCATGGTGGTTCTTGATGCCCCCTGGCCATGGCAGAACCCCCCCATCCTCCCTACTCTAGAACATTCTGAATTGACAACCTCATTGCAGGTGTTCAGGGAAACACTTCAGTTATGGGCAAGTAGCTCACCTCCAAAGTCATAGTTTGTAAGTCAGATATATCCTAAACAAAAGAGAAAATTTTGAAAAGTTGTTACAAAAATTATTTAATTTAACAAAAATCAATGTATTTGAGAAACATGAAGAACTGTGGTATTTTGTGGAATGAGTGTAATGAAGTGATTATATTAAGTATCTGTTTGTCCTAGCAGGCAAGCAGAACAAATTAAGCAATTTTTGGAAATAATTTCATATGCTACATTTTAAAAATCGGTCAAAATGCTATGTGAGGAAAAATGGGTTTAAATTTGTCTTTATTTGTAGTATACTTATCACTTTAAAGTTAACTTATCAATAGGTACTCCCATGGTCTTCCATGTACTCAGATCTTCTTAAGATATAACCCTATAACCAAATGTTAAGGAAGAGCTCACGGTAGGCCACAGTGCTATGGAAACTTCTAGTGTCCTTCATACAATGCTTGTGGAATAATGTAAACATATTTTTCTCAGCTTAAACATGTATGCTGTTAAATGAACATCAAGATCCAAGTCAATGAGCACCTTTGGATGCTTAGCACAGGAAGGCCCCTAACACTGGGTACCAGCAAAAGCAACTTAACCACAGTACAGCCAGGAGCTATAGCCCTGTGGTGGAATCCTACTGAAAATGTGAATGCTTGTGATTGTTATAACCTCATGGATGAAGAGGACTCTGTGCTAAAGTATTTAAGGTCCCTGTGGTCAATACTAAAGGGTGAATTTCCAGAACTCTAGTTCAACAGTGGAAAACTGTTGCTGGATGTACTGCTGCCTCCTGGCAGGAATGGCGGCAACAGAGTGAGCTGCCACTCATTCAGTGGAGTACAGTAGTTACCAGAAAAAAGAGAGGGAGCTAAATCACATGGAGTTGGACAGCGAACAACTATGATTTGGAATCACTTACCTAAGGATATGAATAACCCATCAAAAGAAGTGAGATTGGTGCCAGCCACAGTATACATGAAACATGGTACAAATCTTATCAGCACAGATAAAAAAAAAATCAGTCAATACCCGGAAGATGCTCCTGTGTTAGATACATCGCAGGGTATGAATGGCAGTCACACACTCCAGGCATGCTTCTGTAAGAGCAGTTCTGCGTAACCATAGAGCACAGAATTTTTCATACACAACTGGGACCACCAGTATTGGAAGAAAAGTGACAACCAGAGCTTGTCAGAAGCAAGTACCAAAAGGAACTCCTATTTTATTTTAAGAAATTCAAAATTAACCAGCTAGGACGCACTTTGCCTACTGAATGAAAGGCAAGAGAAAGATGCAGAAGCAGGCAGCGTTAGCCATCTGAGGAGGAGACTGGTGAGCACACCTTTTCAGGGTCTGGATGAAGAAGGTAGCTGCTTGTCACTCTGCATAAGTCATAAATGCTGCACACCTTTCTGCTTGGTTTCCCTGTGCCTTATGTGTGTTGTTCAAGAATGGGACAGCGTGGACTTCTAGGTCTGTCAGTGTCTTGCAACAATAGGAAGCCCTTTCCACAAGGGGAAAGAAAAGTGCACTAGTCATGGCATGTGAAGCAGTAGTAAAAAGTGTGTGTGTGTCCAACAGGCCAGACCTGGGCCTATCATAGTTACAACGTCCATACAAACAAATTCCATCCACCCAACTAGCCCATGCACAATATAAAGCAGTTAAATACTCAGTCCTAAACTGGACATTTATATATCACCAAGGAGGTGAGGGGAAATGTAAGAACTAGAGGAAAGAGGGAAAGGCTGTGATGTACTATCCTTTGGATATGACACAGGTATTGTAAACATGATCTCTCAGCTATGGTTGCCTGTGTAAAACAGAGCTTGCACACCTGTTAACTTAGGGATCAGGGAGGGACCTACTCTTCTCTGGTGAACTTTCAACTACCAATGGATTCTAGGGGGGGGGAAGAGGCAGTCATTATCTTCAGTTGTGCATCCACTGATGAATAGGAGAACAAGGCTCATAGGGAGGAAGGGATGTTGACAGGGCTTGGAAGGGTACTAAGAGCGAGTAATGAGAATGTCCTACATAAATTATAAAATTGTTCAAAAATACCTCCATATTTAATAGAAGTTTACAAAGGCACATTTATTTGTTTTACTGAAATAAACCAAAAATATTTATGGAACTTGTGTTTTAAGCTACACAGATGATCAACATTTTACCCTGCCCCACACCTCTCTTGTAATGCAAAAATCTCTGCATCCTTGGTGAAATTGTCCTCCATACAAGCACAAACAAATTATGTACAATAAAAAAGAGTAAATGTGGTACACACACACACACACACACACACACACACACACACACACACACATGAGAGAGAGAGAGAGAGAGAGAGAGAGAGAGAGAGAGAGAGAGAGAGAGAGAGAGAGAGAGAGAGAGAATAATTACAGCCAAGATGACAAGCAAGGAGGAAATAGAGCCCTTTGGAACAATCCTGACGCTTGTGCTGACTCACTCTGTGGCTTCTCTCCTCCACTGCATTGTCAAGCTCTGTCTTTTGCTGGTGCCTTGTGACCTCTTTATGTCACATCACCATAAGACTCATTTTATTTCTTTTTAAAATTTTATTTTACATCCCTACCACAGTTTCCCCTCCCTCTTCTTTAGTCTCTGCATCCCTTCATCCACTCCTCCTACTTTCTCTTCAGAAATGAGCTAGCCTTCATGGATATCCACCAGCCAAGTAAGACTAGGCACTTCCTCTCCCATTAAGGCTGAGCAAGCCAACCCAGTAGGGGGAAAGAGTCCGAGAGGTAGGCAGCAGTGTCAGAGATAGCTCTTCATCCTACTGTTAAGAGTCCTACAAGAAGACCAAGCTACACAACTGTAACATATGTGTCAGCCCCATGTAAGCCCCCTGGTTGGCTGTTCAGTCTCTGTGAGTTCCTATGGGCTTGGGAGAGTTGATTCTGTGGGTTTTGTGTTGTGTCCTTGACCCTCTGTCTCTCACAATCCTTCCTCCCCCCTCCTCCATGGAATTTTTCCAAGCCCCACCTAATGTTTGGCTGTGGGTCTCTGCATCTGTTTCCATTAGTTGATGGATGAAACCTCTCTGGTGACCATTGGGCAAGACACCAATCTAGTATAGCAGAATATCATTAAGAATCATTTTATTGCCTTTTTTTTTCTGTTTGTGTTTGGTTCTATCGTGGGTCTCTGGGCTATCCAGCCTTTGGTTTCTAGCCCTCTTGATCGTGTCAGAGGTGGGCTCCATTTCATGGCATGAGTCTTAAGCTGGACTAGTCATTGGTTAGCCAGTCCCACAATTTCTGCACCACATCATTGAGGGTTCTTGCTATCCCGCTTTGTAAGATTTGCTATGTCTTTGGTTAATAGTAAGATCAAGAAATGCCAAGAGACTCCAACTTTCCTGGAATAAAACTCAGAAACTACTCTATAAAACAGAACAATCCCTGTTCTTCCTCTCTTTACTTTTCCCCATATATCTCGCATTGTGAATCATCTGTCAAACACTCATCACAAGAGAACCAAAGCCTTCTTATGACTTGTGGGCAGATCTCAACTGATACTGGAAAGGGTGATATGAAAGCCTGGGAATTGAAGCCATCTTTCCCACCTATCACCATAGAGTCTTTCTGAACCAAGGGTGAGAATTTCCACCATCACATATGAAACAAACATTTTCAAACTCTCCTTCTGCTGCCAGAGGTCCACGTATGTCTTCTCTCTCATCTCATCACCAACCCTCCACCTGCTAAGCAGAGAATTTCCCACGTAGTAATGGATCTCAGCTCAGGGCCAGCATTTTGCTCAAAACTACCTTAGATCCAAATTACAGCTTTCCAACTCTTGTCAGCTAACACTCTTCAGGAGCCACAGAGACTCTGGAGGGAGAGCGACAGATGCTGAGAGTGGTTACTGACCATGGGAACCACTTACTCCTACTTTTTTCAGCCTGTTCAAGCCTTCCTGGTTCAGAGGTGAAGTGGTATAGACAGCCCTCTTTATTCATAGACTACACAGGCACTTGATCACCCAGAATCCTTGACCTCTATCTGTATCCATCAGACTTTGGGAGGAGGTCAGGGTCTGTTTACCGGAAGAGAGAGAGAGAGAGAGACAATTAGGAACCGGGCCTTCACCTCAACCTAAGTCTCTAGAGGGCCACCCTTCTACTGTTTTCTCAGGGTTTATTTGAAGAGTTATATGGCATCCCATTTAAAAAAAACTGGAGAGACAGAAATATGAGTGCTCCTACATTCAAAATTCTGAGCAAGCCCTGATCTGCCTCTCTTTATTCCTCTTCTTTTCCTCTGTTTTGTTTTTCTTTCACACAAGAGGTTGAAGGTACTGCAGTTGGTTTTCCTTTTTTAAAGAAGTCTCCCCTGAGGCTGACTGTGTCGACCATGTTATTGTAATAAGTTCCCACAAGTTTACTGGCTTAAAATAGCACACATTTATCCTTACAGGTGTTTGGATGAAAAGAGCAGCATGGGTCTCAGGGGTCTGAAATCCAAGTGGCAGCAGATCATTTTGCTTCCTAGGGCACCAGGGGTTATCTAATTCTCTGACCTTTTACTGCCCAAGTTCTTTGGCTTGCAATCTCCTTTTTCATCTTCAGAGCCAGTAGCATCTCATCCCTCTGGCTGTCCATCATCACATCTCCTATGCAGAAAAATAGCTCACTGCCTTTAAGGACTCTAGTGAGGACAGGTAGTTTGCTGGTATATTCTGGGTAGTCTGCCCTCTGAAGGCACATACTCTGGGCCACATCTATGCCTTCCTTTTGCTATGGGAAAATAATGTATGTGTAAGTTCCAGGGGTTCCAGTACAGGAGTCCTTGCAGCTGGAGGAAAATGTTCTTCTCTCAGATAGACATATTATTTCTATAGTGCTGCCTTGAAAAGATGTCCCATTAGGTTATGCTTTCAAGCACCAGACCATCTGGTTGTGGCTTATTCTAAATTTATTGATCAGCCATGTTTTTTAGCCTTTGTCACTTAGCATCTACAATTCAATATATATGTAATCACCAGACTTCAGTTTGCTTGCCTAACTAAAAAAAATATTAGGACCTTGGAAGAGATGAAAGGCTTGAAGGAAAATACAAAGCAAAACAAACAAACAAAGATCCAGAGCTCTCTACTAAGACAAACTGGTGAAAGTTGTGAAGCAGGTCACAGAGACAGGAACTGTGATTCCCAGAGTGTGGGTGCTATGTGAGCTTCAGAAGACATGAGCATAGCACTAATAAGTCACAGTGCACCAGGACTTTAAGAGGAATCACCACCAGAAGAGGATGATTAAAGCAGGGGCCTAACATATTCTGTTTGATCCACACCAAGCTCTGAGAGGCATCTCTGCAGACAATAAGTTCCATGGAAGCTTCAAAGAAATAGAGTTTTTGGATTTGACTGATGAAAAATAAGGTTGCATAAGAAAGGCCAAGGGCCTGAGTAGGACCTCTAAAGAAATGTGAGCTAATGCAGAGCAAGTAAGAAGCAGACCTTAGACACACCATCAGGTGCAGATCTGAAAAATGGTCTCAACTTGGCAGAGGCTGGGGATTGACCTACTGTGCACCAACAAAACAAGAAGGGCATATGCCCAGGATATAGTCAGTAAAGTTCTGAAAAAAAAATCACAGCTTCCACTTCAAGTGGGTAATTTAGATATCATTTCAAAAACATTTTATATTTTCAGTGAGGCCTTTGAGAGATTTTCCAGTTTTGGCTGTCTGTCCACAAATCACTGGCCACTGCTTGGCAATACGTCAAGGACATGTCAGACGAGAAAGGGAAGAACATTGTTTTCTGAAGGACCTCAAAGTCACTTAGCACTGTAGCAGGCACTTTTAGTTTCTTACTTTAAGATCACAGCCCTCAATGAGAATCACACATACATGTATTTGGTTAATCTTATTATTATCTTTTGCTTGGCAGCTCTATGCAGTGGAGATGATAAACGTATTTCCTCTGAGTTTGTGTCTCTAAATTTTACATCAGGGTAGTAAGACTTAAAGCCCTAACCATCTGCTTTAGCTCTGCTTTCTTGACTTATTTTTGATACACACACACACACACACACACACACACACACACACACACACACAATGTATTACCATCATCTATACACAGATAGCAATGTATTTTCTATGTCTGTGACCCAAATGATGAGAATTTAACTTTTAAAAAGTGTGATTAAGTGCTAAGTAATTGCCCCAAAAGGAACCTGAACAAGAATATATGAGGGTAGAGGATCAGGAAGCCTGGGAAAGTTCGGTATTCCCCAAAGCCATTCGTGTTGATGTCAACATATGAGTCAATGGGACTCAGAAGTGAGAGGGGCCAAGGAGGATATGGTGCCCCAGCAGAGGGAGAGCTCCTGTTCAGCTGAAGCCTGACTGCAAGCAGCTGAGTGTTTTTGCAGGAGTAGAAATTAAAAACAAGTGCTCCAAGTCTGCTGATCTAGCTTCTCCCCTCTCAGCACATAGAAGGCAAGCCTCCACCCACTCTCACCTCTGCAAGCAGCAAACACCACAGATGCATGAAGGGACATCGTCATGGCCTGGCCTCCTTCTGTTCTGCTCAACATTTATGTAACTGGAAACAACAACAACAACAACAACAACCAAAAAAACCTTCCACCCTACTTCCTGACATTACTAATGAGAGACTCTGCTGAGACACAATATGACCAGGTCAGACCAAATTGGCAGAAAATAAGCTCAGGTTTACTGGTGCAGCTCTTGGGAGAGGTTCACTGGTCCCAGGGCACAGGCCAGAGAAGTTGTGTAGGACCCAAGATGGACGGTTGTCATAGTCCTGGGCGAGGGGAAGGATGACGTGTCAGAGAAGAACTGGCTTTTTATCATATTAGGTCCTGGGTTTGAGTGTATTGTGGTCATTTAGGAAGAGGTTTGTGGAACTTGGTTTTGGTCCCATTTGGGTGGGGGGGGGTGGGGGGAGGACAGAGGCAAGCATGGGTCTTTCTGGCCTGCACCATGCTGGCCTTTGTCCCACGCAGACTCGGGCTAACAACTAACCTCTTTATTACTGTTCTATTTTTCATATTAAGTATCATATCCTAAAGCTGCTTATAAGTTTGTTACATGTTTATTGGCTCACTGTTTCCTATTTTCCTTCATAATGAAAAAACTCTGTAAACTTAAGAGGATTTTTCCTTTCCGTTTTCCTGGCATACAGTAGGTAGTCAGCTAACACTTCTCATTTGTGAAGTACACTGCAGTTCAGTTTTAATGGCCTGAAGTATTTAAAGAAGAGAAATCTGAGAAAAGAA